>NC_133655.1:195533601-195852198 GCF_009905375.1 Apium graveolens | reverse complement strand
TTAAGTTTCTGCAGAAAGTCCCGAAGATGTAAACTGTAGTTTCTTGAAAATCAACCCTTGTTTATGATAGAAAATGTTATAAGGATCATTTAGGCGCTTGAATCGCTTGATTATGATTTACGGATCAAACGTTATGACCGTTTTACTAAAAGTGATTTACGCGACAAAAACTGCTACGAATTACAAACTTTGAAAATATAAAGGATCGACTTAAGAAGGTTCATAAATCATAAAATTTTTACAGAGAGTAGCATATTGAGTTTCTGTTATGGATAAAAAACTAAGGTTTATTATTTGCTGTATTTATTACTAAGATTCGGGAGCTCAAGGCCTTTAATGGTTGCTCTCGTGTTTCGTGGCTCGATCTACCTTTACGAGATGCCTATGTATCTCTGTGAATTAGAGAATCAAGCCAAAAAACGTAGTTCTGATTTGTGGGGTGAGGCCCCTTATATAGATGTTGGGAGTCCTTGAATTGGACTTGGTATAGGAGACTTGGTGGGCAAGTCTCATAATTAGAATGGACTTTGGAGTCCTAGATAGTAGGAAACTGATTCCTTATCCTTTTAGGTGGCCTTGAGGCTAATCTATAGGGATTTATATCCTTATCGGGACTTTTCTCAATAGCTGAATTTTCCCTTATTAATTAATTACGAAATTAATTAATAATCAGGGCTTTTTGGCCTTCTTTATTCCATCAGGCCAGATCTGGTCCATCAGGCTTAACCTTTCCGGTCTGAGTATCATATATCTTTTTATTGGGCCTAGCAGCCCACACCTTGCAGTATTTAATTATTCTATCATAATTTATTTATCCCTATCATTTGCCCCCCAACTTTTGGGAAATATTGATTAGGTTTCGCAGAAGTTAAGTCTGTTTATTCCCTTACAGGGTTTCGTTTTTGCGTAAAGTGTGGAGCGACCTACACATTTACAATGAATCTTCCTTTTATTCAGGAATTATCTTAATTCCAGGAATTTTTCCCTTATTTCCGGGATTTTCCCTAATTTTTTGGGATTTTTCCTTTAATTTCTGGATTTTTCCCTAATTTCCTAGGATTTTTCCTTTAATTTCTGGATTTTTCCATAATTTCCCGGGACTTATCCTTATTTTTTTGGCTTAAAATCGATCAGAATGCATTCAAAATCGATCAGGATGCAGACAAAATCAATCAGGATGCAGCCAAAATCGATCAGGATGTAGCCAAAATCGATCAGGATCCTGATCGAATTAGCTCAGGATCTTACACTCTGGTCGACAGGATTCCTGATCGATTTCGATCAGGATTCTGACCGAATTGGCCTTCAAAGTGACACCCTAGTCGATTGTTACACGGGCTTAATCGACCAGGATTCCTGATCGATTTCGATCAGGACTCTGATCGAATTAAGTGGCTCTCGACCATTCTGATCGAATGGAATATCGATCAGGACTCTCTTCTGTGTCGATCAGGACTCTGATCGATCTTAGGGGATTTCTTCCTTCCTGTTCGAATAAGATATCGATCAGGACTCTCTTCTGTGTCGATCAGGACTCTGATCGAATTAAGTGGCTCTTGACCATTCTGATCGAATGGAATATCGATCAGGACTCTCTTCTGCGTCGATCAGGACTCTGATCGATCTTAGGGGATTTCTTCCCTCCTGTTCGAATAAGATATTGATCAGGATCCTCTTTTGCATCGATCAGGACTCTGATCGAACCATATTAAGATTCTGGTCAATTTTTGACTTTTTAAATTCCACAGGAGCTTCTAGATTGTTCCTGATACTTCTTGTAGATGGGCCTCTATCATGGTAACACTTTTCATGAGTTAGATGGTAGGATAGAGTCTATGAACACCCTGTACAGACTTCCACCCCACCTTAGGATCACTCCAGCCGCCCCTGGGGATAGGACTTGTAATTGGGAGGGGGATACCCTGTTCATTTATCGAGGAGCCCTGACCGCAGGTCTTAGGTTCCCATTCCACAAATTTATTCCTCGTTTACTAGCCGATGTACGAATCAACCCTTGTCAACTCCCTCCTAACGCCTGGAGGAACATTATCTGTTTTATGGTCCTTTGTCTCAGGAATAGCTTCCCTCTTTCCGTAGCTGTCTTTAGGAAAGTTTTCCAATTCTATAATAGTTCCATGAGTCAGCCGGGCTGGGTTTTAATTCGCCAACGGCCCAAAATTCCCCATATCTTTGATAGTAACTCTATAGTCGAGAATAACCCTAAATGGAGGGATGAGTTTATCAGGCTGACCTGGGCTGGGGGTGATTGGGCCACACTCTTCCGTAGGCCATTTTGCAAAGTATCAGATGGTAGTCCTGGTAGCATCAGATTAACTGATGAGGAGGAGGTGGCCTACCAAGCCTTAATTTCAGATGATGGGAAAACAGACACCTGGACCCTTTTAGAGGAGTTTTCCTTGAAGAAAGTTGGTCTCTCCCAGGCCAGTGATAAGGGTAAATTTATACCTGCGTAATTATTTTTCCTTCTCTTTAATCGCACTTTTTCTTTTTTCTGGATTTTAATATTCCTTCTACTTTCCCTTTCAGCTTGTGAGGCTATTAATAATGTCAATAGGCCCAAGGAGGGGGAATCTGGCCGCCAGAAGAGGGCCAAGTTAAACAGGGACCCTAGGAGCAAACCTGACGGTCCTTCTTTCCTTAAGCCCCACGTCCCGGTGGTCGAGCTGGGGGACGATGTGGATCCTCCACTTAAGGCACATTCCTTCAGGCCTAACTGGGGCTTCAGGAGGAGCGATACGGTGGTTGGATCCACCAAACATGCCAAGGATTGGTCGTACCATTCCATCACTCCCCACGATTTCACTGACATTGTTACGGGGAGTGATATCGAGACTATTGAGCTTCTGGGTTCTCAAGCCCAAGTTGCGGTAATTTTCTTTTTTCTTCTCTTCCTTTTGTGAATTTCAACTTTTCTTGTATCCCAATGAATTTGTGCTAACTCATACATATTTCTTTGCAGAGTAATACCTATTTCCAGGTGGCCCTACATCAGGCTAGGTCCTGGAAGGGTAACTCTGATGATTTTGAGAAGGAGATGAAGAAGTGGGAGGAGAGAGCCAAGGTCCTGGAGAAGAAGCTGGACACGAAGAAAGAGGAGCTGGCTAAGGCTCATTCCGAGCTGGTGAAACTTAGGAGCGATAAGGATAAGCTCATTGATGACTACATGGATTCTGACAAGTTTAAGAATCTCATGGAGATTCATGATGATGGTCTTTATTCCCTACAGTTTACTCAGGGATGGGATGCGGCCGTAAAGGCGGTTTCTGAGAAGCACCCGGGCTTAGTCGACCCTAAGGACTTTATAAGTCCCGAGCAGGCTGAGTCGGAGGACAGCATAGACGCCCTCTTCAACTCCCCTCAGCCAGATGATCGCATCTTGGATCCTAACACTGCTTCTCCTCCCGCTTCTCCTGCGAAGGACGCTGAAGGCGCTGATAAGGAGAAAGAGAATGAAGGCTCCCGCATGGAGGAGTAGTTTTTCTATTCTGTAATTTTATCCTTAACTTATGTCTGGACTTTTGTTTGTATTAAAACTTATTACCCTCCGGGGCTATGCTACTTTCCTTATTTGCATTCTCTCCTTCATTTTTCCGATACTTTAATATTCAAACTTGGCTTAATGGGCCACACAAGTATTATCACAACTCAAACATCCATAGGTTGAAATAATTTCGAACTCTTTAATTTCAAGTCTGGTTTTCCAAAACCTTACATAATATGGGTTCGACCCTGATCTATAATAGCTAAAAAATAAAAATCCTATGCAAACAAAGCTTCAAGGTGCTTTTAAACCTACTTGTCATAATGACAAGTGAGAATCATACTTCGACCATCTTACACGTAGTAAACCTTTAGGTTTTGTGCGTGCCAGGTTCTCGGGACTTCAAAACCATCCATAGTCTCTAGCTTGTAGGTTCCTCTACCCTGAACGCTCTTGACTCTATACGGCCCTTCCCAATTTGGGGCAAGCTTTCCTTTCTGTCCGACACCAGAAACCTCTATTTTTCTCAAGACTAGGTCACCTTGTTTGAAAAACCTCTCTTTAACCCTTAGGTTGTAGTAGAATGAAGCCTTTTTCTGATATTCTACTATCTTTGCATGTGCTTTATCTCGCACTTCATCGATTAAATCCAGGGCTAACCTCTGCCCTTCCTCATTTTCTTCTGAATTGAAAGCTTGAATCCTTGGAGAGGAATGTGATATCTCTACTGGAACTACTGCTTCTACCCCATATACCAACATGAAGGGGGTTGCTCCTGTCGTGACTCTACAGGTAGTCCTGTAGGCCCATAATATTGGAAGTATTTCATCCACCCAATTATTTCTTGACTTCTCGATCCTCTTCTTTAGTCCATCCAGGATTATTCGATTTGCTACCTCTGCTTGCCCATTGGCTTGCGGGTGAGCCACAGAGGTGAATCGTAACTCAATTTCATTTTCTTCACAATACTTCTTGAATTCCTCATTGTTGAATTGTGCTCCATTGTCAGTGATGAGGATACGGGGAATTCCATATCGGCACATAATATTTTCCCACAGGAATTGTGCAACCTGCTTAGTTGTGATTTTGGCCAAGGATTTGGCTTCGATCCACTTGGTGAAATAATCAATGGCTACAATCAGAAATTTCCTTTGTGCCGTGGCCATAGGAAAAGGCCCTAGAATATCCATCCCCCACATGGCAAAGGGAATAGGCGAGTTGATAGAGGTCAGCATCTCGGGGGGTTGTCTAACAACTGGTGCATGCTTCTGACAGCGATCACACTTCTTCACATATTCTTTGGCATCAGCCATTATTTCTGGCCAATAGAAACCTAAACGGGTTATCTTATGAGCCAAGGCCCTGCCCCCCAAGTGTTGCCCACAAATACCTTCATGCACTTCCTCAAGAGCCAAGCGTGCCTCGTCGGGCCTGAGACACCTCAAGTAAGGAACCACGAAAGATCTCTTATACAGAATTCCATCTATCAAGGAGTACCTTAGTGCTCGAATAGTTAACTTCCGTGCCTCAGTTGCATCACTTGGCAACCAACCGGTCTGACTGTGAGCCTTGATGGGATCAATCCATGACGTCCCCAAGCCTATGGGAGCCACAAGCTTAACATCTATGCTTCGTGTCTTCAAAACACGAAAGTACACACTTCCTGAACTCTCTTCAATCTCAGATGAAGCAAACTTTGATAGCGCATCTGCTTTAGCATTTTCTTCCCTTAGAATGTGTTCAATATGGCATTCATTAAATTGGGTCATCACAGCCCTTACTAGGCGAACATACTTAGTCATAGTATCATCTCTTGCCTCAAATTCTCCCTTTACCTGGGATATGATCAGCTTCGAGTCTCCACGGTCTTTTAAGTTTTTGACTCTAAGTGTCCCAGCTAGACCAAGGCCAGCAATCAGGGCTTCATACTCTGCCTCATTATTTGTGGTTGGGAAGTCTAGCTTCATAGCATACCCAATTAAGAATCCATCAGGGCTTTGCAAAACCAACCCTACTCCACTGGAATTTGTTTTTGATGCTCCATCAAAATAGAGAACCCAATATTCGTTCTCCTTGTCCCCATTGTCGACTCCCTTGTCTTGAGGTATGGTATCTTCCTGCCCCCCCGACTTCCTGATTGGGTATGGTACATTCCACCACGAAGTCAGCTAGTGCCTGGGCTTTTATGGCCGTACGTGGCTTATACTTGAGATCGAACTCTCCCAACTCTATTGCCCACTTAATCAGTCTCCCACTTGCCTTGGGACTGTGAATGATGTTTCTTAGTGGCTGATTTGTTAGCACTTCAATCTGGTGAGCTTGAAAATAAGGACGCAGCTTTCTTGAAGCCATTACCAAGGCTAAAGCGAATTTCTCAATAGTTGAATAATTCAACTCTGCACCATGCAAGATTTTGCTGACATAGTATACGGGTTTCTGGACTTTCAGTTCCTCCTTAACCAACACCGCGCTCAAGGCGCTCTCTGAAACAGCCAAGTACAAGGATAAAACTTCACTCAGAACTGGCTTGGCCAACAACGGGGCCTGGCCCATATACTTCTTTAACTCTTCAAATGCCTTCTGATTTTCCTTACTCCATACAAAGTCTTTAATGTTCTTTAATGACTTGAAGAATGACAAGCACTTATCTCCTGACTTGGAGATGAATCGTCCTAGCGCCGCAACCCTTCCTGTGAGCTTCTGTACATCCTTGACAGTTTTTGGTGGTTCCATATCCAGGATTGCCTTTATTTTATCAGGGTTGGCCTCAATTCCCCTCTTTGAGACCATCAATCCCAAGAATTTTCCAGATCCTACTCCGAATGCACACTTCGTTGGATTCAACATCATCTTGTGGTACCTTAGGACCTCAAAAGCTTCCCTCAAATGGGTTATATGATCAGTCTTTACTAGACTCTTGACTAGCATGTCATCAACATAGACTTCCATAGTCTTCCCAATAAGATCCTTAAAAATTTTATTCACCAACCTCTGATAGGTGGCTCCTGCATTCTTGAGACCAAACGCCATAACAAGATAACAATAAACACCAAAGTCAGTGATAAATGATACCTTTGGAATGTTATCCTTATGCATTTTGATCTGATTGTATCCGCTAAATCCATCCATGAAACTCAGCATCTCATGTCCAGCAGTGGCATCAATCAAAGTATCAATTCTAGGCAGCGGGAAACAGTCTTTGGGGCATGCATCATTCAGATCAGTGAAGTCTATACACATCCTCCACTTTCGATTAGCCTTCTTCATCATTACAGGGTTTGCTAACCACTCCGGAAATTGGATCTCCTCAATGAAACCAGCCTCTAAGAGCTTTTCTACTTCCTGTTTTATAGCCTCTTGTCTTTCCGGGGCAAAATTTCTTTTCTTTTGTTTCACTGTCTTCCGGCTTGGATCCACGTTTAGCTTGTGAGTAAATAACTCCGGGTCTATGCCTGGCATATCAGCTGCTGACCATGCAAACACATCACTATTTTCTTGCAAAAATTTCACTAACTTCCTTCTAAGAGGCTCCTCCAATGTAGCTCCAATGAAAGTCATCCTCTCAGGATTCTCGGGGTCTAAAGGAACCGAAACCAATTCTTCTGCTGGCCTTCCTCTATTCTTATCATTTTCTCGAACATCCATATCTTCAATAGGAAGAACCTGCCCCCCGACTCCATCTGCCCTCAAAGAGGCCACATAACAGCTTTTAGCCATTTTTTGATCTCCTCTTTCTTCTCCATTCCCGTTTCGGGTGGGAAACTTCATGACTGAATGATAGGAAGAGGGGACTGCCTTGAAGGCATGTATCCCTGTTCTCCCCATGATAGCATTATAAGTTGAACTAGCCTTTACCACCACGAAATCCAGCATCTGCGTTGCTTGCCTTGGCTCCGTACCTATGGTGGTTGGCAATTTGATTATCCCTTCCACAGGACATTCTACTCCAGCAAATCCATATATCGGCATGTCGGTGGGTGTTAACTGGGAGTCGTTATACCCCATCCTTAGAAAGGTGTCGTGGAGCAAGATATCCACAGAAGCACCATTATCCACAAGGACCCTCTTAACCGGGCTATTTCCTATTATCGGTGTTATGACCAGCAGGTCGTCATGGGGAAACTTCACGCCCTCTAGGTCAGAATCATCAAAAGCCAATGTTACTTCTGTCCTGGCCCTCTTCGGGGCTTCTCCAACAATATGCATAACCTCCCTCGTATATGCCTTTCTGGAATTTTTGGACAATCCAGCAGCAGTTGGACCTCCAAAGATCGTGTTTATCACAGGCCCTCGAGGGCGTCGCGGTCCTCCAAAAATTGCATTTATAACCGGCCCTCTAGGTTGGGGATTCCGCCCCTGATCGTCTTGGTCCCTCCTACGATCTTCAAAGTTCTTCCTTCCATTATTGTCTCTGTCCCCTCCACCTCCAGTATACTTGTTCAATCTTCCTTTTCGAATCAAAAACTCAATTTCATCTTTCAATTGCCTACACTCATCGGTGTCATGGCCAACATCCTTGTGAAACCTGCAATACTTGCTCTTATCTAGCTTGGCGGGATCAGCCTTCAAGGGCTTAGGCCAGCGAATATCTCTATCTTTCTCAATCT
This sequence comes from Apium graveolens, assembly GCF_009905375.1. Lineage (NCBI taxonomy): Eukaryota > Viridiplantae > Streptophyta > Magnoliopsida > Apiales > Apiaceae > Apium > Apium graveolens. The sequence goes on along the minus strand of NC_133655.1, from coordinate 195,844,089 downwards.
CCATCAAAATCTAACTTCTAGGAGCACTCAGCTTAGCGTATTCAGTGAACTTTTGCCCAGGTCCTCCCTTCTTGGGGGTTGAATCAGGGTTTTGTTCGGTTCTAGGATATTTGTCCTTAGCGATATACTCCAGGTCAGTTTTTCGCTTCTTGCCTCCAGTGGGCTCATTACTTACTACGGTCTTCCTCATGCTTTCTTCAACCTTGATATACTTGCCTGCCCTCTCTTGGAGTTGCAACATATTTTCAGGGGGACGTTTGGCCAAGGACATCTTGAAAAACTCATCCCTGGTTCCTTGTTGCAGTGCTATCATGGCTACCTTATCATCAAGGTCTGGGACTTTTAAAGCCTCCTTTGTAAAACGATTCAGGTAATCTCTCAAGGATTCCTTAGCTCCCTGTACAAGACTCATAAGAGATGCTGAACTTTTCTCATGGACTCTTCCACTGATGAATTGCTTAATAAAAGCCTGGCTTAATTCTCTGAACGATCCAATAGAATTTGGGGGTAGGCGACTGTACCATCTTTGAGCCATACCCGACAAGGTTTGAGGGAAGGCCCGACACTTTATAGCATCATTCACGGGTTGCAGCAGCAGTGCATTAGAGAATGTCCTAACATGATTAGCGGGGTCTCCCGTGCCATCATAGGCTTTGATAGTGGGCATCTTGAATTTCCTTGAGATATGGGCATTCATTATCTCTTCTATGAAGGGTGGAGTTGGATCATCAGGATCTCCAAGGGGAAGGAGATTGCTTGGATCAGTTCTTGGGATAGCAGCCCTTCTTCTTACCGGACCATCCAGGTCTATGACAGGAGGAGGATTTCTCCCCCTAAGAGGTATCTGGGGTCTGGTGGCCTGGTGAGCCTCCAAATCACGCCTCAGCCTTTGGATTTCAGCCTCATGAGCCCTGATCCTTTCCTGCACTTCTTGGGGATTCGCCCCTGGGGTGCTTTGGGGGCGTTGCCTTCCATCGGCCATTGGCTCTTTTCCAGGACGCCTCCTTCTTGGGGCCACTTCATCATCCGAAAATTCGGAGTCTCTCTCAGTGTAAGGACCAGAAAATTCCCGATCCTCAGGGATAGGACCCAGACCTCGTATATAGGGGGGCGATTGCCCTCGTGCTTCGCTTCGCCCAGCATATCCGCTTCCTCCAACCTCAGGGTGAAGGGGCATCCCATAAGGGGGGTTAGTGGTAACAACAGTTGAATATTCATACCCGACGGGTCGAGAATTCACAGGTACATGTATTTGTTGAACTCGAGGATTCGTACCTTGAATAGTCGGGGGAGTCATTCCTTGTGGCTGAGGTAGAGTTGCCCTTATCTGGGTCTCCGCTTGAGTAGATGCATAAGTTGAGTGGGGAGGAATCTTCACGGTTGACGAAATCACCTGAGCTGTCCCTGATGGTGTTCCCTCCTCCAGAGTGCTGGTTGTTCTCCGTGTTCTCGCCATGGTTGTTGTTCCTTTTTCCCACAGACGGCGCCAAATGTTATGGATAAAAAACTAAGGTTTATTATTTGCTGTATTTATTACTAAGATTCGGGAGCTCAAGGCCTTTAATGGCTGCTCTCGTGTTTCGTGGCTCGATCTGCCTTTACGAGATGCCTACGTATCTCTGTGAATTAGAGAATCAAGCCAAAAAACGTAGTTCTGATTTGTGGGGTGAGGCCCCTTATATAGATGTTGGGAGTCCTTGAATTGGACTTGGTATAGGAGACTTGGTGGGCAAGTCTCATAATTAGAATGGACTTTGGAGTCCTAGATAGTAGGAAACTGATTCCTTATCCTTTTAGGTGGCCTTGAGGCTAATATATAAGGATTTATATCCTTATCGGGACTTTTCTCAATAGCTGATTTTTCCCTTATTAATTAATTATGAAATTAATTAATAATCAGGGCTTTTGGGCCTTCTTTATTCCATCAGGCCTGATCTGGTCCATCAGGCTTAACCTTTTCGGTCTGAGTATCATATATCTTTTTATTGGGCCTAGCAGCCCACACCTTGCAGTATTTAATTATTCTATCATAATTTATTTATCCCTATCAGTTTCCTAACTTCCATAAAAATTTAAGTATTAATAAGGATTTTTCAATTTTATAAAAATATCGGAGCCGAGACCGCGCGATTAGAAACCGTAGAATCCATAAGCGGAGCCGACGACGAGAATGAAAATGAACTTAAGATACTTTGAAAAAGGAAGCGACCATGATGTGAATAAGGACCTAAAGGAATAATAAGGGTAATGTAAGTTGAGAGGGTGCATAATAATTAGTGCATGAGTACGGGTAGCCGTAAATTAGAACGGGACCTAACGAAATGAATTGTGTTCATGATTATCGATTTCTGAGCGTAAACCTAGAGCATCCTCCACCTCTAGATACCCAGTCAAGTTTATGAACCCAACTTCATTTTACTGTTATGTTGTGAAAGGATTATTTTATTATCATTGCATAAATACCATGCTTGTCATGATACGTAGTAATTGAACTTTTCGCAAAATGTAGCGATGTTGTACGATAAGTATATATCATAAAATATTTAATTCCGCTTTAAGCGTGACGTATGATTATAAGACCAAGAGTTGGTCGGGATTTTAAGATGAAAACCCGGGAATCATTCTAGTGATATTATGGGACAATTACAAGTCTATAATGGTACGTTTTAAAGGGACTTAACGTGCACTTACGAAACATTAAAATACCTCGAACTTTTAATAAAACGATTTTCCAACGATCATATTCCCTCAACTATATTTTATTGTTTGAATAATAAATATCTTATACCTATTCCTTTATTATGGAAAAGTATACTCCAACGATTATTTATTTCAAACCTGATTAAACATTAAAGTTATTAATTACGTAGACATAAACTAGTTGAGGAATATTATTTTAAATATTCTTTTAGAGAGTAAACTCATTCGAGGTTTAATTATTTATCGATTATCATTTAATTACTTATTATTTATTAAAGGTTTTATTATAATTTAAATCATAGAACCTGATTTAAAATACTTTCTGATTTTCGGAAAATCATTCGAATAATTTCAGATCGTCAGAGAATATTATCTCGACTTATTTTTATATTTTGAATATAGTTTCAAAGAAAAACTCCACCCTTATTTAATTATCTGTTGACAACGGTCAACTCACATCCTTAGTACTTCCTCCGAAAACTTTCAGAAGTATATATATATATGAAGTAAAGTTATACCTATCAACAAGCAAAACGCTTGGGGGAACTTCAATGTGGTTCGAGTTCCCGGGATATGATAGGATCTCCTAAAGGATAAGGGAGGGGTAGGATCTAAGTACTTCGTGTATTGGATAGACTACTGGTACCGTAGGAGACGGTACAACATGTACCTAAGGACCTGCGAAGTGTGTGTATACCCGAAATGAGTACACATAGCCCGTATGTGGCAAGGGTGATAACCGGGATACGAAGGTATCGCCCTTATACTAGTAGAAAAGGTTACTTTTATCGTATTACGATTGATCATTGTATGCGGTGGCTCCAATGAATGACCTAAGCTTCCAATTGGAATTGTGATGCAATACCGTAACCCAAGCCTAGGTGATGGATTTACTATTAAGGTATTCGCATGTTAATAGAATCCGTTAAAGGATTGTTTTCATAAAAGGTGTGTATCACCAAGGGGAACTATTTTCGAATAAAATGTAATTATCATATATGATATTTTACGTAAGTTTATCATACAGTCATTTTCATACTGTACATTATTATGCTGGGCACTATAGCTCACTCTTGATTTCTTTTAAATGACACAACACAATAGTGAATCAAGATGCCTACCATGAGAACCACAGCTTGGAAACGGGTAGGAAATGGCCAGCTGTTCCGTAGATTGTTTGGTGTTATACCGCAGGTAGTCCGAATAAGCTGGATTGGTTTTTAGTTATTTTTAGTTCGGCTTATCTATAAGTATGACTTTTGTAAGGTAATAAATAAGAAACGTATATCTGTCCGACGGACTAGCCTTACTTAAAGGTTATTCCCCGGTAAGACTTAATTACTTTTGGGTTGTAATAATTATGACTTTGCGGTTTAATCTACTCTAGTAATGAATGGTTCATTTCCAAGACAATAACCTGTAAGTGTGTGTGTGTGTGTGTGATAAGTGTGGGGTCGTAAAGTGTGAGTATTTATATCTTGTGGTGTGAGGTATGTGGTATATAGTGGTTTAGATGGCGTGGCCTACGAGATTCCCGACCCCGGATTTTGGGGCGCCACACACCAATTGTTGTAGCAGACTTGTCTGAGCTTCCTGATTGCAAGTATCTTGGCCATTGATTGCTCCACATTTGTAATTCTTGAATCCATGGCCTCAACTTTTCCATTCAAATTAGCTTCTTTTCTCAGCTTCTGGACTATTTCTAGCATAGTTGCTTCTGGAAGCTTAACATCCAAAGTCTTGTACACATCCTCCTTTAGTTGAGATAAATCATGTTTCCGAATGTCCAAACTTTGATGATGTTGAAGAACTTGAATCTTGTGCAACTGTAGAGAATCCAGATGGGTTTGAAGAAGTGTTTTGGTGCTGGTGTTGTTGGTGGTTTGAATGGCAGCTCGAGTTTCATGAACTAACTTGAACAAGACGGACTTGAACTCATAAAGATTGCATTCTTTGGAAAATATCCATTCTGGAGCTTCAGTCTCTCTCCCTATGTTCCTGTCTACTTCTTAATGACCCTCTCCAAGAGAGTCATCACCAAAAAAATCACCAGATGCTGTAGAATTGTACTCAAAATCCTCACCAGCTGTGGAAGGAAGTGAGTTGATTGCATCTTTAGCCCTTTGAATGGATGTTGTTGTATGCACCAAGTTCAGTGTCCTCTCAACAGCCTCATTGTCCTATTCGGCCAAAATTTGATAAGCGGGAACAGGGTGAGTAAATGCCTCAGCTTCATAAGAAACAGAGTCTAAGACAGATTGATATGCTTGATAAAATAGATGTTTTTTTTCAGCCTCATTGATATCCATTAACTCACTAATAATGGGCTCTTCCCATTCTTCATTTGTACCTGCATTTCTCTCATTTTCTCTCCTTTGTTGCATCAAGGGCTCCACTTGGCTTCCCACCCTCACACCCTCACCTTCACCATCTAAGGTAGGACTCCTCTCACTTTCTTTTGCCAAGTTGGAAGAAATATCTTGCATTTGTTCACTATTTTCCTCTCCTTTTTCCTGAGAGCAACTCAGCCTCTCACTCTGTTCACTCCCTTCCCTCAATCCTAATAGTGATTGTAGAACTAATAGATCATCTGCCCTTGTAACAATTGTTGATGTTTCAAGCGGTACAGAGATATTCAACGGATGAGAGACATTTGTCGAGATAATAGCTGAGAAATTCAACGGATGATTGTTGTTAAGCACATCCGTCGAGATACAATCACTAGTCGATGGATGAAAAATATCCATCGAGAGAGTAGAAATGATAGAGTTTGGAGTTGAAACTATTGTAGCATCTGTGGTGATTAATTTGAGATTTTGCACAGATTTCTCAATAGAATCAGAAAGAAGTGGCAAGTGAACCAACAAATCATCTAAAAGATGATGCCCACTTGTTGTAGATTTTGGCTCCTCCAAGAGAGTTAAAGATGGAGAATTAGGAATTAATGTGTGAATCATGTCCACATCTAGAAAATTTGTGGGTGAGTTTTGTGTGTGAGGTGTTTTTATAGATTTTGGTTGTGACTCCACATTTATTGGAGCCACATCAATCTGATTTTAAGATGGTGCATTACCTGAGTCTTTGACTACAGTTGGCACTGTGTGTGCACCCTGTTTATCCCCAGTGTGTTTAGATTTCTTCTTTCTTGTGTAAGTCTGAGGTTGGTTTATGTCCCTAAACCTTTTGGCATGTGCTCTTGGTTGAGAGCTTTGTTCAATAGTCACATCCTTTTGGGAGTATGTAACTAGCAATGAGTTTAAATCCTTATTATGCATTACAGTCTATTGGGAGACTGCAATGTGGCTGGTTTGGGTTTCACTAACCTCACTCTCCTTATCCTTAGGGCTTCTTTGATGTTCACCCTATCCCTCACCATCCTCACTTCCCTTCACACTCCCCTCTGAAGTTTTGGTAGTTTTTAAAACTAGTCCCTTTTGAGAGGAACTAGAGTGGGGTCTATGAGACTTGGATTTGGAAATTTTTGTTTTAGTGGCTTGGGTAGGCATCTATAGGGGCAAACTCACAGATACCATAGCCTCAGTTGTCTGCAAAGAAACTTGTGGTAGAGAAGTAGCAGAGAGATAAGTGTTTACCTCACTTACCTGAGGTTTCTCCATGATTGGAAAATAGATGAGGGGAACTTCACTCAGATTATTTGCCCTGTTCAGGTTAGCAATAACTCTTCTATCTTGGACCCAACAATCTAACTTATTTGTTGGGTTCTCAATTGAGAGATCTTTAGAAACATGGTTAGCTATCATCATAAAGAATCTAGCATGATAGATGTTCTTATTCCTCTTCTTAATGTCTCCTAACTTGTAACATAACTCATACATAACATACTCACTAAAATTATAGTACTTATCACTAAGTAGCATGCATAGCATGTTAACAAGTGAGTAAGTTACAATATCAAAATTGCTTATTTTTCCAGAAAAGATCTTAATGAAAGAATCACAGAGAAAGCTCAACTCCCTTCTAAGGCCTTTCCTTCTAACCTCACCTAGCTTGGCAGGTTCAAGAGAATAACCCATAGAATTGAGCTTAGAACTTACATTTGTGTCTTTGTGTGGAACTAGTGTATTATTATCAGGCAATTGGAAACATGCTTAAATTTTATCACAATTTATGCAGTAATTATTACCTTAAAGTGAAGGCAATAGTTTTGTCATTTGAGTTGTATACTGTTGTAGTCCATATCTCTTCCACCACCTCATAGTAGATTACTGGTGATGACAATATAGCATAGATCAATTTGCAGCCTTGAATGAAGTCCATCATCTTGTGATAGGCCCCAGAAGTAGTGATACTCTTGTTGACATGATCTTTACAACAGGTGCTATTGAAGTGATGAAAGTAGTTGTAGAAAGAGGGTTTTTGCTTTGGAGACGAAGAGAATTAGAGAAATTGCTTGAGAAAAATATAAGTAAAAATGAAAATAAAATAGGCTTTTATACTCTCTCAAAAATAAATGGTTAAAAAAGTAAAAAGTAAAACTAAAGTAACCAATGAAATTTGCCCAAAATGGTAGTTTAAAAATAAATAAACTGTTGAAATTCTAATGAATATCCATCGAAATATACTTACAGGCTGCAAGTAAATTTGACGGATAATACCTAGAATTGACGGCTAAGATTGAAAGCAATTCGATGAATAAGGATTAAATAATTATCCATCGAGATAAAAGTACCCAAAATAATATATGATATTTTAATGGATGATAAAGTTCAACGGATATTCATTTTTAACGGATAATGAACATCCGTCGAGACGTAAATTCTGACTTAGCTAAAATTTCATCTTTGACATGAAACATCAAATTTTATTCTGGCTAAATTTCAAATTTCTTAGACATCAAAACAACTTAGGAGTAATTAAGCATACCCAACTCACTTACCAACCTAGTAAAGTTGGATTCATCAAGTGGCTTGGTAAAGAGTCTGCAAGTTGCTTCTCACTTGGAAAAAATGAAGTTCCACAGTACCATTCATGACATGTTCTCTTATGAAGTGGTACTTGATGTCAATGTGCTTTGTCCTTGAATGTTATACTGGATTTTCAGTAATTGCAATAGCGCTTGTGTTGTCATATAAAATAGGAACCTTATCCACCTGTTGACTATAGTCCAACAGTTAATTTTTCATCCATAAAATCTATGCACAATAACTGCCAACAACAATATATTCAGCCTCAACTATAGAAGTATAGACTGTCCTATGGTACTTTTTCTATCAATTTTGTAACCAACATAATATGCATTTGAATAACCAGTTAGATCAAAACCAGAATCTCTAGGATACCAAATGCCAAGTTTTAGTGTTCCTTTGAGATATCTGAAAATCCTCTTTATAGCTACTAAGTGAGATTCTCTAGGATCAGTCTGAAATCTAGCACAAAGACAAGTAGCAAACATTATATATGGCCTACTGGTTATTAAATATAAAAGGGAGCCAATTATGCCTCTATAACTTGAAATGTCCACAGAATTTTCAGTAGTGTTTAATTCAAGCTTAGTGGCAGTGGCCATGGGAGTTTTGTAGATGTGCAATCCATTAAGTCAAACTTCTTTAAAAGATCATAAATATATTTGGTTTGACTAATGAAAATTCCATCACTAACTTGCTTAACTTGTAAACTGAGAAAGTAGGTTAGTTCTCCCATCATGCTCATTTCATATTTACTTTGCATCAATTTGACAAACATTTTGCATAGTTTCTCATCTCTAGAGCCAAATATAATATCATCTTCATAAATCTGAACAAATATACTAGAGCCATTAATATTTTAAAAAATAAAGTTTTATCAACAGTACATCTTGTGAAATGATTTTCTAAGAGAAACTTTGACAAAGTGTCATAACAGGCTCTAGGCGCTTACTTCAATCCATAAAGTGCTTTCAAAAGATAGTAGACATATTACGGAAAGTTGGTATCTTCAAAACCATGAGGCTGACTGACATAGAATTCCTCCTCCAACTCTCCATTTAGAACTGCACTTTTAACATCCATTTGATAGACCTTGAAATTGGCATGGGCTGCATAGGCTATAAAAATCCAGATGGCTTCAAGTCTTGCAACAGGAGCAAAGGTCTCATCAAAGTCTGATCTTTTTTTGTTGATAACAGCCCTTAGCAACTAATCTAGCTTTGTTCCTAACTAATATGCCATTTTCATCCATCTTGTGTCTGAATACCCACTTGGTTTCAATAGGATTCTTTCCTTTATGCTTGGGTACCGGCTTCCATACTTTATTCCTTTCAAATTTCTTTAGCTCCTCCTGCATAGCTAAACCCCAATCAGGATCCAACAGAGCTTCTTCTACCTTTTTAGGTTCTTCCTGAGACATAAAGCTATTGTATAGACATTCTTCTTGAGTTGCTTTCCTTGTTTGCACTCTTAAAGATGCATAACCAATAATTAATTCAAAAGGGTGATCTCTAGTCCATTTTCTCTGTTGTGGTAGATTAGCTCTAGATGAAGAGACCGCATAGTTGTCTTTATGAGTGACTGAGTTTCGATTAGAAGAAACTCCCCCCTGAGTTTGTGGATCTTTGACTTGAAGTTGGGGCAGTTTCACTATGTGTTCCAAAATGATTTTCAACTCCTATTGATGGCTCAACAGATATTGATCTTTGCCTACCTCAAATATATAACAGTGTTTGATTAAGAAAAAGTGCGGAATGAAAATATTGAAGTAATCAAACATAAAGTAATTAAACACAAGTATTTAAAAAATTTCTGGTGGATTGAACTTTTCCGCCAGAGATATATATAAGATCTAGAACTCTATGATACAAATATTGTACATAACTGCTTACAAGTAGAATTACAAAGAACTGAGAAATTCTTCACAAATACAGCTTTATCTAGTTCTCTAGTTGATTGTTTACTTGCTTGATTTTTCTACTTGCTACTCTTGATTTATATATCACCAAGTTACATTATAAAATGACAAACTAATAAGACAAAAGTTTCTTAATCTAAATACATGCTTCTTCATTTCTCCATCCAGCATCTTTGAATATCTTCAAGTTAGCATGGAAATGGAAATGCTTCTTTGTTCTCTAAAACCTGTAAATAGGCTACCACATTCTATTTGTATCTAATCAACACATGTGATTGTCAAGTCACTATCAACTGCAATTTGAATTTGAACATCCGTTGAAACTGTATTGAATTATCCGTCGAAGCTTCATTAGATCATCTGTTGAATGTGACTTAGATCATCCGTCAAAACCTTGTAGAATCATCCGTTAAAAGTCTTCCATGGCAGTTAATTCTATTTCACTTATGCAAAATTATAAGGCATCTAATATTTACAATTAGCCAACCTACTTTGCATATTAATCTTGTAGTCAACATGACTTTGAATATCCTACAACTTCTAAATATCCAAGGAATTGTAGTATCCAGGAATGTGTTACAAAACTTATTGATACATAAGTTACTCCCTTAAATGATGTAAAGGTGATCATCCGTCGAGAGCTACAAAAACACTGAATTTAAATCTACTAAGTTGTTTTGGTGAACTTATCATCAAACCTATGATATATTTCTAACACTACTCCATCGCATGAACCCTAATTCACACATAGGGACCTAATAAAGCTCCTAATCGAGCTCTCTATGTAAGCTCACTTACAACCTATTTCTCTTTCGTATCTCTATCACCGTCTCACTCTCCTTCTCCTATCTCTCTATCAATCCATATCCAATCCTATTTCACCCTATCCTAATTAAGTACCATCCCAACTTGAAATAATTTATTTGGTTTCATTTGTATGAAATCAATTCATGGAAGGGTGGATTCTGGTCTTGGTGAAAGAAATTGAGGATATTTTGATGAAAAAGAAGGAGTTTTCATTGTTCTTTGGCTTCAGTTGTGTAGTGAGAATGTGAGGAATATGGATTGTTTCTTAATTGTACGTATGTCTATATATACAATATAACCTATAATTATGTAAGTTTGTTTATGGTAGATGTATGTTAATCTTAGTTTGTTTATTGTAGATGTAATTTATTCTAGTAGGGAATTGTTTATGTCTATTATGAAGGATTAACTAAAAACTAAAAAATTTCTAAGCTTTTATATATCTAAATTATCAATAAACCACCTTTCTTGTTGAAGACTTACAAGAATTACAACCTGATATCAAAGGATTACGTAAAACCATAGTTGTTAGTGTTGGTATTGAAGGTCGTGACAATTTTCTACTGACCTAGATAATATATTCTTAAGGTAATGTATAATTAATAATTTTGCTAAAAGATTTTATGCTCCTAACTTGAACTTCTTCTAATTGCTTCTACTTCAAAATGAACTTGATACATTAGGATTTGGAAGGTACATTACCTATACTATGTGCATTTTTTATTTGTTTGCTACTCATGATGTAATTTAAGTATATACAAAGTTACTAATTTAATTATACATGTATGTAGAATATTATGTTTGAGTAGGGAAAATCCTCTACAATATCAATGGGATGCACATCCTCTATTGGATGGAAGAAAAAGAAGTATATCTCAACCAATAGATGCTAGTAAACCAACTGCTACATCCTCTCAAAAGGGTGGATTTATTAAAAAGAAGAGAAAGTAAATATACCTCATACTGATAAATTAGAATGAAGAAAACCCTAGTGAGGATGTGAGTCACCTGGTCAAGAAACCAAGGAAGAAGAAGACAGAGTTGACCACTCATTTGACCACCTCTGTACCTTCTCAACAAGGTGCAGTTATAAATATGGTATGAAAATAGACTCTAGTGGAATCTTCTCAACAAGGTGTCACTATTGAACAAAGAACTCTCCCAAGTGCATAATGTATAGAGTCTGCACCTTTTCTCGAGCACTCTCAAGAAGGTGAAAGAAGTCATGTGGTTGGCAAACACAATGAGAGCACATCTATTAAAAATCCCTTTTCAGCACAGGGGGAGTTGCCAACACTCACTTCCAATATCGCAAATCTTATATCTCAAATATCTTCTTCATTTAATGAAGGACTTCAATCCATTTCTCAAGTCCTTCCAAAATTAAGTGACACAATTCTTGAAATTGTGTTATCACTCAGGAACCACAATTATATGGTAAGAGGCCAAATGCTAAGTTGGACCTTGATGACATCATCACTACCATAAAGGTTTCATTATTTTTTAGTGAAGACCCTGTGACAAAAAATGCACTTTCATGTGCACAACAACCTTCACGGGATTTAAGGTTTGGGGTAGGACTTTTGAGGGGGAGCTACTGAAATTCTCTTCAATTCAATTTGAGATTCTTCTAAAAGGGACAACTCCCTTGAAAACCCTAGCTGAAATTGCCTTGACAATTGATGATAGGAGTCCAATTGCACATGATCCATCAAATGAGGAGGCAAGAGATCAAGCACATTCAAGTGTCAGTTCTTTGTAAGAAGAACAAGGGTTTGAGGCTATGGTACATGACTGTAACCTAGCTAACTCCCCTCCAATTCAAATGGAAGATCACTCATAAGGTGATCAACACAACAACCACAGTTTCTACTGTGAGTCCAACTGTGACTTCTGTCACATGTCTTCCACCCTTCTCAACCACTATACCATCAAACACAGACCTGCCATCTACCTCCACACAACCATTTTCATACCTCCTAGCCAAATGGATTCAAGATACCCAAGTTCAACCAACTTATGTAAATGAGATGCTTGTCGATCAAATTGAAGGCTTTGTTAATATAGCTCAACAATTTCTCACTTCTAATATGACAAATCAAGATTATCAAGCCATTCTACTATCTTACAGGGAAAAAGTTGAAAATTAACAAGCCAAGATAGTAAATGAGGCTGAACAGGATGGCAATGTTGATGTTTGGCTCGCAAAGACCTTCAGTGTTGACATGGAGAAAGATCTATCAAGATTCAGGGAGGAGTATGTCACCATCTTAGGTAGCAATGTCAAGGTGCGTAGTCCTCAGGAAGTGTATGATGTTGTTACAGAGGTCTACAAAACACAACTCAAGGCTTTAAATTTTATAGGAAAAGCTCTGAAAAAAACTCTGGATGGTCATCAAGCTGACATAAGGAAGATGGTGAATGAAAAGATTGAAGAGCTCATACCATCTCAAACAGAGATCACGAGCAAATTCATAAAATTTCCTGATAAACTGGACACTCTCAATCTCTGAACTATGGAAACCAGCATCAAGCAACTCAAGGAGTCCTTTGTGGCCCTTCATATAGTGATCCAGAATCAAATCTCCTAAAATAATGACACCAAGATCAAACTAGATCAACTTCACAAGGCTAGATATGAGCCATATGCTTTGATGATGGAAGAAATAAAGAGAGTGGTGCAGGACCGTTTTGGTAGTAGAGTCCCTTCAAGCACAACTTCTACTTCTTCAACTATACAAATCCAATATCTTCAAAATCAAGTGGCTGGCCATCAAACATCTAACTCAACTCTTGTTACACAAGTCAATCAACTAATTGCCCAATTTTGAAGCCAACAAAATGACATCAAGTCATTGATAGACTCTCAGAATTATTTTCAAATACAGATAAGTGTTTTACTGGGAGCTATCATGGGTCCACTAAAAGTTTCACTTCGAAAAACTCCATAAACTGTTAGGGCTCAGATATCTCAATACCTTATTCAACCTGATAACAAGCCTAGGAGGGAGATGGAATCCAAGATTAGAACTTTAACTCAAGCAGAGGTTGGTATGGAAAAAGACTCAAGATGGCAGTTGAAGGCCCTTGTTTTAACAAGGAGTTTGGTGAATTTCTGGAGTGCCTCGGAATGTAAGTGAACCACAACCACCTTACATACAAGAGAGATATTGACAGAAATATTAACTTATTGAGGGTGCTTTTAGTCACCAAGGACATGCTAAGGGAAAAGAGAATTGTAGTCAACATCAAAGACACTGGAGTTGATAGGTGTATGCATATTTCTCTCTCATTTCTTAAATCTAGGAGAACCTCAAAACTAGACATCTTCATTAATAAAGTTAAGGTGATGATTCCAGAAGACACTCAGTTGCTAAGGGGACTTAAATTAGAACAAGAAAGAGCTTTTCCTGAAGTCTATCTCAACCCTAGAAAAGGAGGGGCTTACATATGCCCAACTAACTAGAAATGCAAATACTTTTTGATTCCTAAGCATTCTGTCATGAAGAACAGAAAGCTGAAGAGGGGAGATGAAATAAAGCAGAGGTTAATAACTACACCAATATGAATTTTATTAGAAAGTCAAGGAGATTTTATCATCTGCAACAAAGTTTTATCAAAGGGCGTCTTGTGTCTAAATTATTTTGATAATCATACAATAAATAATTTACCAAGTATTTCTGTTTTGGATAAAGTGTGAGATACAGTTTTAATTCAGTTTCCGATTGATGTTGATACTTAGGTTGTTGTTAAATATCGAAAGTGGTATTAATATAGATGATTGATGTTTACTTCAGAATGGGATGTTGTGAGCATTAAAGTTCGTATTAATATCTAAATTGATATGACAGCAAAATGAGTATTAATGTCAAGAGTTCAGTTTCGAAGGAGCTATGAGAATGAAGGACGGAAATAGGAAATGAAGTGGAATCAAAAGTGTGATAAAGAAACTTTATAAGATGCCATGATATAGGTAAGATATGGGTAATATGAGAGACATCGAAGATGGGTGGAGTTGAGCAAGGACTATGACTGCACGATTAACTATCGCCCAGGAAAAGCAAACGTAGTAGCAGATGCATTAAGCAAAAAGGAAGGACTGAACGTGTTGACAGTACCAGAAGAATTATACAAGGAATTTCAAAAGTTGGAATTGGAAGTCAAAATTTGCAAGCCTAACAATGCAAAGATGTATAGTATGACTTTTCAGCCAGAATTGATAGAAAAGGTAAAAAAAATCAAGGGGAAATAATGGATCAAGATATTAATCATAAGAAGAAGAAAATATATATATATATATATACTCAAAAGGATGATCAAGGTATTCCCAGATTTTATTCCAGAATTTGGATTCCACCAGTGACAGAATTGAAGAATGGAATTTTACAAGAAGCTCACAACTCAAGATATTCAATCAATCCATGGAGTACCAATATGTATAGAGATTTAAAGGAAAATTATTGGTGGCCAGATATGAAGAGAGAAATTGTGAAATAGATTAGAAAATGTTACACGCGTCAAGGAATTAAAGCGGGACATCAAAGACTAGTTGGATGTATTTCGCCAAGAAACGTCATAGTGATGTCACCTGAGAACCCAAGGTGAGGAAAGCGTTAATTGCATCATTATTGATAGGTTATCTAAACCTAATAATTCTCTGTTATTAATAAACAATTTGTCCAATAAGTGGGTTAGTTGTTGCTTGAAGAAACGGTGGTACGTCGTCAGATCCAAAAATTTATTGTAAATGATCAATATTGTTTGATGTGAGATTTGACGGGAGTATTCAGAATATACCTATTGAACCAAAATAATTGATAGTATGGGTTAGATTATGCCGGTGATGCCTCCAGGTTAGTGTATTTTCTTCAAAATAGTAAGAGATTTTCGCTCAGCAAGTATACTCGATTGTGATTCAAGGAAAATAAGATATGGTGATAAGTTTGTGCGTCAACCATATTCAGTCGAGATTTTCTCGTTAATTTTTAATTTTGAAGTAATTTCGAGAACGTTAAAAATCGAATACGCCATGGTTTCAGTATATATGATTCGCAAATGGACAGGAAGATTAAGGGAACGATTAAAGAACCTCGAATGTGATTGGAAGCGGACACAACTAAGTTAATTGAACAAAGAAACATGTGGGAAGGAGGTTCAACCACCAATAACTATTGCAAACATTCGTGAGCACGAATTACTAGAATCAGTAAGAAAAGGATAATTAGTATGCATTATGCTGGTCATTTTGAGACCATAAAATAGTCAGGATAAGTGTAAGTAAGTTGGCTTCACCGCCACACATTTAGCAGATTCATAAGGTATTTATACGTGTATACTCAGGAAGAGTAATTTAGCTCCATTATATATAAAATGGAGACTTGAGTTGAGTTATCTGAGCAACAAATAGAATATGATGTCAGCGAGAGGTTGTTAAGTAATGATTGATGCTGCGAGTGAAAGTTTATGAAAAATTATAAGGTTGAGGGATCAACCTGAGAAAATGGATGTGAGATACTTGAATATATCATTATCTGATCCTTAGTATGATTCTGAGGACAGAATCCTTTTAAGGAGGGAAGGATGTAATATCTGGGATATATTGTGTAATTATTTTTATCAATAAATGATTTTTATGTGATTATTATGTGATTTTTAGTGAATTATCTGATGATTGGTGTGGATATGTGGATGCTTATAAATGGTAAAGTATAAGTATGTTAATTCTATTATGACCAGAATAAGATATAGATAATTACGGTATTTTTCTGGTAATTTTTGGACTGTTATATGATTTTATATTGTTTTATGAATTTATTAATTATTTTCTGAATAATTATAAAACTATTTTATAAAGACGGGAATCGTCTGACTTCAACCGTTTTGACATTTTTACAACCCGTAACTCTTCCGAAAACTCCTTTCTAACCTAATCTGGTAATTCCGGACATTTTTTGTGTTTTGACTTTTTCAATCCGGATTACGGTTTGATCCGTGTATGGCCCGACACAAGATTTTCGATATGATAATCATTTCGGTGAATCATCAAACCCCGTATTCTCGAAAGACGGGATAGTATTACATTATTTTTGTATAAAGTGTTTTATAAGAAGTCCGGTTTGGATAATTATCCAGTACGGGTATCAAATTGGATCGTTTTTGCAGTTACTTAGCGGTTAAGTAACTAATTTAACGATCCAAAATGAACCAAAATTTCAAAAATACATATAGCCCTTTTATCATTTCATTTTAATCGTATAATCATAATCAGTCAGTAAAACCCCGTAAAATACAGAAAAAAAGTCGAATTCATGTCGCGTTCTTGAAAATCAAACGCACGAACGAAGGCTTTATCAAACTCCGATTCAAGCGTGCAATATATCAAAATGAAGCTCTCGAAAATACCTTTATGAATCAACCATCTATTTTTGTCCAGAAACCAAGGTATTTTTCTTATTGAATTGCTTTATTTCGAATTTATTAAATATTAAATTATAAAAATTTGTTCTTGATATTGTTGATATGATTTGATGATTCTATCATGTAGATAATATTTTTCTGGTCAATTTGGTATATTATATGTCAGAAATAGAGTTCAATAACATATAGAAAATTGAGTTTGATTCTCGAAATTAAAAATTAGGGTTCATGTGTTTGAATGTTCTTAATTGAATTTTAGGCATTTTTTTATTCCGGGGTTATTAGTTAAAATTGACAACGTGTAGATCGTTGAAAACCGAATTGATTGATGTATATGTGGTTAACGAACGATTCCTGGAAGGCATTCATCGGAAAATGGATTGTAGTGGCGGCGGGATTTTCCGATTAAAAATTCGGTCGATTCATGAGTTGTTTGCTAATTTTGTTACTGCAGATACGTCTCTGGGTACAAGAGAATGAATTATGTTAATCTGACATGTTTTTGAATTGATTTTGAGTTGGCCGGAAAAGCTCCAGTCGCCGTTAATGGCGACTGGCCGGCGGTAGCGGCGGGACGTCAGGGAAGACGGTAAAATTACCATTTGCACCCCCTCGTTTCCAAAGTCTGCAAAAATCGTATTGTTGTTTTAAAATTTTATAAAAAAATGAATTTTTGTTTAAAAATATTTTAAAAATGATATTTTGTTATTTCAAAAATCAGAAAAATGTTTATTTATTTATTATAAATTCAGAAAATTCTTTTTAATTATTTATTTAATTGAAAATGAATCTGATTTATTTTATTAGTTAATTTTAATTAGTTTTTAATTATTTTAATTAATTGATTAATTAAATATTAATTGATTAATTAATCTAATTGATTTTAATTGATTTAATAATTAGATTTAATTATTTATTTGTGATTTAAAAATTTTGAAAAATAGTTTCGAGCTTTAAAATATTATTTTAAATTATTTTCAAGGCTCGATAATTATTATAAAATTATTTTAAGGTCAGATTCGGGCGTTCGAACTCTATTATTTAATTATAAATGATTCGGAGTCCTATTTTAATTCTGAAAAATGTTCAAATATTCGTAATAAATACCTAGAAAATCATTTTGACCCTGAATCTTCTTTGAAAAATTATTTTGATCGAATATCTTGCGTGCTATGTGTTGCGTGCTATCTGATTGATGTGTTATATGCCTATGTGGTTATTGATTGGCTGTTTTAGTCATAACTTTCAATCCGTAAATCGGATTTGGGTGAAACGAAGGGTAGATAAAATTTTATGACGTCTATGTGACGATTAGAATAATATGAGTATGAATAATTGATAGATACTTTTGATTCCTAGCAGACTCATCGAGGCATAGAAAAGGAAACTAATGATCCATAAATAGAATCGAAGCATAGAAAGAGAAGGCAAGTGATTGATAAATAGAAGCAAGGCATAGAAAGAGAAGGAAAGTGGTTGATGAGTAAAACTGTTAGATGAGTACAAGTAAAGCTGGAAATCATCTATGATAAGGAAAGTACTTCTGAACCTTCTTCAAGATATATTGCAAATATTTTCAAACTTTCTCGTAACATGTTGCTAGTATTCAAAATAAATCTTGTTTTATATTACAAGCGCTGTAAACTATTCAACCTTGAACCCTGGTTCTTATTGATCTTGAGCCATACGCCTTATTCTTCATAAACCATTGATTGTTGAATTCTCAGATACGAGCCAGACACATACGATACTACTCCATAAATACATATCTACCACATACTGATTTCTGATATTGAATTGCTTGACATACCAACCCTTATTCCTTGTTTAGCAGAAGACCAATCCTTGTAACCCTTGAACCCTTGGTCTTCTACTTTCTGATTCTTTCCTTGATTGAAGGCCAATCTTTTTGAATCCCTTGTTATACCTTCATGGTATTACGAATCACCCTATGCTTCAAGATAAATATCGTTTATGATTCAGCTTATTAAGTTACATTATTTATCATATTGTTATTCAGGAATTGGATTATTTTTAAATGTGGACCAGATTCATGGTCGGACCAGATTCTTGGTCATAAGAGGCCAATGTGTGCCTTGGATCCAGTATATAGAGCAAAGCTGGGAGCCTTGCATGGGGTTAGCGCGTGACTGATCAGCAGCCTAACCTTGGTTTTTAAAATTAAAAGTGAATATCCAATTCTAATCATTGCTTATTCGGAAACTTGATTCTTCTGAATCATTTCAATTGATTATTATTTAACCTCCATTGTTGCTATTATGACTTGCTGAGCTAGTTAGCTCACTCTTGCAAACACTTTTATGTTTTCAATAGTTGAAAAGGAAAAATTATTGGTAATGAGAATTCTCAGTCTAGTGTGCGAGCTAGAATTCCAGGTTAGGTTGGATCGAGCTAGCAGGAGCTTCATATTGTGGATGAGTTATGCAAGATTGTAAGAACGATATCATTATCAATTGTAAGTTGAACTAGTAGGGATTTGGTGCGATGTAATAAAAGTTAAGGTTAAGGCTTGTTTTCATACTTAAACTTGTTGCGATCCGTGGTTGTGTAAAGAAGGGTTAATGCATATAATACTTTATATACAGGTTTATATATTGTGGTGTGTGTTGTGAGCCCCAAACTTCTGACCCGGGTTTGGAGGGCGTCACATCAAATGTGGGGCCCACCATTTTTTGGTCAATCAGTATCTTTATTGCAACACAAAATCTATGTTACTATACTGGAACAAACATATTGGAATTGATATCTATAGCAACATATTTTGTTGTGTTAGCATCGAATGACCTTGATATTAGATTAGATACCTACGGTTACTGCCTTACACATAATACCCAAAAAGTGTTGCAATATTCCATTTTTGGCCTATGGAAACATCTTTTGACATCTATAGTAACACATTTTTGGGATTGCTAAAAGCCATTTATGGTGTAGTGACAGTTACTCATTAAATTAATGGCTAAAGCTTGTGAAAGCGCATAGAGGAACTGAGATCATTGAAGAACTAGAATGCCTTGTAAGGCTAAAGGACTTGATTAGATCCAAGTCAGGATATGAAAATTTTAACTCAATGTTTATTGTAACTGTTAGATGATATTTATGTATACACGATTGTCCCTTGTAATTCTATTTTTTACATTATAGCCTGATATTAGTCTTGTTATCAAGAATGAGTTTGTGACAAGTGATCTTCTCACAAATTTTGGGAGATTGTTGTGCAAGACATGTCTTAATATAACAAGACTAAGTCATATTAACTAACCTAAGATTTAGTTGAGTTAGAATTTTTATGTAATCTGTAATGATATTTATTGACTCTGTAAAAATGTTGAAAAAGACTAGACTGGAGTATTTTTCAGTGAACAACCAACAAGCTAGGGGTATATATCTGGAATAAGATCAAGCCTGATCACGCCTCAAAATGAAAATAAACAACTTGATGAAGAATAATGATATAAATTGAAATATATATTAAGTAAAATGTCAAGAAGTCACATATCAAGGAATATCAAGAAGTATACCGAGAAGAAAATTTGGCATGTATAGAAGTCACTTTACCTGTAGAGAAGTCATTTTACTTGTAGAGAAGTCACTTTTCTTGTAGCAAAGTCACTTTACTTGTATAGAAGTCAACTTAGCTTATCGAGAAGTGGAGATCTCGACAAGTCAAGTTTGGCATGTAGAGAAGTAGAGATATCGACAAGTCTTTTATACATGTAGAGAAGTGGAGATATTGACAAGTCGTTTACACATATAGAGAAGTGGAGATATCGACAAGTCAAATACATGTAGAGATGCTGAGATCTCAACAAGCTATTCTACATTGCGATACGTACATCTCTATACACTTTGAAGATCTCGTTGTTTTAATTACAGAATGCATCTATCCTGGAGATTCAATATTATCTGTCAACAAACTATTTTATCATTAAAATGGAAAGTCTACAATTGCAGCTTGAATAGTGCAAGATCAAGGGCCAATATGAACTGGACAAAGGAGTGTAGCAGACCTGGAAGAGTGTATGCAAATTTGTAACATTTCAAATAAAAATAGGCAAAAGTACTTTAGAAAATATGTTAGTATATTTTAGTGTAATTTCTGTAAACTGTGTATGTTGATCTATAAAACATGTCGCGGGGCATTAGTTCCAGTAATAACACAACAGCCTAGATTTTCTTGTATTCTCTCAAGAAGTAGCTAAGTTCTTTGATATTCAAGAACTTGGATTTCTAGCACAACCTATTTGCTTTTGAATAAAAATCAAGTGAGTTTTTATAATTGTTTTCCTATCTTTTACACATTAGTCAATTATCATTGCGATATATCGTAAATGTTAAGCTCAAGAAAAGCCTAAACAATTAACTTGATTTTCTTGAAAATAATCATAAAGTTTTTAAGTAAAAATCAAGAAACACACATTTACCCCCCTCTGTATAAATTTCATACCTAACAAAAGTATATTAAAATAATAAGATTCTAAATTAACAAGTCAACAATAATTTTACCATCATAGATTCCTAATTCCAATATGATACCCCTCATTTATATTACATGCACAAAATTAATAATTTTATAAATTTTAAATTTATATTAGTTATAAATTTAATAAAATCTTTCTACAAGTAATAAAATATTTAAATTAATTAATATATAATTTCAATCTTGTTATGAGAATTTTAATTTGAATGTGTATAATTTCTAGTTAAACGTAAATGGTATATGATTGATGAGATTTGAATCATTAATGTTATTATTATTTTTATAAATAATAACATAAAATATGTTGTTGGGGGGATTGGATCCTGAGAACTTAGGTAGTGTATAAATAATAATATAAATATTTGTTGTTGGAGAGATTCGAACATGAAACGTGAATAGTGGATATTTTTTTAATATTTAGATTTAACGGTCCTAATTATTTGATTAAGAAGATCTAACGGTCATGATTGAGGATAGTCAAACTAATTAAAAAAAAAAAGCATACCAAATTATACCTCATTCCGGGTATTATAGTTTAAAACTGTAATATGATACCACTCATTTATGTTACATGCACACAACTAGTAATTAAAAAAATAATAAAATGATGTAACAATTGACAAGTGAGCTGATATATTATAATTGGTTTTATTTACGTAAATACTAGCTTTACAAGCAGTGCGATGCATGGGTTTTCATTAATATTTTATAAATTTAATATTTTATATTAGTTATAAATTTAATAAAATCTTTATATAAGTAATAAAATATTTAAATTAATTAATATATAATTTTAATCTATTATGAGAATTTTAATTTGAATGTGTATAATTTCTAGTTAAATTAAAGAGCATATGATTGATGAGATTTGAATCATTAACACAATTAATATTGTTAATAAATAATAACATAAAATTTGTTATTGGTGAGATTCGAACCTGAGAATTTAGGTAGTGTATAAATAATAATACAAATATTTGATGTGGGCACGATTCGAACATGAGAACTTGAATAATGGATATTCTTTTAGTATTTGGATCTAACGGTCCTAATTATTTGATTAAGAAAATCTGATGGTCATGATTGAGAATAACCAAACCAACAAAACAAGAGCATCTCACTCAAATGACTAATCAGAGGTATCCACTTATCATGCGAAATGCGTGGTTTGTGTTTACGTCGAATAGAGTAATAACAGTAAACTGTTCATGGAGCTTTATTCGAAAATTTGTTCAATTTAATCATTACTGTATACGTGTATACATCATGCATAAACAAAATTGTAGATTATGCGGAGCGAGCCGGGATTCATGGTACAAAGTTACGAAAAGAAGTGGGAAGAAAAAATGCGAATTTCTGTTGCACGGAAGGTGTTTGGTTATTGCTCAGGAGAAAAAAAATTAGACGTGTATGTCCAGGTAGGTCCAGGTAGGCGTTATTCGGGGTATTGAGCTTAACAGCAGGGGTACATTTAGTTATATTCGATCGTGTTCTTTGAGACTATCATGGTCAATCCAGGGGTATTGAGAATTCCATGTCCGTTGAAAGGGAGTGATGGTTGTTGTGGTGGTCCTGGAGGTCAAGGGTTGGCTAAGTCATATTTATTTCTCATTTGCGAACCCATCACTTTAACACAGATAACTTGAAGGCGGTACATAGATCGTGTATCACTAGTGACTTTATCTTATTCTCTACTTTCGATCTTGCACTCCATCAAGCCGGTGTTTGGTTGTGTGGTGAGTGTCTTCGCACTCACTTATTCAGCAAGAATCGTAAACACGCGGATGGGACTGTGATTTCGGCACCAGATGTTACCGAAGCCGCACTATGTCGTATTCCTACTCCTATTGTTTCGCACAGGGTGGCTGTTAATATTGATGTGGGGCAGGGAGGGGCCTCTTCTTCTTCTCCGTCGGGGTCTTCCAGGGATCCGGTTGGTGTGCCTTCTGGGGGTGTTATCGGGTTGGATTCTATTTCTTTTGACGTGGACCTTCTTGACAAGTTTCTTTCGAGTCAAAGACGCACGGTCAAGTGCATTCCCTCTAAACTGAGACTTGGTTTTGCTAGAATTTTTCTTAGTGCCTTGGATAAGGTTCTAGAGTGTCCGACTGATTTGTCTTCTTGGGTGCAACTTCTCATTTTACCTTGTTGTACTTTGAGCTCGTTTGTGCCATCCAACAGAGCTCAGCGGCGGTCTGGGGAAAGAGAACGACGTCAGTTTGAGCATAATTCTAGTGCCATTCTTCGGTGGAGGAATCCAGGCGATAGGATAGGTTTGGTGAAGGATCGCTTGGCCTTTTTAACAACTTCCGCCTGGAGGTTACAGAAGTCTAGGAATTTTGAGGAGGCTAACATGTTCCAGTGCAAGCGTAAGTTGGCTGATGGGCACTTTACTGCTGCTATTAAGGTGCTTAATTCCTCCGGCGTTGCTTCAGATACTCCAGACACTTTGGCTGAACTGGAATCCAAGCACCCTTTCGTACCCTCTCCGGTCTTGATTTCCTCTGTGATTGGGGTGGATGCCCTCCACGTCCACAAAGATTTAGTGTTGGATCGTATTCGAAGTTTCCCTAAAGGGACCTCTTGTGAACGTGACGGGCTTAGAGCCCAACATTTACTGGATGTTTTGGGTGGGGCTGCTTTTGCGGTTGCTGATGATCTATTAGGTTTTATTACGGGGTTTGTCAACTTGTTCCTTAGTGGCAAGTGCCCCGCCCAGCTGGGGGAGTTTATTGCTAGTGCTCCGTTGACTCCTTTAGTTAAGCCAGGAGGTGGTATTCGCCTTATTGCTGTTGGTACGGTGTGGAGAAGGCTGGTATCTAAGGTTGCATCTTCTTCTGTTGATAGTTCTATGGCATCTTATATACGGGATTTTCAGTTTGGTGTTGGTATTCCTGGTGGTTGTGAGGTTGTTGTGCATTCTATCAACAGGCTCTTAGAGACTAGGGGGATGAGGTGGGCTGTTTATGCTCCTGGTGGATTTCAAGAATGTTTTTAACCTTATTGACAGGAGTATCCTTCTCCAGGAGGCCCGGGTGCGGTGTCCTTCTATCTCTCCTTGGGTTGAGTTCTATTATTCTCGCTCGGCCCGACTCTATTATGGCGATTCTGTTTTGTGGTCTTGTCAAGGGGTTCAACAAGGGGATCCTTTGGGTCCTTTGTTGTTTGCTTTGGCCCTTCACCCTTTGGCTCAGGCCATTGCGCAGTCTTGTGAGCTTTCTCTTCAAGCTTGGTATCTGGATGATGGAACTATTGTTGGGGATACCCTTACGGTGGTCAAGGCACTTGATATTATCCGGGTTGATGGACCGGTTCGTGGTTTGTTTCTGAATATTGATAAGAATGAACTCTTTTGTCCGGTGGAGGATCCTCGAGGACGGGTGGATGGCATTTTTCCCACTAATATTTCCCGGCCGCTTAAGGGTGTCAAACTTCTTGGGAGTTCAGCCAGTGTCGATGCAGGTTTTTGTCATGATTTGGCTTCTCAAAGGGTCTCCAAGACTATTGCTCTAATGGAGGCTATTCACAAGCTTGAGGACCCCCAGTGTGAGCTTCTTCTTCTTCGCAATTGCGCAGGGGTTGCAAAATTATATTACACATTACGGATTTGCCCACCTCCGTTCTTTGGGGAGGCCCAGACGCAGTTTGATCAGGCTTTGCGTATTCCCTAGAGAGGATTGTTACTGACTCTGGCCCTGGTTTTGGGGATTGGCAGTGGAGGTTAGCCACGCTCCCAATCAAGTTGGGCGGTCTTGGCATCTTATGTGTAGGGAATGTTATTCGTTATGCCTTTCGCGCTTCTCGCCTTCAGACTAGTGCATTGCAGACTCGGATTCTGTCGAGTTCAGGTATCACATCGTGTGGTTCTTCTTTTCAGTGTGCTCTTGATGATTTCTCGGCCCTTTGTGGTGCGAATGCTCTCTCTGGTACCACTAGCTCTCCTGCCCCCAAATTGATGAAGTCTTTGGTAAAGAGCTATTTTGATGTCATTGAGACCAGTCTTGCTTCTCATTATGTGCCGAGTCCCCGTCAGATTTCTATTCTGAGCTACATTCGCGCTCCTCATGCTCAAGATTTCTTGTTTACCATACCTATTGATGGGTTGGGGCAGAGGATGAATCAACGCCAATTTCGGGCGATATTGTGCTATTGGTTTGCAATTCCTTTATTTACTGAAGGCACCTTGTGTCCGAGTTGTAATGTTCACAGGATGGACCAGTGGGGCGATCACGCAGTTCACTGTTCAACTGATGTAGGTGTGAAATTCAGGCATAATTTGGTGCGCGACATTCTGGTGGATATTTGCTCCAAGGTTAGCATTCCTGTGCGTAAGCAGGCTCCTTTGGGATTTGTTTCGGATGCTGGGCAAGAACTCAGACATGCAGATCTATTGTTGTTCAATTGGTCCTAAGGTAAAGATGCATGTCTGGATGTGACTGGTATTTCTCATTTTGCCGGTGGGGGGGTGAGTTCATAGGCTCCTGGGGTAGCGATGCTAAATGCGGTGAAAAAGAAAAAAAGGAAGTATTCTAGGATTTGCGCTGACCATGGTTATTCGTTCATCCCCTTTGCCTTCTCTACTTTTGGGGAACTCGACACGGAAGCGTTGGATGTTCTCACGCGTCTCAAGACTCTTTCCATTATTCTCTCTAATAATGCTAAGAGTGGTGTTTTTCTTTTTCATAGGTTAAGCTTTTGTATTCAGAAAGGGGTGGGAGCGCAACTTGTGTCTCGACTCCCTTCTAATTTTTCGAGTTAGAATGAATTATATTTAATAAAAAAATAAAATGATGAATTATATTCCATTCCGGTTATTATAATTTAGTACTAGCTTACGGCCTGTGCGATGCACGGGTCTTGGTAAATATTTATATATTTTCAGTTCTATTTTATATAATTTTATTAAAATTCCATATAAATAATTAAATACTAAATAATGATTATCTATACTATTAGATTAAAGACGAAACATCGAAAGTTTGGTTGGTAGTTGGTCTGGTCACCGTAATTATAGTAATATTTAAAATAAAACACTTTCATAAATAGATTATTATTCACAATATAATTATATGTAAATACAAATAGAATTGTAATATGTCTAATAGTTTTAATTTAAATAAAATAATATATGATATTAAATAAAACAATACCATTCATCAAATCATAAATAAAAAATAAAAATAAAATACGTACAATTAGTTGGATTTGCATTCTCGAATTAAAATAAAATAATTAACACTGATAAAAATTTGAAACCAAATTCGTTTGGTCGATATAATGTCATCAGGCTAAAACAAAAAAATAAACAAGTTTAAACAAAATAAATTGAAAGTAAATTTTTTGGAAAAAATAATGTCATCGGAATAAAATAAAATTATACATATTATCAATTTGGTCTAAAACATAATAATATTAATTTCGGGGTAAAATGAAATTAAACGAAAAACTAAATATAATTAGCTGGATTTGGTTGGCACAACGGGTCTGAGACTAAACCTATATTTGTTATCTCTGGCTAAAACAATATAATAAATACTACCGATCTAGCTAAAAAATATTTTATCAAACCGGGCAACAACATAATGCATTGGTCGATATAATGTCATTAGAATAAAATAAAATATATTATCTATTCGGTTTAAAATAAAATAATATTTAACTAGAGCTAAAATAAAATTAAAAATAAACTAAATGTAATTGGATGGTTGATATAACGGGTCTAAGGCTAAAACAATATAATATATGTCATTGATCTACGTTAAAACTAAAAATTAAATTCAAACTAAAGATAATTCTTATATTATTGATCCGTATTAAAATAAAATTAAAGCCTACCTAATTCGTTGTTAGGTATAATGTAGGCTTGGAATTGTGGGATAACTGAGATCCGGCCTTAATAACCGAAATATTAAAAGTTTGATTGCAGATGTGTGTGTAAAATGTTTGGGTTTAAATAATTTTAATAAAATAAAAATAGAGATGATACCTTAGTTAGTATAATTGCGTCAGACTAAAATAAATCAACACATGATATTCATCCGGGTTAAAAATATTATACAATTGATTGATGATAAATTAAAATTAAAATAAGAAAATAACTATACGAGTTAAAATAAAATAATATGTACTTTTATTCGGGTCAACATAATTTTTTTATTACTAATACCTAAACTTTTTATCATTGATCCGAGTTTAAACATATTAAAATAAAATAAATTTGAATATAATTCGATTTGTTTGGTTTACCAAAGTAAAGATAATTCATTTACTATTGACGTGAGCTAAAATTTATCTTTTAATTAAAATATAATTAACTTTTGTAAACAGACCTATGAATTTCAACAAAACTAAATCTTTCAATCAGTGATATTTTTTAAAAAACTAAAATTTCACTAAATTATACACATGAATATTTAAAATAATTATCAAAACATATTATCAAAAAGTTCTAATAAATAAATTTCAGAGTTTAAAATTTTCACTTCAAATTAAATTAAAAAATCATATAATATCAAAAATAATCTGTGCATCGCACGGGTTTTAGGATAGTATAATTATAATTTCATTTTGTATAATTTTAAATTAAGTTCAAATAATATAAATAGTGTATGATTGATGAGATCCTAATCATAAATAATAATGTAATTATTTGTTGTTGATGAGATTCAAATCTGAAAACTTACATGTATCTTTATAAATAATAATAATGTAAATGTTTGTTGTTAACGAGATTCGAACTTGAGAACTTATATGTACTTTATAAATAATAATATAAATATTTATTGGGGACGGGATTCGAACCTAAGAACATGTGAAATGTTTTTTTAGTATTTAGATCTAACGGCTGTGATTGTTTGATAAATAAAATATGACGATCGTGATTGAAAGAAATAACCAAAATGAAGGGTTAATTAAATTATAAATTATACGGTTATTATAGTATAACATAATATAAAAGACAGAGAGAGACTCGTCCCAATTAAAAAAACAACATAAAAAATTAATGATAAGAATTATAATTAGTCCTGAATTTCGTTTATTTACCACTACA
This sequence comes from Apium graveolens, assembly GCF_009905375.1. NCBI lineage: Eukaryota > Viridiplantae > Streptophyta > Magnoliopsida > Apiales > Apiaceae > Apium > Apium graveolens. The sequence continues at coordinate 195,815,773 of NC_133655.1, read as the reverse complement.
AGAAAATAAGACCAAATACAACTGCATAAATACAATCGGGATTAAATACAACCATATCTGGTTGAATTTAAGAGTTGCGGCTAAATTCAACTGAAATCAGTCATATTTAAAAATGGTTGTATTTAGGCTGTTGAATTTAGAAACAAATACAACCGACTAAATACAACCAAATTCGATCTATTTTAGTACCGCCTAAATACAACCGGATAATTACAACCGACACCTATTACAACTCCAAATAGTTGTATTTAGCTGCCCCTCATAAATGCAACCGCCTAAATACAACTGTTTTTAAATATGATTAATTTCAGTTGAATTTAGCCACGCCAAAAAAAATGAAGAGAACTTTCCCGCCAATGAAATTTTCCACTCAGAAAAATTAGAGGGAAAAAATGGAGCCAAATATCAGCTCAAAATTTTAAAAAACAATTTTTTTAAATATTCTTTTGAAAAAAAATCAGAAAAATAAAATTTATTATTTTAAATATTGCTAAAATATGTAAATAGACAATAATAATATATTCATTCTAGATCTTGTAATTAACTTTTTATTATTTTTACATATATTTAACTATTTTCGATTATTTTCGACTAATACTTCTTACAAATGTCAAGATCTATACATTTTAATGATATTATAAAATTTTTAGAAAAAAATAAATGCATTTAGTTTCCTATTTTAACAGTCAATTATTAGTTTGACCAGTAATTCTTGCTAGTCTCATATTGACATTTCGATTTTTTAAAAAATGTTTATGAATGATTAAACCTTAAGGATGTTAGGATCTAGATATTTTAGTGATATGATAAAATTTTAAAAAAAATAAATGTATTTGATTTCCTATTTTAACAGTTAACTATTATTTTGACCAGTATTTCTTACTAAGTTTAGTCTTATACTGATGATCAAACCTTAGGCGGAAGTTTCAAAAAAATTCAAAAATTCAAATTTTTTGGCGGGATTTTCAAATTTTAGGTGAAAAACAAATTCGACTAATTTCGGTCGAATTCAAGTGGTCAAATTTAGCCGCTCGTATACTAAATATGACTGGTCTACTAAATATGACTCATATATTTTTCACTGGTTCCAAAAACGATTGCGGAATACAACCGTTTTTTTGATTTAGGCGTTTTTTTAGCGTACACTATCAAGATTTATAAGATTTATAAGCCCCATGGGCCGTAATTTGTATAAAAAGGGTACAACCAATTCGGCGTCTCCATTCTACAAAACGTAAGAGGTAAACCTATTTAGCGTACGCGGCTCTGCTGTGAAGATATGTCAAAAAGACTAGGGCAACAGCTGAGTAAACAAATGGATCGGGGAAAAAACACTAGGAAAATTGAAGGAGATAGAATAAGTGGATTGCCCGATGATCTGATTCATCAAATTCTCTCTACTTTTGGACCGAAATTTGTGGTAAAGACTAGCGTTCTCTCAAAGCGATGGAAGTTAATCTGGACTACTTCTCCGAATCTCAAATTTAATGACAGTGTTACCTTTATTGACAAATTTTTATCAAACCGAAACTGTGATTCGGAGATAACTACCTTCAATCTTTCTTTTGGACCTCTTCCACAAACAAATAAGGTTAACGAGTTTATTAAATATGCAATTTCACACAAGGTTCAAGTCCTTAATGTTGATCTTCTTGGTCTTGGTGCTAAAATTGATTTTTCCACGTTCAATTCTACTTTCGTTAAGAATCTCACGTTGAATCTTAATTTTAGTAGATTTTTAGAATTAGAATGTTGGAATTTACCTGAGCTAACAACTCTAAACTTGACACATTATCTTGGCGAACCCTGCACGTTACCTCAATCATATTTCACTTGCTTGCTTTCTTTACAAAATTTGTTGCTTGGTCAATTTGATTTGCCGGATTCTATCATTTTTCCTGCATTGAAGACTCTCCACCTGCGAAGATGCAACGTGCACACTGAGGTTTTGGATTTACCGACTTTATTAACACTCACTCTGGATGCTGTAGTGTTTCCTGATAACGATACAAGTTCCTTCTTCTCTGCACTTGTCAATTTGAGAGAGCTTACCTTGGTTTTCCGGGACCCTATAACACATGATTGGGTTATAGATTGTCCTGGATTGGAGAACCTAAATATCAAGGCTCAGATGGATAATGACAGTACTCACGGTGGTAAGATTATAGTTTTGTCACAACAAATCCGCAATTTCTGTTCAGTTGGTTACTTCCCAATCACATTTGAAGATTCTGAGCTGAAGCATGAGGATGTCAAATTATTGGATAGCAACAAAAGCCAGACTTCGGCTTCAAACGCGAATATGAAAACCTATTATTCCCAGGTTACTGATATGTTTAAGGGCCTCGGCAGTGCCAAGACTCTTACTCTTGACTTGGATACCATTAAGGTAAAATTATACTTTTTCTAGTAATGTTATTTCTGTTTGTTTAGCAACAAGTTTTTATCTCTTTGATTGAAGATATTATGTAATATGACATTGATTAAAAGATGGAAAATGGCTATAACCATTGCTATAAAATGGAACCAAAAAGTGCATTTTAGTGCTAAAATAGCACTTGCACTCCAATGCTAGTTGTATTTTACAACCAAATAATTTCATATTTAGCTAACATTTCATCCAGCTCATTCACTTTAATTTAAAGTGGACCTCCTTCCACTCCATTATTAGTTATTTGATGATGTTGCAAGGATAGTTATAGCCATTCTTGGTCTAAAATATAAGACCAAGTATCCATTTACGCATTTGTCCGTCAATGTATAGCTATATATGCATTGGAGTTGAGTTATATGATTTTAGTCCTATATTATAGCAATAAGACTAAATATAGCTATGCATTGGACTTGCTCTTAGGATGTTAAAATTCAGTTGATGTTGACAAACTGTTTTTAGTTAGATATTCTTCTGGTCATCTATCACTGTACAGTATTTGAACAGTGGTTGAGTTTTTAAGTTTCTTAAGTTCAAGAAGTTGCAAATTTAAATTGCACAGAAAGAAAACACATGGCCAACAAGCTAGATATCTTTATTTAGTGCCTGTTGAAATTCATGTTTAAATTGCAGTTCAGGAATGTATTTTAATACTTTTTGTCTTGTTATGTCATAGGTACTTTCTGATGTTGCAGACTATCCTGTCCATCCTCCTTCTCCTTTTTATAACTTGAAGTATGTAAGGATACCAACGAAATGTAAAATATCAAGTATGTCTGCTTATCTCACAAGCTACTTACTTGATCACTCTCCAGAAGCCACCATTGTCACTGCCTTTCCCAAGGTACTTGATAAATCTTATCAAATTCTGTATAATTCGATGCCTTTGTTTTATTTTATTTTGTAAGGAGATACCTTGTATGTCGTATTCTCATGATGATGTAATTGCTTTTAAATTTTGGACGCTCACAAGCCTACAAATATAGCTATAGTATCTGTTAGAATTCAAACTCTTCCATAATTTGAAATAAATAACATACAGCTGGGTTATAGATGTAGTAATATGAAGGAAAGAAAATAAGAGCAGCAACCAGAAGTTAATTCCTAAAAATATGGTGGGCACTAGATTACCAATACATGCAAGGTGGCGTGTGTAATAAATTATGGTGATAGTATTCAAGGTTGACACTACACCAGGCACCAGCTATATATCCAGCAACAGAGAAGCATATATTATGGTAGGCAACCTGCATGCATGGTCAAGAATTCATACAAGAGATGTGATGAAGTCTCCCTTGAAATGCGTAGCATATAACAGTTGTTCAAGATTAGAAGGCTGGGTTGTCAAGATAAGGTCTGAAGGCTGGCAATAATTATAGATACGTAAAATATGGTAGGCTGCATGTTAAGTTAGTCAGTATTGTAGGCTGGTAAAAGTCTATGTAGTAATAAATAGTAGTGATGTAAGCCCTGATGTAATGCATGCATATATGAAGCCTATAAATAGGCTGGTCCTCTCTGAATGTAATAGTATACACAGAAGTGAGTTTGTAAAGCAACAGAGAGAAAGAAATAAGGCTGTACCCTTGTGTCAAGCTGTAGCTTTGTGGTTGTGAGATTTAAAATAAACTTGGTGTTTGTTTCAATATCAAAGATATACAGTGTGTGTTTGAGTCATATCAATTTGATCTATATTAAGCCCAAGCCCATATACGTTTCCAACAAGTGGTATCAGAGCCAGCGTTCCGTTCAAGAAAATGGCGAATATGGTGCAACCAAATATTCCAAAATTGATGTCCACAAATTACGGGAATTGGAGTATCCAAATGAAGGTGTTACTCGGTTCCTACGACAATTGGGATATTGTCGAAAGTGGGTTTAACGAGCCCGCAGATGCAACCACTGAAACAGCACTTCCAAATGCCGAGAAGATGGCGTTAAAGGAGTCCCGTAAAAAGGACAAAAAGGCGTTGTACACAATTTTTCAAGGTGTTGATGAATCTACCTTTGAAAAAATTTCAGAAGCAAAAACAGCAAAAGATGCGTGGGAGATTTTGCAGAAATCATTCCAAGGCGTGGAGAAAGTAAAAAAGGTGCGGCTCCAAGTTCTACGCGGGGAGTTCGAAAATATAAAAATGAAGACCTCAGAAAATATTGGTGAATATGTTACGCGTTTGAAAATGATGACAAATGAGATGAAGAGAAACGGAGAAAGTCTCGATGATGTTCGGGTCATGGAAAAATTACTCCGCTCATTGACAAGAAAATTTGACTATGTCGTTACTTCTATCGAGGAGTCAAAAGATTTATCCACAATTTCTATTGATGAGCTAGTTGGTTCACTTCAAGCCCATGAGCAGCGGATGAACCAGTATGATGATACAAGCCATTTAGAAAAGGCATTGCAAAGTAAGGTGTCCATTGGTGAAAGTTCAAGCAGTAGCAGTTCTGGTCGTGGAAGAGGTGGCTTTAGAGGTGGCTACCGTGGTGGAAGAGGACGTGGAAGACAGTCCTTCAACAGAAGCCAGAACACTGAAGGTTATCGTCCATCTGGACGTGGTCAGAATTTTAGAGGTCGAGGACGAGGACGAGGAGGATTTCAACGAGGTGACAAGTCTCAATTTCAGTGCTATAATTGCAATAAATTTGGCCATTTCAGTTATGAATGTAGATCACCGAAAGTGGAAGAAAGAAGTCATTTTGCAGCAGCAAAAGAAGATAAAGATGTTGGCACTGCTATGTTCCTCACTTATAAAGGAGACGAGGAGAGCAAGAAAAATGTTTGGTATCTTGACTCTGGTGCGAGCAACCACATGACAGGCCACAAGGATTTATTTACGGAGATAGACGAGACCATCAGCGGAGAAGTTACGTTTGGTGATTCATCGAAGATTCCAGTCAAAGGCAAAGGTACAATTACGATTGTATTGAAGACTGGTGAGAAAAAGTTTATTAATGATGTTTACCATATACCTGCTTTGAAAAGTAACATCATCAGTCTTGGCCAACTTGTGGAGAAAGGATATTATATACAGATGCAGGATAATTCTCTCGTCATCAGGAATCAGGATCGAGAATTAATTGCAGATGTGGAGATGTCAAAGAATCGTTTGTTTACACTTGATATGCAGACGAAGGCGCAGAAGTGTTTAAAGTCGGTCATTAAAAATGACTCGTGGTTGTGGCATTTAAGATTCGGTCATCTTGGATTTTCTGGCTTGAAATTATTGTCAAAAACAAAGATGGTGGACGGTTTGCCAGAAATAAATGAACCAGAAAATTTGTGTGAAGCATGTGTTAAGGGGAAGCAACACAGACAAAGTTTTCCCGTTGGAAAATCATGGAGAGCCAGGAGGCCACTGGAGATTGTTCATACAGATATTGCTGGTCCATTTGATATTCCGTCACTTGGAGGTAACAGTATTACCTAACATTTATTGATGATTTTAGCAGAAAAAGTTGGGTGTATATCCTGAAAGAAAAGTCAGAAGCTCTTGATAAATTCAAGGAGTTCAAAGCGTTGGCGGAGAAACAAAGTGGTCATTATTTGAAGACACTTCGATCAGACAGAGGAGGAGAGTATACCTCAAATCTCTTTAGAAGTTTCTGTCGAGCACATGGAATTAATCATCAGCTAACAACGACATACACTCCTCAACAAAATGGTGTTGCAGAAAGAAAGAATCGCACTATTCTTGACATGGCAAGGAGCATGGTCAAAGCAAAGCATATGCCGAGAACTTTCTGGGCTGAAGCCGTTCTATGTGCAGTTTATTTGTTGAATCGTTGTCCAACTAAAAGTGTCAGAAACAAAACTCCAAATGAAGCATGGAGTGGTAGCAAACCATCTGTTGGACATCTCAGAATTTTTGGGTGCATTGCATATGCACATGTTCCAGATCAGAAAAGGAAGAAGCTGGATGATAAAGGCGAGAAGTGCATCTTTACCGGATATGACAAAAGAAGCAAGGCGTACAGACTCTACAATCCCCTCACGAAGAAATTAATCATTTCTCGAGATGTTGAGTTTGACGAATCAGATTACTGGAGATGGAGCAAGGAAGAAAGAAAAGTTGCTGGTTTGTTTTTTCAGGATGAAGATGATGACGGTGATGACACCAATGTTCAAGATGATGGAAATGATGATCCAACTCCTCCACAAAGTCCAAACCAACAAACTCCTGCCTCGACACCATCGAGTTCAGGAAGCAGCAATAGCAACAGTTCAGGGGGAGCACCAAGAAAAATGCGGAGTCTAAATGATATCTATGATGCAACAAGTCCGGTACAAACTACCTTTGATTATTCATTGTTTTGCTTAATGGCTGAGTGTGATCCCGTTACATTTGAAGAAGCTTCTGAAGAAAGCAAATGGAATAAAGCAATGGATGAAGAAATTGGTGCAATCAAGAAGAATGATACTTGGGAGCTCACAACTCTTCCAGAAGAACACAAAGCAATTGGTGTCAAATGGGTCTACAAGACAAAGACCAACCAAGACGGTGAAGTGGAAAAGCACAAGGCAAGGTTGGTGGCTAAAGGCTACAAGCAGAGATATGGGATTGACTATGATGAGGTATTTGCTCCGGTTGCAAGAGTTGATACCATAAGACTTCTTACAGCAATCGCAGCTCAGAATCAGTGGAAGATATATCAGATGGATGTGAAGTCAGCATTCTTGAATGGTTATCTTGAAGAAGAAGTCTTTATCGAGCAACCACCGGGATATGTTCAGAAAGGCAAGGAAGATAAAGTCTACCGACTAAAAAAAGCACTGTATGGTTTGAAGCAAGCTCCGCGAGCATGGAACACAAGGGTTGATGAATATTTCCAGAAAAATGGTTTTGTGAAGAGTCCCTACGAGCATGCACTTTACACGAAAACAAATTTAGGGGGAGATATTATGATCGTGTGCTTATACGTGGATGACATGATTTTTACTGGAAACAACCCTGGTATGTTTGATGATTTTAAGAAAGTTATGACTAACGAATTTGAGATGACAGATATTGGTCAAATGTCTTACTTTCTTGGAGTCGAAGTCAAGCAAAGCAAAGATGGGATCTTTATGTCGCAGAAAAAGTATGCTGAGCAGATTTTAAAGAAATTCAGAATGGAGGAATGCAAGCCGGTGAGCACACCACAGAAGCAAGCATAAAGCTTAGAATTGATTCAACAAGGAAGTCGGTAAATCCGACGTTGTTCAAAAGTCTGGTTGGAAGTCTGAGGTACCTAACTTTTACTCGTCCAGATATCATGTATGGGGTTGGACTAGTTAGTAGGTACATGGAGAAGCCGAAGCAAGATCACTTCATGACAGCTAAAAGAATTTTGAGGTACATAAAAGGAACACTCGATCATGGTCTATTTTATACACACTCTCAGGATTCAAAATTAGTTGGTTACTCAGATAGTGATTATGGTGGTGATTTGGATGACGGGAAAAGCACTTCTGGATATGCTTTTCATATCGGTTCGGCGATATTTTCGTGGTCATCAAAGAAGCAGCAAACAGTTGCTCTCTCAACATGTGAGGCGGAATACATCGCAGCAGCAGCATGCGCGTGTCAAGCTATGTGGCTAGGCTACATATTGGGAGAGTTAAAACTTGGCAAGGAAGATCCGGTTACTATTTACGTGGATAATAAATCTGCTATTTCTCTAGCGAAAAATCCAGTGTCACACAGTCGAAGCAAGCACATCAATATTAAATATCATTTTATTCGAGAACAGGTGAACGACAAAATTGTGGAATTGGTGCACTGCAGGACTGAAGAAAATTTAGCGGATATATTTACGAAGCCATTGAAGCCGGAAGTATTTCACAAAATGAAGATGAAGCTCGGAATGCAAAGTCGAGTTTGAGGGGGAGTGTTAGAATTCAAACTCTTCCATAATTTGAAATAAATAACATACAGCTGGGTTATAGATGTAGTAATATGAAGGAAAGAAAATAAGAGCAGCAACCAGAAGTTAATTCCTAAAAATATGGTGGGCACTAGATTACCAATACATGCAAGGTGGCGTGTGTAATAAATTATGGTGATAGTATTCAAGGTTGACACTACACCAGGCACCAGCTATATATCCAGCAACAGAGAAGCATATATTATGGTAGGCAACCTGCATGCATGGTCAAGAATTCATACAAGAGATGTGATGAAGTCTCCCTTGAAATGCGTAGCATATAACAGTTGTTCAAGATTAGAAGGCTGGGTTGTCAAGATAAGGTCTGAAGGCTGGCAATAATTATAGATACGTAAAATATGGTAGGCTGCATGTTAAGTTAGTCAGTATTGTAGGCTGGTAAAAGTCTATGTAGTAATAAATAGTAGTGATGTAAGCCCTGATGTAATGCATGCATATATGAAGCCTATAAATAGGCTGGTCCTCTCTGAATGTAATAGTATACACAGAAGTGAGTTTGTAAAGCAACAGAGAGAAAGAAATAAGGCCGTACCCTTGTGTCAAGCTGTAGCTTTGTGGTTGTGAGATTTAAAATAAACTTGGTGTTTGTTTCAATATCAAAGATATACAGTGTGTGTTTGAGTCATATCAATTTGATCTATATTAAGCCCAAGCCCATATACGTTTCCAACAGTGTCCGTGTCAAATACACTATTTATCTCCCAGAATCCAATACATTAACGAAAATATTTCAAAATGTTAATCCTCCTAAAATACTATTTCTGCAAGATGATATGCTTTCCTCGGTAGTCCATGGAATTGCCATATCCACTAACCGCATTTTACTTGTGGGGAGCAGTGATCAGTTAAAATGAAAGTCACGAGATGAGTCGTAGTCTTTACATTTTTGTAATTTATAGTCTTCAGATTTTCAATACTATATAAAGAATCCATGGCGCATTTCTTGCAGGCAGAAACTGTCCCTGCAATATCTATTAGTCATACTAGGGCTAGGTACGTATACAAGATAGTACTGTCTTCCATTGGGGGAACTTGGAAATAAAATCTTCGATGTTTGGGCACTGATTGATAGAAGATATAATTTAAATCATGGACTTTATTATCATAGTTATTTTTGAATATATGTTTGTCAACTATTTACTGATATTTGAGGTATGAATGGGTTCGTTGCATTTACAGACGCTATTGTCCAATTTGTAATTTGGCTTAAATTAGAAAATGAAGGTTATATTTAGAATTACTGGAATCCATTATGTTTCTGATCAATTGGTCTATGAGGGGGAAATAAAAAAAAAATTGTTTCAGGGGCCAGAGGCAGATCTGTATCTCCAGGATTAATTTGAAGGGGAGGGATAATTTGAAGTCTGAGGCTAGTTTAATTAACTCGGACCATGTGAAAATAGGCATATCTATAGGTGCATTACAGTAGTTACATTTTAACAACTAACAAATTAAAAAATTGCCTAAACAGTCTGAATAGCAATTGAAATATCCTTGCTAATCATGTGCGACCCAAAACAAACAGAAGTTTTAGACATGCCCAAAGAATGTGAAAAACAAAGGAAAAGAAACCTTACCTGGAGACACCAACAGTGAAGTTAAAACTGTGAAGGTGAAAAGTAAGGCAAAATACGGCAAAATACAGTAATGGCACCTTTCGAAGTCGCCATCACCATGTTTGAGAGAAGTGGCCGCCTAAAAATCTTCTAAGTAATGTTATGTAGCTTTACTGAGATCTGTAAGTGAAAAGGAGTTGTTTAGTTTCCACTTTTCAGATCTATTTTTTAACCCATTAATTGTTCAGGTCTTGTGAGCTTTTCAGGTGGTCTTGCTGCTGTAGAACTTATGGCTCAAACTATTATCCTAGACCAAACTGTTCATCAGTGACATATTTCTTTTTATTTCATGAGATATACTTTTACCAATGTTGCGGGGTTTTTTTTTCAGAAAATTATTCCACATATAGAGGCCGCTTCTGTAAAATCTCAAAATGTGGAGATTGGAGAGACCATGTCACTTCCAACCAAGATTTTGGTCGATCCTGAGAATATAGATAGAAATGTGTGCATTGAAACTGTGGAAGTTGGGGTGCAAGAAGAGCAGGTGGTGCAGAATTCTGAAGTTCAGGTTGATGCCTTGGTTGAAGGGACATGTAATGATCAGGTGACCGCTTTAAGGGCAAATATTTGTTCTGGGTTATGGTGGGGCTATGAAGTTGAAGCAGAGTTTGTAGGTCGGCTTGATCAGATTATGAGTAAATACCCACGCACCTTTGAACACCTTACAACCAAAAACAAGAAGTTTTGTAAATTGAAGTTGAACATGTTGTGCACCTCGGTGATTGACTTTACAAAAATCCCTTTGACTGAGGTTGATGCTAAGGTGATTGCTGAGTACAGACACATATTTGCTGACCTGCAGAAACTGGGATTCAATGTAAGTTGGCTTGTTAATCGTCTGAACTATATAGACCAGTTACACATTTCCCAGCCCTTACCAGAGCTTAATGCAATTGACTGTCGCATTGATGATGCTGAAAGTGAATTACAAGATCTACAGATTCAAACTGATGACGCCAAACTTAAACTGCATGATCTACAGACTCTTCGTTCTGAAAATATGCAAGAGATTCAGAAACCTTTTGGAACTACCAGTACAAGTCTTGTCGTTGACTACATTGGGTATGATCTATTATCTAGTCCCTAATTACATCATGTATACCGGGCACGGTGACTTGAACTATAATATTAATTAAGCGATTATAAGGCTAGGTACATTGTTGTTTAACTACACTTATGTCGACTTTGGTTCTGTTTATTTCACTACAAAAAATTGTCGAAAATTTGTTTCCCGGACTTTTAAATGTTTATTTGGTCAAAGGACTTTCTGATTTTCAGGTTTTTCGGAAGATTTTCTGATTTTCAGGTGTTTCAAATTTTAGTTGAGCATTTTCTTGTATTTATTTGTATGGTCCGAGAGATTGTTTTAGAAATGAAATGACATGTTTAACAAAAAACTGGTCATAATTTGAAGTAAAACCGGAAAATGATAGTCTTTTAGGAGATGTCATTTTTAATACAAAGTTAAATATTTTCTTAAAATTGATCACAATATTTTTGGTTTAGTAACATTTTTGTTGCAAAAGCACGAGTAAGGAGGAAATCGAGTGGTAATGATAAAGTTCAGAAAAATTATAATAGTGCTATGAGCCAGGAGTCTGTTGGCAAATGTTACGTTCATGTAATGAATTATTGATGTTCTGAGAGAACAGGGAACAGGATCCGTCTCCAATTCATTTCAAGATATAACAAGAGTCTGTTGTATTGTCTGTTGTATTTGTATTAAAAGATATGATTGCAGCTTGAACACATTTAGAACGATTGTTCAGTACAGCTTAATATATTTTTCTTTTTCTTTTTCTTTTGTCTCGCAAGGTAAAAAATAGCACATTTGTTATGAATTTAGACTCGTTATTTATGGATGAAGTGTCATTTTGTGACAAAATAATTATGTTTTGAATCAAAAAAATTCTTTTTCTACTTGGGTATTAACTATTAACAAATTGTTGTCCTATTTCAAAAAACACTAATAAAAAATTACTTCATCAGTTCCTTCCAATTGTTTACATTTATGAGGAAGTGTCCGGCACGCATTTTAAGGTGCATAAAAAGTAGAGTTATGTAACTTATTTTTACAATTTTCTTTTTCTGAATAAAAGTTGAATGTTTTAATTTTTATTCAGAAAAACAAAATTGTAAAAAAAGTTTACAGAACTATATTTTATATGCACCTTAAAATGCGTGTCGGACACTCTCTAAAAAATATAAACAATTGAAAGGGACGGAGTGAGTATAATATATAGAGTAGTGTCATTTTGAGGTTCCAAAATGACTAAAAAATTTATTAGTTTAGGTCGAGATCGGTTCAAATTAGTTCGGCTTGAATCCGAATCGTTAAAACTCGAAAAAAACGTAATATATTCTATTTTCAATAATAATCATAACATATTAAGTTTAAAATTACACCCAAATATTTATTCATGATTCATTTGAATTTTTTAAGGATAATAAATTAAAAATTGAGTTTGAGTTGTGTCAAAACTGGTAATAAATTGATTCAAGTGGATTTCAATTATTTTTATTTTTAAATTAAATGCTAATGTTCGAGAACTGTTTGTTGAGGGTTCAAGTTCGGCTCAACTCGTTTTTGTTCGATAAAAGGTCGAGTGCAACTTGTTTTCTTAACAAGCTCGAACTCGAACAAAATTTTTATTTGATAAAAGAGTTCGGCTCGTTGAGAGAAGAAGTTAAACTCGACTCATTAAGAACAAAACTGAATTTGGCTCGGCTTATTTACATCCCTTGAGCTGAAGCTAAAAAAAGGAAAAATATGTTAAAAATGCGTATTTATTTCTCGTTATCATCTGCTTTACATTTTAAATTTAGTTTTTCTTCTCTGTTCCCTACCGGACTTAAAACAACATTTGTGCATATTAAATTGAGCTCGCAGACCCAACTTCAGCAAGCCTAATTTAAAAAATTGGCATCAACATAAAAGAGCCGAGAGCGTAAATGTCCAGGGATGCAGACGATAAGAGTAGGGAATATTTGTAGCTAAAATAAAGAAAGCTTCGCCTTAAAATCAACTTGACGAAAAAACCGAAATGCAAAAATCTATTCACGAACTTTCTGTTGACAAATCACGTGATTGATTGATAATTGCTCGGAAAATTATGGATAATGACTTTTCCAGATTCTATGAGTTTACTCTTCATTTTTGTCCATCCTCTCCTCAATCCACTCGTCCAGTCCTCTTCACCAACTTGTACAATCTATGATGAACTTAAAGGGACAAATAAAATAAAGCCCAACTTTAGCAAGCCCAAATTGCGAAAATAAATTATGGAAAAAACACGTCACGGTTCTTTGCGCCAGCAGATCGCAGCCATCTTTTTCAATAGTGCTAAACTGCTAATGAACCATTTTACTTCTATTTAGCAAAATAAAAATAACTATTTTACTTGAATCAGTTTTTCGATAATCTTACCTTTACTATTCTCTTATTAAATTGTAGTATTGTGCCGAAAGCCAGGAGTGTATGGATATTGTTACGCCCAGATCCTTTCGGTAGCTTGAACAGACTTTGGCTGCCTTGAAGGTGGCTTCGGCCGTACCTGAAAGTGAAGAGAATGCGAGAGTTTATACCCCCGATTCACCTCCGGTGTGAGAATCAGAATCTGTCTATAAAGGTAGGGTAATAATACAAGAAAAGCAGAGTGTTTACGAGAATGTCCCCTTTGTCTTACTTCACAAGGGTTTTCATACTCAATTCTGCCTTGAATGTCCAGCCGTTACAAATCCTTAAGGAGGGAGTAAAAAAGGGGGCGTTATGTCACTTATTCTGTCCAACGGTCTGCGAGTAGTGGGCCTCGGCCTGGGCTTCCGTGGGTCTTCGTTTTGCGGGCCTGGAGGTCCTTCGGCCCAGTAGCTTAACCGCTTATTGGGCCTTCGTTCGATGGGCCTTGTTGGGTCTATAACCAACATGTCCCTGTCCTTCGGCTGGGCCTTCGGGCCGGCCGACGGACATCGGTCTCGGCCCATATTGGGGTGAAGAAACCCTAGGGCGATCGCTTCAGTTCCTCCTTGATCTTCGTGTTGGGTTCCGAAGGCATAAAACGCAGCGGATAAACGTAAATAAAACAAAAATCGAAACCCAAAAACAGGATCCATGTATAATTATGGGCAGATTATGGAGATAACGAATCATACCTTTCAAGAGATTAACTTTTACGAACTCAACGGAGATCCTAGCTATCACGCTTTGTGTCTACCTCTCGGAGAAACACCTCTATGGTATCCACATGAGCACCTTCAAGAACGTCTCACGAACTTGACTACGGAATGGATGTACTAGCCTCCTTCTTGACGATCTGAATTGCCTCTGCCTCTCTTTGCTGCTAGGGTTTTCTTTAAAAAACGTTCAAGCCTCTTTAACCTCTCATTATCTATTTATAATGACTGATTAAAAAGGCCCATAATAGCAAAGCCCAACCCTAGTAGGTATTGGATTAAATAATAAAAACGAATTTCTATTATTTAATTAATAACTAAGTCATACTTAATTATTATGGGCAAAAACATTCCTTTTAATTCGAATTTATATTATCTCAATTAAGTCTTACTTAATTATAATAAAATTCAAATAATCATCAATTAATTTAAATCCATAATTTAAATTAACTATTCCATTAAGTGCTCTATTTGTGCGACCCTATAGGCTATTATTTAATTGGCAATAATTTTATTCTCTAATAAAATTATAAACAATGAGCGGTATCTAGTAATACATCATTGTTACCCAATTAAACAATAATTAAATCGTGATTAGATAAAACCTTTCGTGATTAATGTTTTTTTCGTGTAATATAATCCCTTTAACCATACATATTATAGATTAAACTCGAGGCATGTATTTAGTCATCCTCTTCAACATTTAATCTGGGTTTACTTGATGCATGAGTAGATTATTGAAACAAATCATTATTTGAGCATGGCCATGCTTTTATAATCTCACTCAATCAAGAGGCCAATAATATCTCTCCTAATTATAGGAGGGTTAAATCCTTTATCTATCATTCATATTTCTCATACGACTCATGATATACCCGATGTCCACTTTTATCATCACCCGATCAAAAGTAACTTTTAATGTAGTCAAAGTATATTAATCCTCGTATAGAAATATAATGATTTCAAGTCAAAGGATCGTTACACCATTATCACTGTGAGTCTTTCTTATGACTTTATTAAACATGAAGAATCTCACTGTGGGTCTGTCCAGTACCATGTACTCTCACATGTACCTATGTATTGACTTCAGTATCCCCATACTTATAACCAATGAGATGTGGTTATCTTGTCAAACAACATACTAGTCTATCTATGTATTATTATTGTCCTATATAATAATACTCGACTAGGGACCTTTAAGAATATGATATATTATATAATCTCAAGTTCAAGTCATGTACTTAAACTATACAATTTGTATCATGATTCTAAGGACATTTATTATGCTAACAAAATATCGCAGTAATTAAGGTCATAATAAATAAATTTATTGAATGATCAACTGACATAAAGATAAAAGAATAATGTATTGCCTCTAGGGCACCTACACTAACACTTCGGTCGTACACGTGGCAAACTTGTGGGGACTTGCAGTGCATTAATGTGACAGCTGTTGGCACGTCGTTCCATGGCTCAATCTCACCCGTTGAATATCAACCGTTTTGATCTGGGACGTCTATTTCAAAAACCCCCAAACGTCGCTTTTCTGAATTCATTTTAGGCGCCTATATAAGCCCATTTGTGCATTTTCTTTTCTTTTCATCACTTTTAGTTCCTCCATACACAGTGACGAATTGCGGTGAATCTTTTAATCACGGGCAACAGCAACTCCGTCTTCCCAGATCATCCCATTTCAATCCAAGAACATCTCCAGATAAGTAAGTCCCTTTTCTTGCTTTTCAGTTTTAAATTTGCATGCCAGTTTTCTGTATTTTAGGATGTTTGCATGTGGACTTAGTGGTTTTGTTCTGGGTTCATGGGGTTTTTATGGGTTTTGTGCGTGTGCCATTGTGTTTTTTAGGGTTTTTGGGCATTTCTGGGTAGGTAATAGAAGTTTCTTTGGGTTTTACCAATTTGAGGGGGCCCCATGGGTTTAAAGATGGCATACGAGGCGTTTTCTGACCAAGAACGTTCTTCGGGATTTCTTGGTTTTAGAACGTCTTTCGGGAGCCGACCCAGGGCGTAAACATGTGGTCCGGAGTTTGAGATGTTTGCGAAAGGTTCTGTAGGCAAGAACATCCTTCGGGCTGGCTTGCCCCAAGAGCAACCTTTGGAAAGTGCCTCCGGGTTTTTGGTTCGTTCGGTCCTGGGACGTGTACTCGGTTTTTTATTCTTTCTCTTCTGTCTGCTAATCCGAGTACATGGACTAATGTCTCTCTGTTCCTGATACAGGGACATGGACCGAGCAAACCGCCCCCCAGATTCTTGGGACCCCTTGTCGAACAGCTTGGCGGGAACGTCTTCCATTCGCCCCGAGCGGACGGGACGGGCCCTTTTTGGTTCGGCTGCGGACTATCCCGCATCCAATAATCGATCAGAACTATCGAAGGGACGTGTGGTTCAGATGTACGATGATTATTCCGTCCCTCGAGGGTTTTGTTGGCTGTATGTGCCGAGGGAGGGCGAAAGGATCTATGATACTCCCGGGGTGCCGGATGGATACGGAGGCTGCGCCATAGGGGTTTCGGAAGCGACCTTCAAGTGTGGCTTAAGGGTGCCTCCGTTGAAGTTAATCAAGCATCTTTTCTTCCAGATGGGCATCGCCCTCGGACAGATGGACCCGAATAGGTTCATCCATATTAACTGTTTCCAGAACAGATGTCTTCACGCCGGGATCGCACCCAACACTCGTCTATTCTGGTACCATTATGACTTTCGGAAGAACCCGAAGAGTCCCGATTTTTAAACCATCGCCCGTCGAGCAGGGCGACCTGATTGGGCGGCGACCAACTCGAACAACAAATCCACTCACCCTCATTTGTGTTATGTGAGTGGTCCACGGTTGGCTGCCATGTCGGTTTGGCGAGATGTGAATCCCTCGCTGCTTCTTATGCCGAGCCTAACCTTGGAGGAGAAGGAGAATTACACGGCGTTAGTGGAAGTCAATGTGAAGAATTGGGTCCCGGAGAGTTTCGGGACAAGGGCTGGCTCTTCAGCTTGTGGGGTGGGGGTAACAAAACTTCTTCCTTTATTTTTTCTTTCATTAGTTTTGTCCCATCACCGATATTTTTTTTCCTTGTTATGCGTTCGATTATATACGCTTGGACTGACTTGTTTCCCCTTTATATTTCAGTGTCTTCGAGAGAGGCTTTGATCGAGAGGAAAAAGGCCAGGGCGACCGAGAAGAGAGCGGCTGAGGAGGCGGCGAAGAAGGTCGCCGATCAGAGGGCTACGCCAGATCCTTCGGAGGACACAGGCGAGAGGGCTCAGACCGAGAGGGCTTCGCCGCCTCGCCAATCTCACGTGGCTTCTAAGGCCGAGGAAGGGGACGACCTGGAGTACATGGGAGAGGGAAACCCTTCCAAGCGGACCCGGAGCAAGGAGGGGATCGTGCATTCCTATCTCCCAGGGTGGGGCGTGCTCACGTCCGACCATATTGTGTACCCGGCCCGGCAATCCACAAAGGAGGTGGCTTCGGACTTGTGCCATGGCCTCCAGCTTCCGGTCGATCTTCTGACCTCCGCTTCGGCCTCTGCTACCGAGGCCTGTACGGAGCTTCTGTCCTTCCTGTCCCTGGTATGTTTTTTAATTTCTCCCTTTTTTATCTTTCGCCCGTTTTTTTCTCTTCAGCACTTTTTAGTAATGTTTTTTGTCTTGTCTTTTTGCAGGCTGCTCCTTGGGCCGCAGCCGTGGAGGATAAAGTTAAGGACATGGAGACTCGGATGGCCGAGGTGATGGAGTTGGAGAGGAGGGCCACGGCGGCCGAGGAGGAACTTGTAAGGGTGAAAGCCCAGAACGAGGTCGAGGCCACTATGCTGAAGGAGGACAAATCCCGGCTGGAGAATGAATTGGAGAAGGCGAACCGGAGGATCTCCCATCGGAACGTCCAGCTGAAGAGGTCCCGAAAGGAGCGTCGGAAGAAGCAGAAGCAGCAGGACCGGACGGAGGAGCGCTGCTTCCAGTTCAGCGCTGACTATGTCCTGGAGAAGGCCCATGGCCTGAACTGGGATTATAAGCAGTTGTTGGACGATAGCCTGGAGGATCCTATCGGCCGGTCAGCAGTCGAAGTCCTTCATGTCTCCTCCGGCGAAGACGAAGAGCTCTCGGATGAAGACCCTCAAGCCTAAGCCTTCAGCACTGAGGTGCTTGATATGACGACAGATGATCTTGTTGCGAAGCTTGTCGTTGGTGTTTCCATGGTCATACCCAACTCTTGCAGCGGCATTCTTCGTTCATCTTCTTGACTTTTATTTTTTGTAATCGGTACTTCTGCTTTTTGTAATTGGTATTCCTGCCTTCGATCTTTTGTAATTTAACTAGCCTTCGGGCTTTTACATTTTAATGCAACTTTCATCTTTCGTCAGCATTGTCTTATTTACTGCTTTTAATAATTGTATCTTTCGTCAGCATTGTCTTATTTACTGCTTTTAATAGTTGTATCTTCGGCTTCATCCGCCTTAACAATTAAAACGAATAGCCTCTTCGGCATTATTGATGCCTTAACAATTTTAATGAAATGAATTGTATCTTCGACTTCATTCGCCTTAACAACTTTAATGAATCGTCTCTTCGGCATCATTGATGCCTTAACGATTTTAATAAATTGTATTTTTGGCTTCGTTCGCCTTAACGATCTTTTTTAATAAAATGAATTGTATCTTTGGCTTCATTCTCCTTAACAATTTTAACAATTTTAATAAAATGAATCGTATCTTCGGCTTATTCATTCGCCTTAACGATCTTTTTTAATAAAATGAATTGTATCTTTGGCTTCATTCGCCTTAACAATTTTAACAATTTTAATAAAATGAATCGTATCTTCGGCTTATTCATTCGCCTTAACGATCTTGATGAACTGCTGCCTTACTACCCCCTACGGCCCTAAGGGTTAAAGGCCGAAGGTGACTTCGGGTTGTTAATCCTTTTACTGACTTTAGGCGAAGGAACAGGGATGCTGATCTTTCAGCGATTGCCCCTAGGTCAGCATGTCATGGTTCGTTCGTCCAAGAGGAGGTCTTCTTCGGGATTACCCCTAGACCTGGTTTTGGGTCCTTTTTAGAACACATGATTGAGGCTGAAGGACCATGTTCTTCTTTTAGATTGCCCCGTGACAGGGGTTCCTTCGGCGGGTTCCTTTGGCCTTTTTAATATCAAATGAATAAAGGGAGACGAATGATAGGGTGTTATTCTAGGATTGCCCCTTAAGGCCCTTAATTCGTGTTTATCATGTTCAAATTGAGTCATAATAGTGTAGTGAAGGATGTTCGAGTTTTGGGCGATTGCCCCTTATGTCTCGTGTTCAATTAACAAATTAGACAAGGGCGGCGGCCGAGGGGTTTATCTTCTTCGGGATCACCCTCAGATAATACTCGGGCGGCCGCGGCACGTGCAAATAAAGAAATTTGACATGAAATGCATCTTTATTTCTAGTCAAATTGTTTACATTCTTCTCATATAATTCAAATACAAACTTTCAAGAAATTTCTTACTGATAAAATTTTCGAAGGCGATTGGTGTGCCAAGTGTTTTTGACTGCTTCGCCTGACAATGTTTCGAGCTTGTATGTTCCGGGACGAACGACCTCGATCACCTTATAGGGCCCTTCCCAGTTAGGCTGGAGTTTTCCTTGTTTGGCCGGCATGGATGCGGCCAACTCCCTTAGGACTAGGTCTCCTACTCCGAAGGACCTTTTCTTCATATTGGAGTCATAGTGTTGTGCCGCTTGTAGTAAATACCTCATGTTCCTTTGATGTGCAGCTTCTCTTTCCTCCTCCAGTAAGTCTACGTTCGCCTTCAACCCGAAGCTATTAGTTTCCACATTGTAGGTCTCGGTTCGGTACGATTCCAAGCCCACTTCGACAGGGACTAGGGCCTCGGTTCCATAGGCCATTCTGAAAGGAGTTTCTCCCGTTAATGTCCTAGGGGTGGTTCGGTAAGCCCATAAGATCCAAGGGAGTTCTTCCGCCCATCTTCCTTTGGACTCGCCCAACCTCTTTTTTATCCCTCGAAATATCACTTTGTTTGCCGCTTCGATTTCCCCATTTCCTTGCGGGTGGGCGACTGAGCTAAATTTCTGTTCGATCCCGAAATGGTATAGAAACTTACGGAATTTGTTCCCAATAAACTGAGTTCCATTATCTGAGATGCACGTTCTCGGAATGCAATGCCCAGATCCTTTCGGTAGCTTGAACAGGCTTCGGTTTCCTTGAAGGTGGCTTCGGCCGTACCTGAAAGTGAAGAGAATGCGAGGGTTTGTACCCCCGATTCACCTCCGGTGTGAGAATCAAAATCTGGCTATAAAGGTAGAGTAATAATACAAGAAAAGCAGAGTGTTTACGAGAATGTCCCCTTTGTCTTACTTCACAAGGGTTTTTATACCCAATTTTGTCTTTAATGTTCAGCCGTTACAAATCATTAAGGAGGGAGTGAAAATGGGGCGTTATGTCCCTTGTTCTGTCCAACGGTCTGCGAGTAGTGGGCCTCGGCCTGGGCTTCCGTGGCCTTCGTTTCGCGGGCCTGGAGGTCCTTCGGCCCAGTAGTTTAACCGCTTATTGGGCCTTCGTTCGATGGGTCTTGTTGGGCCTTTAACCAACAGATATTTAAACATGTTTATAAAAGCCATGCAGTCGAACATGTTCTTTTTATGTAATATATTACTATATTTTAGAGAGCCCCTGATTACAACCTTCTTAGAGCAACTCCAAGAGTTCCTCACTCCTATCCTCAAAAACAATATTATTAAATAGGCTCCTAGTAACTTAAAATAAAAATTTGTCTTTTCACTCCAACAATCCCCCTCAAATTTATCTTTATTTATTTTTTAAACTATATTTTGAACATAGATAGGGTGCACACGTTATCTATAATTACACATTACTACACGCTACTAGTATATATGGCTTCTCTTGCATGTTTTTCAACCAATTTAAATATTTTAGTTACATTTTTTTTTCTTAAATAATATAAAATGTTGAATCTCACTTTTTGTAAGGTATAAAATATTGAATTTTAACTATATAAAAGGTTAAGTATTTTTTGTCACGGAAACTTTTTTATATCACCTAGATTGAATTCTATCTAGTGTTAGAGCAACTCCAAGAGTGCCTTACTGCTATCCTCAAACAATATTATTAAATGGGCTCCTTGTAACTTAAGATAGAAATTTGTCTTCTCACTCCAACAATCCTCCTCAAATTTATCATTATTTATTTTTTAAACTATATTTTGAACATATATATTTCACATGATAGGATGCACGTGTTATCTATAATTGCACATTACTACACACTACTATTATATATGGCTTCTGTTGAATGTTTTTCAACCAATTCAAATACTTAATTACATTTTTTTTTCTAAAATAATATAAAATGTTGAATCTCTCTTTTTCTAAGGTATAAAATATTGAATTTTAACTATATAAAACGTTATGTATTTTTTGTCACGGAAAAGATATAAAATTAAGAAAAGATATATATACTAATAAAAAATGAAGTAAGGAGAGAAGAGAGACTCTTAAAATTGAGGAGGATATAGTGACTCCTAAAAATTTGAGGATAACTTACGAGCTTGTTGGAGTTAATTTTCAATATATTTTCTCTAAATTTTGATTTAGGAGGTGATTTAGGAGCCTTTTGAAGTTGCTCTTAATTAATAGCAGTGCATACTAATTAAAATCACATAAACTACAGAGGAGAACCATAAATTTTGACATTAGAAGTTTTATCAAACCATTAGTAACATAACTTTGTAACAATAACTGGACTGGATAATGATGACCGGTACATAAAAGTTTCTTATGCAAAAAACAACTACTGTCTTGTTAATCCTATATTAAGATATATCTAGCTATGAACCGGGTAAATTAACTTCCGACGCAATTTTATTTTGTGATGAAAAAATAAATTTATTATTTGATCAAAAACTACGATTTTTTCTGTTGTAAATATCTCAATTACGACGATTTCAGTTTAAAAAAACCGTCATAAATAACCAGATTTGTTGTAGTGATTATAATTAAATCGCATATTATTTAAGAAGTCAAATTATGCAGGTATATTATTATTATAAAAAAATTAATATATTTTGAATATAAAACCAAATTATAATATATGTTTTATATTATAATAAGTTGACACATGTCACTGTTCTTTGTGCCAGCAGATTCGAAGCCAATCTTTTTTTATAGTGTCAAGAGCAACTCCAACCGTGTTTACCTGTTAGCTAAAATGTGTAGGTGTCACCCTAATATATATATTAGGTAAAAATAATGTCACTCAACCATGAGACATGTTAGCAATAATTATAGATATCATCTATCATATTTTCTATATTTGTTGATCTTGTAGTTATTAGCTAAAATATTCAGATCAAATCCTGACATATTTAAACATATAACTATACATATATACATATTTATATTTATATTACATTTAATATATATGGATAAAAATTCTTATTTTATATTTAATATTTTTAACTTATATAATATTAAGTATAAAAATATTATTTTCTTATTAACCAAATTTATTAATTATTTTGACATACAATTGCATATTTATAAAAATAGTAATAAATCCCATATGATAAAATATAATAGAACTATACATTTTATAATATATAATAGATTTTATTCATTATTATTTTTTCATATTTAAATGTGTTATATATTTTAAGTTTTAATATTTATTAAATTGCAATTATATTCAACATTTTTCATAACATTTATATTTTATTTACACTTTTATTAGATTAAATATTAAACAAATTTATTTTATCATTTAAAATATGTATTTGAGTATTTGAAAATTAGGTAAAAATAATATTTTTGAATATAACTAATCATTATAACTAATACCATTAAAATACATGTGCTTGTAGGTTCAACAAAATTTTAGATAATAATAATTTGGCTAATATTTTATCTACCGTGATTGGAGATGCTCTAAGAACCAGTTAACTTCGGTTAGTGCTTTGAGGGTTCTATGCTGAAAGCCAGGAGTGTATGGATTTTTAAACATGTTTGAAAAGTCATGCGGTCGAGCCTTATATTTTAGAGAGCCCCTGATGTACTGTAATCACAAACCTTCTTAAATAGCAGTGCATATTAATATTAATTAAAATCACATAAACAAGTGAGGAGAACCATAAATTTTGACATCAAAAGTTTTGTGTATTAAGAACAAACCCACGTATCAAACATTAGTAACATAACTTTGTAATTGTAACAATAACTGGACTGGATAATGATGACTTCTACATAAAAGTTTCTTATGCAAGAAGCAACTACTGTCTTATAAATCCTATATTAAGATATATCTAGCTATGAACTGGGTAAATTAAAAGAGGAAATAAATAAACAGCTTAAGCACGTTCTCCCCGGATCCTCCTGGCCAACTGAATGTCCTTGGGCATGATGGTCGCACGTTTAGCATGAATTGCACACAAGTTAGTATCTTCGAACAGACCAACTAGGTATGCCTCTGCAGCCTCCTGTAGAGCTAGAACAGCATGGCTCTGGAAACGCAAATCAGTCTGCAACAAATCAACCACAATTAGGAGAAAAATATTGAATTTTTATTCACAAAAATGCTCCAGAATAAGCCGCAGAACTTAGCTAACCTTGAAGTCCTGAGCAATTTCACGTACAAGTCTCTGGAATGGAAGTTTCCTGATCAAAAGCTCAGTACTCTTCTGATACTTGCGGATTTCACTACACAAAATAGCCATAATATAAATCCAAGGCAACAGTTTGTTTCTATATAATAACAAAATTTTATATACAGTTAATTACCGTAGGGCAACAGTTCCAGGGCGGTATCTGTGAGGCTTCTTAACTCCACCAGTATTTGGAGCAGACTTACGAGCAGCCTGTGATTGAGAAGAAGAAATATATTAAGAATATTCATTCATAAATTTAAACTATTCCATTGATAATTTTACTGTAGCATGCATGTTATTGAAATGTATACCTTCAAAGCCAGGCTCTTCCTCGGAGCCTTTCCTCCCGTGGACTTACGAGCAGTTTGCTTGGTACGAGCCATCTGCAAACACAGCATGAAATTATCCTATCTTATAATAACCAAAGAGAAACCCTAGAAAAAACAAAAAAAAACTAGAAGCACCGATTATGTAAAAGATGTTAATAAATAATGCATTGAGTAACAATACATTAAGATGCATGTATGCGTATAAATATGAAATATATAAGTATATGCATGCACAAAGATGATGAACAAAATTTAATTAAATCTCATTGTTAGTCCACTGGGAATAACAATTGGTATCAGAGCAAGCTCTTAACATATAAAGAGTTTAAAGATCTATTCTGCTAACATCATGAGTGCACAGAAGAACTCTCCTGTTACATCATGAATAGGAAGGATATTGGTGTAAAGATTCCAGTCCTGGAAAAGGATAATTATCATCACTGGAAAGTGAAGATGCATTTACATCTTCTTTCTCAAGATGAAAGCTACATCAACTGTATTGAAAATGGTCCTCACATCCCTCACAAGGTAGCCACAACTGCTACTGCAACAGTTGCTGTTGGACAGTCTATTCCCAAGCCAAGAGCAGAATGGACTATTGAAGACATGGAAGAAATCCGCAAGGATAAGAGAGCCATGAACATTTTGTTTAATGGTTTAGATCAAGATATGTTTGACAATGTCATCAATTGCCAAACTGCAAAGGAAGTTTGGGACACTGTACAAATCATCTGTGAAGGTACTGAGCAGGTCAGAGAGAACAAAATGCAGCTTCTTATTCAACAGTATGAATATTTTCACTTTGAAGAAGGTGAATCATTAAATGATACCTTCAACAGGTTTCAGAAACTGTTGAATGGATTGAAGCTGTATGGTAGAGTGTACCAAGTCAAGGATTCCAACTTAAAATTTTTTAGGTCTCTGCCAAAGGAATGGAAACCCATGACTGTCTCTCTGAGAAACTCTCAAGATTATAAGAACTTCACACTTGAAAGATTATATGGAATTTTGAAGACTTATAAACTTGAAATGGAGCAGGATGAGCTGTTGGAAAAGGGAAAGAGAAAAGGAGGAACAGTTGCTCTTGTAGCTGACTGTGAGAAGATGGAAGCCAGGAATGAGGAAAAGACAATGCCAAGTCTCAAAATTGGCACAAGCAAATCAGAATCAAGCAAGGGTAAAGAGCAAGTTGCTAAGGATGAAGACAATTCCAGTCAGGATGAATCTGATGATATTGAAGAACATTTGGCCTTTCTGTCCAGGAGGTTTGCAAAGATGAAGTTCAGGAAAAACACAAAATTCACTAAGCCAAACAAGAACATGGTGGACAAATCAAAGTTCAAATGTTACAACTGTGGCATTAGTGGACACTTTGCAAGTGAGTGTAGGAAGCCAAATTCTGAGAAAAAAAAATTTGAGCAAGTTGATTACAAAAAGAAGTATTTTGATTTGCTCAAACAAAAGGAAAGAGCATTCCTCACTCAAGATGATTGGGCAGCAGATGGGGTAAATGAAGATGATGATGTGGAATATGTCAACCTAGCCCTGATGGCTAATTCTGATGAAAATAAAACTAGTTCATCAAGCAACCAGGTAATTACTACTGATCTCTCTCAGCTTTCTAAACATGAATGCAATGAAGCCATAAATGATATGACCAATGAATTATATCATTTGCGTGTTTCCCTTAAATCTCTAGCAAAAGAAAACACTAGGATCAAGGAGAATAACTTGTTTTTAAGTGATAGGAATGCTGTGTTAGAGGATCAGGTAATTGAGCTTGAAACGATAAAACTTAAATGCCTGACTGTTGAGAGTGAACTAGTAGAAGCTGTTAAGAAAGTGGAAATTCTTTCTAAACAGTTAGAAAGTGAGCAAGAGGTAATCAAGGCCTGGAAAACATCTAGGGATGTCAGTGTTCAGATTGCAAAGGTCCAGGGAATTGAATCATTCTGTGAGGATGCCTGGAAGAAAAACAAAAAGAAGTTAGAATTAATTGATGGATTGTCAACGGATGTGGAATCAACGGATGATGAAAGTTATCCGTTGAAGGAAGAAAAGGAGCATCCGTTGAAGACTCATCAATTAAAACAGGCAAGTTCTTTTAAAAATAAAAAGAATGATTCAACTCTCAAGAACTTTGTCAAAGAAGGAGCTAGCACATCCAGAGATGTTAGTAAGGTGAATATAGGACATATGACTTTAGATCAGCTAAAAGATCGACTTAAGTTGGTTGAGGATAAGAAGGTTACTAAAAGAAAATCTAAAAGAAATGGGAAGGTAGGGATTAATAAACACAACAATTACACACCTGATAGGTATGCTCCTAGAAAAAGCTGTGTGCATTGTAAAAGTGTTAATCACCTATCTGATAATTGCAAATCTGTTAAAAATGCTCCCATGCCTTCAAATTCCTCCATGTCTAACATGTCTATGTCACCTCTGCATGATATGCCTGTTATGTCTCACCAGAATCCCCATGCACATTTTGCAAACATGCCATACATTAACAATTCTTACTTTACTGCATTTAGTATGCCTCAAATGCCATACAATATGCCTATATGGAATAACATGTTTGCACAACCTATGCCTTATCAAATTCAATCAAATGTGTTAAATGATTCTGTGACTATCCCTACACTTCAACCAACCACATCTGAGACCAAGGTTGACCTAAAGTTACCTAAGTCAAAAGATGCAGGAGGAATGAAGTCTAGGAAAAAGACTAACAAGGTTGGACCCAAGGAAACTTGGGTACCAAAATCAACTTGATTGATTTTGTTGTGTGCAGGGACAAAGAAGGAATCTATGGTACTTGGACAGTGGTTGTTCAAGACACATGACAGGAGATTTCACCCTGCTCACAGAGTTTAAGGAGAGAGCTGGCCCTAACATAACCTTTGGAGATGACAGCAAAGGATTCACTATGGGATATGGCTTGATTTCAAAAGAAAATGTCATCATTGATGAAGTTGCATTGGTTGATGGTCTCAAACACAATTTATTGAGCATCAGTCAACTATGTGATAGAGGGAATACTGTTTCCTTCAATTCTGAAGCCTGTATTGTCACAAGTAAAAAGGACAATAAAGTGGTTCTAACTGGAGTTAGAAAAGGGAATGTGTACTTAGCTGATTTCAAATCTACAGATGCAGAATCCATTACTTGTCTTCTCAGCAAAGCAAGTCCAGTTGAAAGTTGGCTATGGCACAAGAAGCTGTCCCATTTGAATTTCAAGACAATGAATGATCTAGTCAAAAAGGACTTAGTTAGAGGAATGCCTCTAGTGGAATTCACAAGGGATGGACTGTGTGATGCTTGTCAGAAAGGAAAGCAAAAGAAAGTATCATTCAGTAAGAAGCTTGAATCTGCAATTGATGAACCACTGCAACTTCTACACATGGATCTTTTTGGACCAGTCAATGTATTGTCAATTTCAAGGAAAAGATACTGCCTAGTGATTGTAGATGATTTCTCAAAGTTTTCATGGATTTATTTTCTTGGATCAAAGGATGAAGCTAGTGAAATCATCATCAATCATATCAAGCAAGTCAACAATCATCCTGATTTCAAAGTAAGGAATATTAGGAGTGACAATGGAACTGAGTTCAAGAATTCAACCATAAAGATGTTCTGTGAAGAAAATGGGATCATGCATGAGTTCTCAGCTCCAAGAACTCCACAACAAAATGGTGTGGTGGAAAGGAAGAACAGATCACTAATTGAAGCTGCAAGGACAATGTTTGAGGAGTCAAAACTCCCAACTTATTTTTGGGCTGAGGCTGTTAACTGTGCATGTTACACTCAGAATATTTCTCTAATCAATCAAGCAAAATGCATGACTCCCTATCAATTATTCAAGAGAAGAAAACCAACTTTAAACTTTCTACATGTCTTTGGTTGTAAATGCTACATCTTAAGGAATCAATCTGATCACAAAGGAAAGTTTGATGCAAAGGCTGATGAAGGAATATTTGTTGGTTATTCTGCTGGAAAATCATATAGGGTGTACAATCTAAGAACCAACATTGTCATGGAATCTGTATATGTTGTGTTTGATGATAAAAAGATTGATGGACTAACAGATGAGGGACATCATGAAGGACTCAAATTTGACAATATTGAGATATATTGTGATGATAGTGAAGATGAGAATGATGAAGAAGGCATCTCAAGAAGAAACCAGAGTCTGCCTTTGGATAATGCACAGAATGCTGCATCCATTGAAAGTCATAATTCAGCTTCCGTTGAAAGAAGCAATGCAGCATCCGTTGAAAGACAAAGTGCATCATCCGTTGAAGTTCATAACAAAGCATCCGTTGATCACAGTCTGTCAACGGATAATCAATTCACCTCATCAGTTGATAGAACTCCCAATTCCTTTCAAAGGATCAGCAACTCAAGGGGAGTTTCAACAAATCAACATTCTATCTCACATCATGACAATACTGAGGCAACCTCATCAAGGGCTAATCTACCACCTCAAAGGAAATGGACCAAGAATCACCCTTTTGAACTGATCATTGGTGATGCTACATCAAAAGTACAAACTAGAAGGGCTACTCAAGATGAATGTCTGTATAGTAGCTTTCTATCACAGAAGGAACCTAAGCGAGTGGAAGAAGCTCTTTTGGATCCAGATTGGATTTTAGCAATGCAAGAGGAGCTAAACCAATTTGAGAGGAACAAAGTATGGAAGCTGGTACCCAAGCCAAAGAACAAGTGTTCTATTGACACAAAATGGGTATTCAGAAACAAGATGGATGAAAATGGCATTGTCATAAGGAATAAAGCCAGATTGGTTGCCAAAGGCTATTCTCAACAAGAGGGAATAGATTTTGATGAAACATTTGCTCCAGTTGCCAGACTTGAAGCCATCAGAATCTTTCTAGCCTATGCAGCTAATGCCAATTTCAAAGTCTATCAGATGGATGTCAAGAGTGCATTTCTAAATGGGGAATTGGAGGAAGAAGTTTATGTAAGCCAACCTCCAGGTTTTGAAGATCCAAATTTTCCAGACCATGTGTATTATTTGTTGAAAGCACTCTATGGACTAAAGCAAGCACCTAGAGCCTGGTATGAGACTTTATCAAAGTTCCTTCTAGATAATCACTTCACAAGAGGTACTGTTGACAAAACTCTCTTCTTTAGAAATGTTAATGGCTCTAAGATACTTGTACAAATTTATGTAGATGATATTATATTTGGATCTACAGATGATAAACTTTGTAAAAAGTTTGCTAAATTAATGCAAAGTAAATATGAAATGAGCATGATGGGAGAGCTAACTTACTTTCTTGGTTTACAAGTTAAACAAGTTAGTGGTGGAATTTTCATTAGTCAAACTAAATATATTTATGATCTTTTAAAGAAGTTTGACTTAATGGATTGTTCACCTGCAAAAACTCCCATGGCCACTGCCACCAAGCTTGAATTAAACAAGGCTGAAAAGTCTGTGGATATTACAAGTTATAGAGGCATGGTTGGCTCACTTTTATATTTAACTGCCAGTAGACCTGATATTATGTTTTCTACATGTCTCTGTGCTAGATTTCAAGCTGACCCTAAAGAATCTCACTTAGTGGCTATTAAAAGAATTTTCAGATATCTCAAGGGGACTCCAAATCTAGGAATTTGGTACCCTAGAGAGTCTGGTTTTGATCTAATTGGCTACTCAGATGCAGATTATACAGGTTGCAAAATAGACAGGAAAAGCACAACAGGCACCTGTCAATTCCTAGGGAACAAGCTTGTATCATGGTTCAGCAAGAAGCAGAATTCTGTTTCCACATCAACAGCTGAAGCTGAGTACATTGCAGCTGGTAGTTGCTGTGCACAAATACTATGGATGAGGAACCAGTTATTTGACTATGGTATAACTGTTGACAAAATTCCAATATTTTGTGACAACACAAGTGCCATTGCCATTACTGAAAATCCAGTGCAGCACTCAAGAACCAAGCACATTGATATCAAGTACCACTTCATTAGGGAACATGTGATGAAAGGTACAGTAGAACTTCATTTTGTTCCAAGTGAAAAGCAGATTGCAGACATATTTACCAAGCCACTTGATGAATCAACATTCACAAGATTAGTAAGTGAGTTAGGTATGCTTTACTATTCATAATCTATGTCATCTATGTAATCTGTCTTGTAGCCTGAAATGAATTTGCTGCAAGAACAAAGTTGGCTTTAATCAAGACTTATCCTGTCAACGGATATTCCCTATCCGTTGAAAGCCAAAATTGTTCTATCAACGGATATTCGTCATCCGTTGAAAGACAAATACATTTCTGGTAATTTTATCCTTCAACGGATAAAATGGTGTTGTTCATCAACGGATAACTATTTACCTTATCCGTTGATGTGTCACGTCAGTGAGTCACAGCCGTTGATTCTTTTACTCAACCGTTGATACATATATACAGTGTTGTATGTATTTGTATTTACGGTAGTTTTCAGAATTTCTACAGTTTTATTTATTCCTGAACGGCTGTCACTTACTTAAAAGTATCATTTAATTATTTTATTTATGTTTTAATTCAAGAAAGTATAAAAGCCCAATTGAATTCTTATTTTCACTTTACGCTTTCTTGCAATTATCATTCTCTTTCTCTCTCAATTCTCAAGTTTTTCTCTGCAACCTCTACTCACAACAATGGCACCAGTAGTCAAAATTATGTCTCAAACATGATTTGTTTATGAAAAGAATAATTTCATAGTCTTGGTTGAAAAGAATGAAGCCCATTCTGATTATCACAAGATGATGGACTTCATCAAGAACTGCAAACTGAGCTATGCAATGCTGGAAGCCCCAACCATCTACTGTGAAGTGATTGAGGAAATTTGGACAACTGCAGAGTTCAACTCCACAGATATGACTATTGCCTTCTCTCTCAAAGGTAAGGACTATTGCATTAATTGTGATGATATACAATCTTGCTTTAAGTTGCCTGAGAATAATGCCATGATACCACATACTGATAAAGATGTCTCTGCAATGCTAGATTCCATAGGCTATGCTTTTGATTCTGCTAGTTTAGGTAGTATTAGAAGGAAAGGCCTTAGGAAAGAATGGTGTTTTCTTGGAGATGCCTTTATTAAGGTTTTCTCTGGGAAGATTAGCAATTTTGATGCTATCACTTCATCTCTTGTTAATATGCTCTATATGCTAGTTTCTGATAGGTACTTTAATTTTAGCAACTGTGTTATGCTAGAATTAGGTTCCAGATTAGGCAACAAAGCTAATAGACCACATAACATCTACTTTGCTAGATTCTTTATGTTATTGGCTAACCATGTTGCTGAAGGTTTGGTTATATCCAATGAGAATAATAAACTCAAATGCTGGGCACAAGAGAAAAGGGTCCTTGCAGACCTTTTGAGAATGAACCTCAACAGCCAGGTGCCATTGGTATACTTGCCAATCATGAATGCACCACAGGTAAGTGAGGTAAATGTTTTTATAACTCCTACTATTTCCAACCCCAATGTTTCTTTTCCTTCTAGTGTGGCTATGGAACCTGTGTCATTGTCCAAACAGGCTCCTACCAAAGCCACCAAATCTAAAGTTTCCAAAGTCAAGTCAAAGAAACCTACCTCTGTTATTTCTCAAAAGACAACAGTTGTAACAACTACCATAAACCCTGAAGGGAGTGAACAGGGTGTGAGTGGTGAGGGGAGGGGTGAACATCAAAAAGCCCCCCAGGATAAGGTGGGAGAGGTGAGTGGTACCCAAACCAGCCAAGCCACAGTCTCTCAAAAGACTGTGGTGGTTCAAAAGGAGTCCAGCACATCCCTAGTTGCATCCTCCCAAAAGGATGTAATTATTGAAAATAGTCCCCAACCAGGGACACAGAACAAAAGAGGGAGGGACACTGAAGCTACACATTCACCAATTCAAGCCTTTTCAAGGAAGAAGAAGGCCAAAACCCTAGTTTCCACACAAGGGACACACACAGCACAGATACATCCACCAGTATCTGTGCCTTCTCAAATTCAGCTTGATGTAATTCCAGCAAATGTGGAATCACAGCCCCATTCTCTCAATATAGAAACACACCATTCATCAAACTCTCCAACACCCTCTCTGGATGTGGATATGATATTCACATCAATTCCTGATTCTCCCTCATTAAAACTCAGGGAGGAGCCCCACTCAAAACCTGGTGATCATCATCTTTTAGATGATTTGTTGGATCATCAACCAATTCTTTCAGATGTAGTTGCAGAATCTGTGTCACCACACTTAAAATCAATCCACACAGATTCAACAATTATGTCACTTTCTATATCTACATCTTTTCCTTCTTCAACGGATATCTCTCATCCGTTGATAAGTGGTTGTTCTTCAACGGATAAGCTTAACAGCAGTTATCCGTTGATACCATCAGTTTCCACTTCAACGGATATTCCTTATCCGTTGATGGTCTCTACACACTTAATAGAAATAATTCCAACTGTAGAGGACATGGCAACTGTACAATCACTTTTAGGTTTGAGGGAAGGGAGTGATTTTTTGAGTGAGAGGCTGGGTTGCTCCCAGGCAAAAGGAGAGGTTGAGAGTCACCATATGCATGCTATTTCTTCCAGCATGGCAAAAGTGAGTGAGAGGAGTGCCACCTTAGAAGGTGAGGGTGAGGGTGTGAGGGTGTGTGTGAGCCAGGGGGAGCCCCTGATGCAAGAACAGAGAGAAATTGAGAGAAAGGCAGGTACAGAAGCTATAAGGGTGGATCCAGCCATTGCCAGTGAGTTAATGAAAGTGGATGATGCAGATAAGGAAAGACAATTTCAGCAACATTACAAAGCTGTCATTGATAACATTTCCTTGGATGCTGACACTTTTACTCACCCTATTTCAGCCTTTCAATTTTTGGCTGCTCAGGGCAATGTGGAGGCAGAACAGACACTACACATTGTACACACTTCAGAATCTCTTCTCAGAGACAAAGCTGCTGTCAACAGGCTGCCTTCTCAAGCTGGTGAGCCATCTGAAGAATTTGGAGTAAATTCTAATGATGATGACTCTAATTCTTTGAATGAGAGCATGAACTTAGGGGGAGTAGAAGGCCCAAGTTCTGCTCCTGCTCTTCCTGAATGGGCACTGGCCAAATCACCAACACCAGGAGAATTTGGTGTCACTTTGGTCAGACAAGTCATGATAATTCAGAAGGCCTTTCAGGAGACTCAAGATGCTGGTACCAAGGCAATTCTTCAAGCTCATCTGGAATCTCTGCATCTCTTGCAGTTGCAGCATTACCAGGAAAATCTAAGTGTGGATGAGCTCAAGCAGGACATTGCTGATCTGAAATCCTACAATGCTGAGAAATTGGATTCAGTTATACCCTATGGTACTATGCAAGATTTGTTGGGAAGACTGAGGAAAACATCTGATGCTGAGAAGAGGCTGGCCAGATTGGAAGATAGGGTTCAAATCATTGAAGACTCTATGGTCACCATTCTTCAGAATCAACAAACTCAAACAAATCTACTGATGTAGCTGGCAAAAGCACAAGGCTTGACCCCTATCCTTGATGATAACAAAAAGGGGGAGAATAAAGGGGAAGGGGAAGGAGAGCCATCTACAACAACAACAGTTCATATTTCTCAAGTGCTAGTTCCTGTCATCACAACTTCTCCACCAATTCAAGTCAAAGGAAAGCTAGATGGAATTGATCTAATCCAGATAGCAGCAGCTGAATTGCAAGTCAAAGAGCAAAGGAAGAAGATTGATGAAAAGATGCAACTAATATTTGGTTCTACAACTTCTCAATCACAATCTGTGAAGCATAGCACAAAAGTGGAATCAATTATTATGGAACTCAAGCCAGTAGGGAGGCATAAGGATGGAGAAACTTCTTTCAAAGATCTGCAACATATGGTTCTCAAGCCCAACAACAGCTTCAACAAGGACTCTACAAAGAACCCTCTAAGCCTTGCTCAAATGAAAGGAGTGGATTTTCCTCTTCCAAAGCCTGATGAAGACAAGCTTTTGGGTAGAAGTATCATAAAGCTCAAAGAGAACATGGATGAGGCTGTAAGGAGGAACAAGGCTGTTATCTTTAGAGAGGGAAAGAGTATCTATGTGATGCAAGGACATCCCAAATTCTCAATAGCCAAGAGGGAAGAAACCAAGAGGTTGAAGGAAGAAGCCAAACAGCTAAAGGCTAACAAAAGAGCACAAGCAAAGCTTAAAAAACAGCTAAAGTTAAGTCAGGCTGAAGAACAGAAAGAAACTGAAGACAAAGGTGAAGATAGAGCTATGGGGGACATGGTTGGTACTGAGATGGAGGAAAGAAGTAAGGAAGAATGGCAGAAAGGGAATAGAAAGAAGGTCAATGCAAAGAGAAAGATGGTAGATGAGACTGAAGAAAACCAATCAATATCCAAACCACTACCCTCTATTCCTGAACCCATTGTACCTGACCCCTTCATAAACATTCATGGTGAAACAATCATTCCCAAAGAGGAACCAATTGATTGGGACACCATCAAATTGCCCACCTTCCTAACCTCTTTTACACCACCAAAGAAGCAGAAAAGAAGAACTAAATCAACACCCTCTAAAGCCTCAATCAAATTCACACAGAAGCCTAAGCCTAAACCTCAAACCTCTAAAGATGATTATGTTCACATCTGTGACATAAAAGAATTTTCAGACATTAAACTCTATCTGGATGAGCTGGAGGATGTAAGGGGAATAGCTGCCTACAGACAGCTACCAGAAAGACTAGTGTTCAAATACAAAGGAGCTGGGGAAAGAACATGGCCTCTTCACAGAATTCTGAATGAAGGCTACTCTATCTTGATTAGAGTCTACTCAGCCATACAAAAGGATTCTGGCTTTACCAGGACTGCCAGGACTGAGATTCTCAACAAGATTTCCAACATAAGGAAAACTTGGAGGGAGCCCAATGCCTTGCCTAGAACTTTACTCATTCAAGAGAGAGGTATTAAAATTCACAAATCACCTCATTGGTTGATGGAGTTCAGAGACAACAAAGGAGTCAGAAGATTTTTCAGAATTGAAGATCAGCTAAAGATTGCCAGTAATGAAACTCTCAAGGATATGCAGTCTAAGTTAGATATCAATGAAGAAGATGAAGCTGAATTTTACAGACAACTTCAACTTCAAATAGAGGAGAATGACAAGAGGCTAGGAAAGAAAACCAGGGATCAAAGGAAAAGAAAGTAATTTGCTCAGGCTAAAGGAGCACCCTTGGAAATAATGTATTTCTTCAATTTTATCTCAGCATATACAATTTTGTAGCACTTTTGAATTTCTGCTTTGTTACAGTTTATATATTTGTTAAGTGTTTTGTTATCATCAAGCTAAACCCAAATTTATGCCTACAGTTCTAGTAGACATAAATAGGGGGAGATTTTTAGGAATATGTGTATTAGTTTGATGATAAGTTAAGCAAAACACTTAAGTAGAAATCTAGTGTTTGTAGCCTCAACGGATAAGACCATCTTGGCTATCCGTTGAAGGAGTAGCCTTACTTAGCAATAAGTTTGGTATTGTAGCACATTTCACTCTCTGGTTTCAAGCTGTAATTCTTAGATATTGTTAGGAAATAATCAGTCATGTTGACTACTAATGGATGTACAAATAGGAGGGCTAATTGTAAATATTTCATGCCTTGTAATTTTGTATAAGTGAAGAAGTGTCAACGGATATTGAAGACCTTCAACGGATAAGAAACAAAGCTTCAACGGATGTCTCTAATGCTTCAACGGATAATATCCATCAACGGATAAGTGCTTCAACGGATAAAGCTTCAACTGCTAGAGCATCAACGGATAAAGCCATCAATGGATGAAAGCTTCAACGGATGCTCAGTCTCATAGCAGTTGATAGTGACAGTTAACAAAGCTGACAGAGGCACATGGATTGACAGAGATGTGGTAGCCTATTTCAGGAACAGTAGAAAAAGCAGCCGTTTTTAGTCTGGTTCAAAATGGAAAGTCAACAGATAATTCCATATTACACTGGATAAAAATGGAATAGAAACAAGTGGAGAACTATTATCTTATTGTACTTTATTTTTGTCATCACTTGTAAACTTGGTGATATATAAACCAAGTAGTAGCTAGTAATTAGATGTGAATTTTCCCTGAGCTGTTTAGAAATATCAAGAGAGAAAATCATCTAGTTTGTACTAGGAAGCAGCTGTGATTTAATTTTGAATCACAGATTTTCTGAAATAACACATCTCTGGTGGAATAACAAATCCACCATAAAAGTTTTTAAGTTCTTTGTGTTCATTACATTTGTGTTTGAATATATATCTGTCTGCATCAGCTCCAAGCAATTCACACACATTTGATCACTCAAACACTTAGCCTTACAAACTGCTCAAAACTTGAAAAAGTTTTGAGATTTACATTCAACCCCCCTTTTGTAAATCTCATTGTTAGTCCACTGGGAATAATATTTATTGTTAACCATTTTATTTGAATAATGATTTATTTTATCTCTAATATCATCTATACTAACATATTAAAGATGAAGTATTAAAAATTTTGTTGTTGGTCATTGGTCACTCAATCCAGAGCCGTCATATCAAACTGATAGAACTATTAGATATAATCTTAAAAATTATGATACAAGAAGTATAAGGTTCGAATCCTACCAGTAATATATTAAAATTAAAATTTATAATATATAATGATAAATATAACCGTGGTGCATTGTAAAATTATTATAATATGAGTATAAGGTTCAAATACTAACATCAATATATTAAAATTATATTTTATAATAAATAATTATAAAAATAACTGTGCATCACACAAGTTATATACTAGTAATTTTAAAGATAGAGGTTGTTATAATTTTTTGATTTTGTTATTTTTTAATACGTAAGCTTTTAAATTGAAAAAATTAAGTACAAATATTAATGATATCTCGTATTAATGAAATTTGATTAGCTATATTTTTGTCGATATATGTTATTTTGTAACATGTTGTTAATTTTTTTATAATTACTTTTGTTCAAGGAGTACATCCATATATAAGCGGCTTTAATTTAAGTTTAATATTTAAGTTATAATTAAATAATATTTTTTTAACGTTAATATACTTACCTTTAAATTCATGAATAAACTCATATACCCCGTCTTAAAGTCGAACCTTATTATAAATATATTTTGTTTACATTATTTATAATAAATATTAATATTTAATTATTAATATATTTTTTTCGTATAATTTCGTGTCATGTAGTATATCTGATGGGTAAATATAAAACGCACATTTAGGTTCATATTTTTGAAGTCATCTACATAAATTAGGGCTGCACAAAGGTTAAAAATCAGACCGGACCGGATCGAAGACCGATTTTATCAAAATTAGGTAGTGATGACCGGAACAGCTCTATTCTTGTTTGAAGTTAAAATAACACTCATGTATAGTCTAATAAATTACTTTCGGGTACATCATGTCCAACCAAAAGTACTAATCTATACTTGTAGAACCCCCCCAAACTACAAGAAATATATCCATCATTAAAAAAGGGTTCATATACATAAAGCTAATAATGCAAGATCACATATAATCAAACAACAGTAACAATATTTTTGAACCTACAAGGCCTAAACATCAAACAAATTAAAACGTACTATGAATGCGAAATAATCAGTTCTTCCTCGAACCTTAAGCACAAACTAATTAAACCCACAACATTCTAGCAAGTCCAGAAGTCAACATAAAGTCACAAAGTACAAGAACAACAAAAAAAGGTCAATACATCAATATTAGCTTGGTACTTAATTTTAAATCTATTTAAACAGATAACTTCTCCATACCCATCAATATTTAAATACTCCTACACTGAAAAATAAATGTAAACACTAAGTCAACATCTAAGAATAACTAAAAATGACAGTAAGAAATAATTGTAGTATATTTAGTAAATAAAACACAGAGACAGCCGCACACAGAGAGAGATGGAAATATCTGGAACCAAACTAAGATGGAGACAGAGAGAGTACAACACTGTTTAAGCTTTGGTTTCACCTAATTAACACAAATCGACTGATTCTTACAACAACAAAAGTTGGGGTTATGTGTAATTGAAATTTAGGGTTTCGACATTAATTGCAAATACATAATAGGGTTCTAAATTTGAGAGAATGTGTATGAGTTTTGAAACAGGAGAACGAAGAAGAGAGAGCTAATATGTGTGTATTTATGTATTTTGAGAGAATGTGAGACATATGAGGGTGAATGAGAGAGACGAGGGTGAGCAGAGAGTCTAACGAAAAGAGAAACTTTGGAAAATGGGGTAAATATCAGGGAAATTTGTAAGACCCGGGAAATTATAACTACTTTATGTTGTATTAAATAAAATATTATGTGTTTTATTACAATGTGAATTATGGTTGGTCATAATTTTTACATGTTGTGTGTTTTATATGTTCAGTACAATTTTGGATATTTTTCAGCTATTTTATTTCGTGATAAATGTGTGTATATATATAATATTATGTTACCGAGATTATATTTTAATACCCGATATTGCGGGTGGAGTGTTTGTGTAACGCCCTCCAAACCCAGGTCAGAAGTTTGGGGCTCATAACACACACCACAATATTTAAACCTGTATATAAAGTATTATATACATTGACCCTTCTTTACACAACCACGGATCGCAACAGGTTAAAGTATGAAAATAAGCCATAATCTTAACTTTTATTACATCATACCAAATCCCAACAATGGCTAAGGATATCGTACTTACAATCTTACACAACTCATCTATAATATAAAGCTCATGCTAGCTTGATCCAACTTAGACGGAAATCCTAGCTCGCACATTGGACAGGGAATCCTCGTTCCCAACAATTTCCTTTCCAACTATTAAAAGCATAAAAAATTTACAAGAGTGAGCTTAATAGCTCAGCAAGTAGTAATAGCAGCAATTGTGGTTAAACAATCACCAATTGAAATGATTCAGAAGAATCAAGTTTCTGAATAAGCAATGATTAGAATTGGATATTCACTTTTCATTTTTAAAAAAAAAACAAGGTTAGGCTGCTGATCAGTCACGCACTAACCCCGAGCAAGGCCCTAATTTGCTCTATTTATTGGATCCAAGGCACGCATTGGCCTATTATGACCACGAATCTGGTCCACATTTATAAAACCATCCAATTCTAAAACAATTCAATATGATAACCAAGGTAAATTAATAAGCTGAATCATAAACAACATTTATCTTGAAGCATAGGGTGATTCATAACACCATGAAGGCATAACAGGGAATTCAAAAAGATTGGCTTTCAATCAAGGAAAGATTCAGAAAGTAGAAGACCAAGGGTTCAAGGGTTCCAAGAATTGGTCTTCTGTTAAACAAGGAATAAGGGTTTGTATGTTAAGAAACTCAATATCAGAATCAGTATGTGGTAGATATGTATTTGTGAAGTAGTATCGTATGTGTATGGCTCGTATCTGGGAATTCAATAATCAATGGTTTATGAAGAATAAGGCTTATGGCTCAAGATCAATGAGAATCAGGGTTCAAGGTTAAATAGTTTAAAGTGCTTGCAGTATCAAATATGAGTTATTTTGAATAATAGCGACATATTATGAAACAGTTTGAAAATATTTGCAATATATCTTGAAAAAGGTTCAGAAGTACTTGCCTTATCATCGAAGATTTCCACTTTACTTGTACTCATCTAATAGTTTTACTCATCAACCATTTTCCTTCTCTTTCCATGCCTTTCTTCTATTTATCAATCACTTGCCTTCTCTTTCGACGTTTCGATTCTATTTATGGATCACTGGTTTCCTTTTCTATGCCTTGCTGACTCTGCTAGGCATCACAAGTATCTATTAATTATTCATACTCGTATTATTCTAATCGTCACATAGACGTCATAAGCTTTTATCTACCTTTCGTTTTACCCAAATCCGACGTACGGATTGAAAGTTATGAATACAACAGTCAACCCATAATCATATAGGCATATAACGCATCAATCAGTGAACACGTAGCACATAACACGTAAGGTATTCGATCAAAATAATTTTTTAAAGAAGATTCGGGGTTAAAATGATTTTCCAGGTATTTATTACGAATTTTCGAACATTTTTCAGAATTAAAATTGGACCCCAAATCATTTTATAATTAAATAATAGGGTTCGAACACCCGAATCTGACTTTAAAATTATTTTATAATAATTATCGAGCCTTGAAAATAATTTTAAATAATATTTTAAAGCTCGAAACTATTTTTCAGAATTTTTAAATCAATTTTAAATAATTAAATCTAATTATTAAATCAATTAAAATTAATTAATAATTAATTACAATAATTAACCAATTAATAATTAAATACATTGATTAATTAAATAATTAATTATCACTTAAAATTAATTAATCAAATAATTTAAGATTTAATTTCATATTTAAAAATAATTTTAGAATTAAAAATATAGATTTTTAGAATTAAAATAGGAATTTTGAATTATTTTTATAATAAAACTGCACAAACAGTTTTCCAGAAAGGAAATTGGGAAAATGAGGATCAAAGGCGGGTCAATTACTGGGTCAGAATCGGGTCGGTAAGAACCAACCGGGTCGCGAAGAA
Source organism: Apium graveolens (assembly GCF_009905375.1). Lineage (NCBI taxonomy): Eukaryota > Viridiplantae > Streptophyta > Magnoliopsida > Apiales > Apiaceae > Apium > Apium graveolens. Next base: position 195,775,031 of record NC_133655.1, on the reverse strand, counting down.
CACCGGTGGTTCTTCTTAGAATCCGGCCGTCGCCGGCGGATTCCTGTCGACTCCGATGACCATCAAAATCACTTGTTTCAATTTTGTTTCAAAGGCCGGATCAAACCCTGTCATCCCAAAAGCTCGATTAAGCCAACCCTGAACCTATATCATCGATAACTCGCGAGTTCCGGCGAGGAGGCCATGAAAGCCGACGAACTCGCACAAATCCGGCGAGTTATCGAACTCGGCCGTTTTTAAACCAAAATCAACATTCTCTATATCAAAATAACTCTCTCAGCCCGTATAATTGGTTAACAGCATCAAGATCATCTAACAATTAACATATTAATCAGAAAATTGATTTAAAAATACGAACAAAACAAAGAAAACAAGAACTCGGTTTACTTGACCCAACAATCGTTTGGTGTAATTAAATATATGAATCCATTGCAAATTACATAAGGAAGCTTTTCTAATCATCAAATTCAATCAATAACCCTCAGAGCGAAAAGCCCCAAATTTGAGCTCAAGAACATTCAAGAACCCTAATTTTTAAATTTTCAGAAAAATCAAACCTCAATTTCTATATGTTATTGAACTCGGTTTTTTATATATAATATATCAAATTGACCAGAAAAATATTATCTACACTATGGAATCATCAAATCATATCAACAACATTGAGAATAAATTTTCATAATTTAATTATCAAATAATTCGAAAATAAATAAATAAACAAGAAAATTACCTTGATTTCTGCACTAAAATGGTTGATTGATTCAGAAAGTAATTTTCGAGACCTTCCATTTGATATATGGCACGCCCGAATCGGAGTTCGATAACGCCTTCGTTCGTGCGTTTGATTCTCAAGAACATATCGTTTTTAGGGTTTTTCTCTGTAATTACTATATTTTTACTGGTTGTAATTGAATAAACGAATAAAATGAAATAAGAAATATGCTATTTACATTTACGGAATATTGGTTCGTTCTGGATCGTTTTGGATCGTTAAATTAGTTACTTAGCCGCTAAGTAACTGCAATAACGATCCGATTTGATATCAGTTTTGGATAATTATCTCAACCGGACTTTTTATAAAACACTTTATAGGAAAATAATGTAATGTTATCCCGTCTTTTAAGAATATGGGTTTTGTTGATTTGCTGAAATGATTATCGTATCGAAAATCTTGCGCCGGGCTGCGCACGGGTCAAATCGTAATCCGGATCGAAAAAGTCAAAACATCCGGAATTACCAGATTAGGTTAGGAAGGAGTTTTCGGAAGAGTTTCGGGTTGTAAAAACGTAAAAACGGTTGAAGTCGGACGATTCCCGGCTTTATAAAATAATTTTGTAATTATTCAGAAAATAATTAATAAATTCATAAATCATTATAAAATCATATAACACTCCAAAAATAACCAGAAAAATACCTTAATTATATATATTTTATTCTGTACATATTAAAATTAACATTCTCACATTTTATTATATACAAACATCCAAATATTATTATCAATCAGCAGATAATTCACCAGAATTCATATAATATTCACATAATAATCATATATTGATACAAATAATTACACGATATTTCTCGGATGTTACAGTTTGGTATTATTTTGAGTGATATGTAGTTTGCCATATTGATTTTCGGAAGATCTAGTTAATTTCGAAAATATTTCGTTTCGTGGAAAATGATCTTGTTGGGCCTCTTCTGGTACTCCAAAACCCATAAAAATTATATTTTTATTTTTTTAAAATCGTGGGACTTTCAAATATTTTAGATTTTCACATTTTTGAAAAAATCGTAATTTTTGGGAATTTCGGCATTATCTTTATATTTATTCGAAAATAATAATTTAAAAATTATTCCCTATTAATTGTTATTTTGGGCGAGCTAAATGAATTTTGAGTTCAGAGAGGATAATTTTATTATACATATATATATATGCATACTTTAGCATCCCACACCCCCCACTTTCATTTCCTCCGCCTTCAGCATCTCGCTCTCTCATCTTCTATCGCTTTTTCTCGTACATATTTATATATCTAAAAACTTCAAAAATTCATATCTTATAAATCTTTTATCCAAATCTCAATACCTAATCTACAGAAATGATCAACTCTTCGATATCTACGCATAGACATAGATATTGCAAGCTTTCGAGAAGAAAATTTTTTAGGCAGATCTTCCGTTTTAATTTATTTTCGGGCCATACAAAGGGAGTTTGATGATGCGGATTAATCTACAAGGCAATTCAACATGTGTGTATCTATGTGTATTAATTTCAGTTTTTTCTTAAAATATTTTTTGGACTTCAGAAAACCTCTTGGGGTGATCATAATTCATGCTGGGGGTAAGAATTTCGAGATTCCGATTTTATAATTAGTTGTATTATAGCATTTTAGTGTATATATATTAATTTCTAAAATTTTAGAAGTCGTTGGAAGAGTCATTGTTGGTTGGATTTTGGGTTTCAATGGTCGTATTCTTTTCTTCGGCGACTTTATATGTGTAAATATAAATTATAATATTTTTAAAATTTATTTATTTTATTGTGGTATTAGTTGAATGGTGGTGTTCGAGATTGATTTTGAGGAGTTGTGATTCCTGGGGAAAATCCGTTTTACAAAGCTTTTATTCAAAATATTTTCTTATGAGAAAGTATTTGTTTTTGGTTTAAATTATTATTTGATTTAAATGTTATTAGTGAATTATTTTGATTAATTGACTTGTTATTGATTATTAAATTTGAAAAATAATTTATAAATTAAATTATTCGTAATAATTTGATAACAACTAGACCGGTTATCCATTTTAAATGAAACAAATGTGTCTAAACTCAGAAAATTATTCTGCTTTCAATAAAAATACTCTCAATACCTAAATTCCTTTATAACGAAAAGGTCAATTGTTTTACAAACACTTCTGAGTTAGATATTTTTCGAAAGGTTATATATTGACCCGATTTCAGTTTTAAACACACTGAGCCGTATCTTTTGACCAAAACTAGATTACGATGGTTATTTGCGAACCATGAATTATGGTGTTTTAACCAAAAATGGCTTTTCATCAAATACTCTATGAATTGGATGGTTAGGAAAAAGGCCAGGGATGGACTGGACACTATGATTTATTAGGCCAAAGTGTGCCTGGGTACCAGATATTATGGCATGTCTATGCGGATGGGAATGGGTCCGTATTGTATTCCGGATGATCAACGGAGTATAGTGCATAGGTTGGTTCTAGTGTCCAGTCTAATTTATTGGTGATCTCCTTTAACAACAAGTAAGTGATTTAGGAGACGAGTTAGTGAATTGTTTGCTACCATTTTTAAGATAAATATGATATATGATTGAAAGCCAATAATGGCTGATATTTTATTCACTCAACTATTTTATTGAACCAAGATGTTTATAAAACTATTTAAAATTGTTTCCAGTGGTTTCTTTTTGATATTGATACATGAAAACCAAATTATAGTACTTGCTGGGTATTTTTGGCTCATTCTTGCTCTGTTATTTTTGTATCCTTTCAATATCACATGAGGATAATTGTAGACAGCTCACAATAAGCAGCGCAACGGAGAAATCCTAGTTTCAGGAAGTTGGATATCTTAGAGTGGATAAGATGATGACGGAGTTGGTAAAAGGTAATGAATTTTAAGTTAGTTGTTATAAAAGTTTAGATGTTCAGATTCTTATTTCATATCATAACATGTAATCAATCTGGAATTGAGGGGTCATCTGTATATTTATCTTAATATACAGGTTTATATTTTTTACAATGGTTTAGTTACACCCAATCCTGACCCCGAATTTGGGGGCTGTCACAATTTTTTTTAGGGGGGCCATTCTTATTAAAGCGGGTGCGTAACTTCTTTTTTTTTTCGATTAAATTTTTTCATTTTAATCAATAAATTATTATTTAATAAACAGATAACTTAAAAAAGTCTTTTTATTTAGATACAATATATTTTATAACTTTTATAATATTTTGTATTACATTCTTCATTCACTAATAAATCAGAATATAATTTTAATACTAATTTATGATAATATTTTTATTTTAATATTTTTAAAAATTATAAAATAACTAATGTAACAGCAGGTGCTTGTGTTACAACACCGTCATTTTCATGCAATACTAGCTTTATAGCCATTGTAACATTAATTGAGTGCTACAATAGGAAAAAATTACTTAGCTAATGTAACGCGCTACTTGTAACACATGCATTAAAGTAGCCTACTATGACATGGTATGTAACGCCCCCAAATCCGGGGTCGGGGATTCGGGTTGTCACGAGTTCCATTTCCCTTATCAGTACTTAATCTTAACAGTCAACCCACTACTGAGTACTGTGACCCCACAATATACACACACACACACCACAAATTATAGTCTCAGAGATGAATACCCAAAGATATCACAAGTCCTTATATTCCACAATTATAAACCGTTACACCTTAAAAAGGTTTCTGAATAATTTTACATTTCTTTGCCATTATTACAATTCATATAGATACATAAGTCTGGTACATCAGAAGTTGAAAGTCTAGCCTATTGGTAATTTCTATCTCAGCTACAGCGGCATCAACGCTTCCAGAAAACTCCGGAACGTTTCCTAACCGCTTGCGAATTGGAAGTTTGGTCTTGTTCATCTTTTCTATCTGTTGTTGTGTGATGAAAGAAGAAAGTAAGGGTGAGCAACAAGCCCACCAAAATAATATGTATAATGATTAACAATATATGAGCATTCTCATAGTACTCAGGAAAGTCTTGGTCAAAAGAAATGAACCAAGCTGATATCTTAACGTGACCAAGTCGCAAAATATTCAGTATATATATACATGTATATATATATACTTTTCACAATATTTGAATTCTCTGACATGTATAACATCCACAGAGTTCCAGTTTACAACTGTATAAAAATATCGTTGCAAGGTGATCTCATATATCTAACCTTGTCTCAACGTTTTTTTTCTGAAAATCTTTGACATGCACAAGGTAATCATTTACTAGATATAAGTTTAAAAGATGAAGTTACAAGATACTCCAATATACTTATATCATTTATAAAGCTACTTGAACTACCACTGTTCAAAGTATAATGAGCTTTCAACAGTTCATCACATAGATGAGACTACAAGACAAGATTTGAATAGATTAAATCTTTGAAGTATTATAGAATGAAATGAAGTTATGATATACTTCATTAAGTCCCGATATATATATATCCACATATATATCTCTTTATACATTTCCTGAAAACCTCTGTCATGTAAAGTCTGAACAGAGTTTGTAACATCCAATGAATTTTTGGAAAGGAAAAGAATTGTGGTATAAACCCGGTATCTTGCTGATCAGGCAAAGATACCAATAAGTAACCTTTTTTACTAGTAGATGGACGAATTCCCCACTGGTCATCACCCTGGTCGCAACAGGACCTTATGCTGGACTGCCACTCAGCCACTTACGCATTCGATGGACTCCCATTGAGCCACTTACACTTTCATGGACGCCCACTGAGCCCATGTTGCTTATGCCGACTCGATAGATGGACTTACTTCCCGAATGTTGGGTAAGTAATCAATTCATTTACCAAAACAGCAACCTTGTTGCGAATATAAAATACACCACAGAGCCGATCCCTCCGGTTTTGAGCGAGTATTTAAATTCCCTTTAAAAGGAAGATCTTAAATATATAAAAAATGAGTTTTGGGATCCGCTCTAACTTTTAAAAATCATTTTAAAGACTCGAAAACACTTTAAAGAGTGTTTGGAGTAATGCTGATTTAATAAAGTAAATCAGTCCCAATATATTAGAAAATATCTGAATATTATTATTTAAATAACATTCCCATAAAGAATAATCTTTATAAAAATAATTGAAGTAGAAGTTGTAAAACTTATACTTGAAATGAATAGTAAATAACCAAAGATATACTTATACGAAAGTAATATCTTTATTTGAATAATCAAAAGTAAGTTTGATTATCGACAAATTATTCTTTAATAAAATAAAGAATATTATTCAGTAAATAATCGGAGTTATAGGTCCTCAAATGAATATTCAATTAATATTCATTAAATAATATAAACTGAGTCATAAGTTCTCGAATAAATATTCAAGTAATATTCATTAAATAATATAAACTGAGTCATAAGTCCTCGAAAGAATATTCAAGTAATATTCATTAAATAATATAAACTGAGTCATAAGTCCTCGAATGAATATTCAAGTAATATTCATTAAATAATATAAATTTATCGAATAAACCTTATTCGATTAATAGTTTTGAAAACTATATCAATATATATATATAAATAAATAAATAAATATATATATATATATTATATTCGGGAACATCTACTCCCGGTTTTAGAAAATGGTTCACCTTTGGGTCCCCTATCCTCAGGTTATATGCAACTACTGCTTATCTCTAGCATAGGTATTATGCAACTATAAGCATTTGAACCAACATATATATATATCAAGATTACGAAACAGACATGCATATATACCATATCACATGCTCCAATATATCACAAGAATTTGCTAATAACAATCATGCATCTATCACAAGATAATGCATATACACATATACATCACAATAACAGTTATACGGGTAGAAAACTTGCCTAAGAGACTGGGGGTTATAAATGGCTTGGGACGAGTCTGGTAACCTATAAATAACATATAAGTTGGAATTAAACCAAAGTCGCTTATGAATCTATACTTTGACCAATTAGACCCTAACATTCGCTTTTGCGCTTAACGATTCACTTAAGTCGCTCGAGTACCCTCGGCTCCACCATTTTTAATAAATTAACCATTAAGGGTTTTAAGGCGATTCTTTCGCGAGTGCCTTACCAACTGCCTAATAAACTTTACATAAATGTTTCATACTCCAATTAGTCCTTTAAGGTCTTTAACCTATGTTTCAAAGTAAGGCGAGGGGTAATGGTTCGTTCGCGAAACGTCGTTACTTAAAACGGTTGTTTCTCCTAAACCGTACATCGGATTCAAACGAACCACATATCAAAACGAAGCTTGTAACATGAACTATCTAATCATGGAAATGGTCAAAACCTAGCAGTGAGTTCACGGGTCCTAATGTTAAGAACAAAAACAGTCTAAAGTAAATCGGACATTACGACGGCTATATTTACGCGATTTCCCAAATTTAAACCACTCCAAATCAACCCACAATCACAACCCAATCAAAACTCCATCCATACTTCACCATAACAGCCCCAACAACTCAAAATTATTAATTTATACTATTCTCAAACATGAATTTAAACTATACTTTAATTCATTAATCAACAATCCAAGAATTACAACTTCAAAAACTTCACAAAACCCACTAACCTCTACATACACAACAATCAAGCCTCTCATGAATTATAACAACAAAACTAAACCTAATTACTAAAGTAAAGTTAGGGTTTGGAGGGGTTATACCTTCCTTGGAGAGTGGAGAATCAAGTAATTAGCTTGGAATCACCCTTAAAAGTCCTTATCCAAGCTTAATCTAAACAAAAACTCAAGAACAAAAATTTTAGTTCTTGAAAAACACTATTCACCATCTTCTTCCATGATTTTTAGGAAGAGATTGTGAATGATTTAGGAGCTCAAACTTATAGGATAGCTATATCTATGCATAGGGAGTCTTAGATAATTACCTTGCTAATTAACAAAGCTTGGAACTAAGATTTTGAATTTCTTGCTTTGAAGAAGAAGAAAAAGCCGAGAGCTTTGATGAAGAATGGTGAGATAGCTTTTTGTTTTTGGTGAAAATGAAATGTTTTGGCTTGGTTGTTGTTTTGGATTTGTTTTGTTTTATTACCTTTTACCATGGTAACTTTTGTGTGGTTCTAAATCAACCAACAACACACTTTGTGTTATTCCTAGAAGACTAACAATGAGATTTACAGAAGGGGGGTTGAATGTAAATCTCAAAACTTTTTCAAGTTTTGAGCAGTTTATAAAGTTGTGTGTTCAAGAAGAACAAGTGTGTGAATTGCTTTAAGCTAATACAGACAGATATATATTCAAGCACAAATGTAAAGAACACAACAGACCTTAAAAACTTTTCTGGTGGATTTGTTGTTCCACCAGAGATGGTATATTAGAAAATCTGTGTTCAACAATGTTGATCACAGCTGCATCCTAGTACAAACTAGATGAATTTTCTCTCAAGACATTTCTTAACAGCTCTGGAAAAATCTATCTAATTACTAGCTTCTTCTTGGTTCATATATATTACCAAGTGTACAAGTGAAAAACAATATAAAATTACAATAGTAAAATAAGTTCTTCACTTGCTTCTTTTCCTGTTCACTCAAGTACTTTGTTGACTATTGCAACTTTGTACAAAAGAAGAACGGCTGCTTTTTCTGTTGATCCTGAAATTCGGCTACCACATCTCAGTTTTCTCTGTCAACCCACGTGCCTCTGCTTGTAGGTACAACTACCACTTATCAACGGCTGATTAGCAGAACATCCGTTGAAGCTTTCATCCGTTGATGACTTCATCCGTTGAAGGATGTTATCCGTTGAAGCTTTCATCCGTTGATGCTCTCATCCGTTGAAGGATGTTATCCGTTGAAGCTTTAGAGACATCCGTTGAAGCTTAGCTTCTCATCCGTTGAAGGTCTTTTAAGTCATCCGTTGATACCACTTCATTTATACAAAATTACAAGGCATGAAATATTTACAATTGGCCTTCCTATCTGCATATCATCTAGTAGTCAACATGACTCATAGTTTCTCTCAACTTCTAAGAATTACAATTTTAAATACAGAGACTGAAATATGCTACAATACTAGACTTATTTCTAAGTAAAGCTACACCATCAACGGATAGCCAAAGTGGTCTTATCCGTTGAGGCTACAGACACTAAATTTCTACTTAAGTGTTTTGTTAAACATATCATCAAACTAATGCACATATATTCCTAACAATCTCCCCCTATTTATGTCTATAAGAACTGTAGGCATAAATTCAGGGTTAACTTGATGATAACAAAACACTTAACAAATATTTGAATTGAAACTAAGTAGAAATATAAAAAGTGCTGCAAAAGTGTATGTACTAGGAGGTAATTGAAGATTTACAGTATTTCCAAGGGTGCTCCTCTAGCCTGAGCAAATCATCATTTTCTTCTTTGTTCCCTGGTTTTCTTTCCTAGCCCTTTGTCATTTCCCTCAATTTGGAGTTGGAGTTTTCTGAAGAATTCAGCTTCATCTTCATCACTGATATCCAGCTTAGATTGCATTTCCTTGAGAGTTTCATTGCTGGCAATCTTGAGTTGGTCTTCAAGTCTGAAAAATCTTCTGACTCCTTTGTCATCTCTAAATTCCATCAACCAATGAGGTGATTTGTGAATTTTAGTTCCCCTTTCTTGTATGAGTAAGGTTCTGGGCAAAGCATTTGGTTCCCTCCAAGTCTTCCTTATGTTGGCAATCTTGTTGAGAATTTCAGTCTTGGCTGTTCTGGTAAAGCCAGAATCCTTTTTGATGGCTGAAAAGACTCTGATCAAGGTAGAGTAGCCTTCATTTAGAATCCTGTAGAGAGGCCATGTTCTTTCCCCAGCTCCTTTATATCTGAACACTAATCTTTCTGGTAACTGTCTGTAGGCAGCTATTCCCCTTACATCCTCCAGCTCATCCAGATAGAGTTCAATGTCTGAAATTTCTTTTATGTCACAGATGTGAACATAATCATCTTTAGAAATGGGTGACTTAGGCTTAGGTTTTTGTTTTTGAGTGAATTTATTAGAGGTTGTGGGAGGTGTAGATTTTGGTTTTCTTTTCTGTTTCTTTGGTGGTGGAAGAGTGGTTAGAAAGGTAGGCAATGTGATGTTGTCCCAATCAATAGGTTCCTCTTTTGGAATGATTGGTTCACCATGGATATTTATAGAGGGATCAGTAACAAGAGGTTCAGGTATGGAAGGTAGTGGTTTAGATATAGATTTGGTATCTTCAGGGTTATCTTCACTCCTTCTGTGTGCCTTGGCCTTTCTTCTGTTTCCCTTCTGCCATTCCTCTCTTTCCTCCATATTTTCACCAAATATGCTCCCAAGAACCTCATCTAAGTTAGCAATCTTTTCTTCACCCCTGACTTCAATTCCTTTCATTTCTTCAACTTGGCTTGACTTTAGCTGTTTTTCAAGCTTTGCTTGTGCTCTTTTGTCAGCCTTTAATTGCTTGGCTTCTTCTTTCTTAGCTATTGAGAATTTGGGATGTCCTTGCATCACACATATGCTCTTTCCCTCTCTAATGATAATAGCTCTATTTCTCCTTACAGCCTCATCCATGGACTTTTTGAGATAGGCAATACTCCTGCCTAAGATCTTGTTCTCATCATCTTTTGAAGGAGGAAAGTCCACTTCTTTTAAAGGATTCTTTGTTGAGTCCTTATTGGATCTTTCATTGGGCTTGAGGATTATAGCTTGTAGCTCTTTGGAAGAAGCTTCTCCATCCTTAAGACTCCCTACTGGCATGAGCTCCATGTTGATTGGTTCAATCTTTGTGCTAAATTTCACAGATGTTGATTTATTTTGTGTAGAACCAAACACCAATTGCAACCTTTCATCAATTCTCCTCCATTGTTCTTTCATTTGTATTTCAGCTGCTGCTAGCTGAATCAAATCAATTCCATCAGATTTTCCCTTGATTTGAATGATTGGAGAGGTAGTGATGGCAGGAACTAGCACTTTAGATATCTGAATCTTTGTAGAGGGCTCTCCTTCCCCTTCCCTTGTATTCTCCCCCTTTTTGTTATCATCAAGGAAAGGAGTCAAGCCTTGTGCTTTTGCCAGCTGCATTAGGAGATTGGTTTGAGATTGTTGGTTGAGAAGAAGGGTGGCCACAGAATCTTCAATTCCTTGAACTCTGTCTTCCAACTTGGCCAGCCTTTATTCAGTAACTGATTCCTTTTTCAATCTCGAAACCAAGTCCTGCAAAGTACCATAGGGCATGACTGAATCCAATTTTTCTGAAGTGAAGGATTTCAAGTCAGCAATATCTTTCCTGAGATCATTTAGACTCATATCTTGCTTTACTTTCTGCAACTTCATGAGATGCAGTGAGTCCAGGTGAGCTTGGAGGATAGCCTTGATATTTGCATTTGAAGTGTTCTGAATGGCCTGTTGAATAGTGATGATTTGTTTGACCAGGTGGACATTGAATTCACCTGTTCTATGCTCCTTAGTCAGGGCCCATTCAGGTAGATTAGGAATGGAACTAGGGTCTTCATCTCCCCCTATGTTCATGCTTCCATCAGAAGAAATAGAGTCATCATCATCAGAATTTACTCCAAATTCCTCAGATGGCTCACCAGCTGTAGAAGGCATCCTGTTAATAGCAGCTTTATCCCTTTGAAGAGATTCTGTTGAGTGCACTAGATGTAGTGTCCTCTCTGCCTCCTCATTGCCCTGAGCAGCCAACAGTTGATAGGCTGTCACAGGATGAGTAAAAGTGTCAGCATCCAAGGAAATGTTATCAATTACAGCTTTGTAATGTTGCTGAAATTGTCTTTCCTTTTCAGCATCATCCACAATCATTGACTCATGAGCAATGGCTGGTTCCACCCTTGTATCAACTGTACCTGCTTTTCTCTCTTTTTCTCTATGTTCTTGCATCAGGGGCTCCCCCTGGCTCACACATCTCACTCCCTCACCTTCACCTTCTAAGGTGGTACTCCACTCACTGACTTTTGCCATGCTGGAAGAAATAGCATGCATTTTTGTGCTCTCAATCTCTCCTTTTGCCTGGGAGCAACCCAGCCTCTCACTCAAATTTTCACTCCCTGCCCTCAATCCTAAAAGTGATTGCACAGTATTCATGTCTTCTACACTTGGAATCATTTCAGTTATTTGTGTAGAGATTATCAACGGATGTGGAATATCCGTTGAAGTTGAAACTGTTGTTATCAACGGATAACTGCTGTTAAGCTTATCCGTTGAAGAGCAACCACTTGTCAACGGATGAGTGATATCCATTGAAGAAGGAAAAGAAGATGAAATTGAAAGTGATATAACTGTTGAATCTGTATAGATTGATTTGATATGTGTTGATACAGATCCTTCAATTATATCTGAAAGAATTTGCGGGTGATCCAACAAATCATCTAAAAGATGATGATCACCTGTATTTGAGTGGGGCTCCTCCCTGAGTTGTAAAGAGGGAGAATCAGGAATTGATGGGAATAGCATATCCACATCCAGAGATGGTGAAGAAGTATTTGGTGATTGATGTGTAGTTATTGTGAGAGAATGGGGCTGTGACTCCACATTTATTGGAGTCACATCAAACTGAGTTTGAGAAGGCACAGAGACAGATGGATGTATCTGTGCAGTGTGTGCACCCTGTGTAGAAGATTGGGTTCTAGCCTTCTTTCTTCTAATAAAGGCTTTTGTAGGTGAGTGTTTGGCTTTAGTGTCCCTCCCTCTTTTGTTCTGTGTTCCTGGTTGGGAACTCTTTTCAATAGTAACATCCTTTTGGGAGGATGCTACTAGGGATGTGCTAAAAACCTTTTCAACCACCACAGCTTTTTGAGAAACTGGGGCTTGGCTAGCTTGGGAAGCACTCAACTCTCCTTCCTTATCCTGGGGGTTTCTTTGATGTTCACCCCTCCCCTCACCACTCACACCCTGTTCACTTCCCTCAGGGTTAATGGTTGTTGTTACAACTGTTGTCTTTTGAGAAACAACAGAGGTGGTTTTCTTTGTCTTGGATTTTGAAAGTTTAGATTTGGTGACCTTGGTAGAAATCTGTTGGGGCATTGACACAGATTTCATGGCCACACTAGAAGATAAAGAAATAGAGGGGTTGGAAGAAGTAGGAGTTGTAGAAGCAATTACCTCACCTACCTGGGGTGCATTCATGATTGGTAAATATACCAATTGCACACTGCTGTTAAGATCCATTCTCTTCAAGTCTGCAAGAACTCTTTTCTCTTGTGCCCAGCACTTGAGTTTATTATTCTCATTGATTATGACTAAACCTTCAGCAACATGGTTAGCCAATAACATAAAGAATCTAGCATAATAGATGTTATTAGGTCTATTAGCTTTGTTACCTAATCTAGTACCTAATTCTAGCATCACATAGTTGCTAAAGTTAAAGTACCTATCAGAAACAAGCATATAGAACATATTAACAAGAGATGAAGTTATGGCATCAAAATTACTAATTTTCCCAGAGAAAACCTTTATGAAGGCATCCCCAAGAAAACTCCATTCTTTCCTAAGGCCTTTTCGTCTAATACCCCCTAAATTAGCAGAGTTAAGAGAGTAACCTATGGAATCTAACATGCTGGATACATCACTATCAGTGTGTGGTGTCATGGCATTGTTCTCAGGTAATTTAAAACATGCTTGTAAGTCATCACAGTTAATACAGTGATTTTTACCTTTGAGAGTGAAGGAGATAGTCATATCCATGGAGTTGAACTCAGCAGTTGTCCAAATCTCCTCAACTACTTCACAGAAAATCGTTGGGGCTTCCAGCATTGCATAGCTAAGTTTACAGTTTTTGATGAAGTCCATCATTTTGTGATAATCTGAGTGGGCTTCATTCTTCTCTACCAGAGCTATGAAATTATTCTTCTCGTAGATGAACCCAGATTGAGACATAATTTTCACGACTGGTGCCATTGTTGTGAGTAGAAATTGCAGAGAATAACTTGAGGGTTTTGCAGAGAGAAAATGGTAAATGCTTGAAATTCTAAGAAAGCGTAAAGTAATAATGAACAATCAGAAGGGCTTATATGCTTTCAAAGAAAAAAAAATAAATAAAGGATTAATTAATAAATAGGTGTTAGTGAATTTCAGCCGTTTAAGAATAAACTGTAAGTATTCTAATAACTACCTTTAAAACCAATACATACAGATGTATGTATGGTATCAACGGTTAAGAAAATAGAATCAACGGCTGTGAAACACCTCAAACGTCTGATGTGACATTTCAACGGATAATGTAAATTGTCATCCGTTGAAAGGTACTTCAGCTTTATCCGTTGACGGATAAAAGTTCCAGAGATATACTTGTCTTTCAACGGATAATGAATATCCGTTGATAGAGCAATTTTGACTTTCAACGGATAGGGAACATCCGTTGATGGAATAAACTTTGTTAAAAGTCAAATTTGTTCTAGCAACTAATATATTTCAGGCTCTACATCAAATTGCAAAGAAGACATGAATTTTAAGAGTAATTAAGCATACCTAGCTCACTTACCAATCTTGTGAATGTTGATTCATCAAGTGGCTTGGTAAATATGTCAGCAATTTGTTGTTCACTTGGAACAAAATGTAGTTCCACTGTACCATTCATGACATGCTCCCTGATGAAGTGGTACTTAATATCAATGTGCTTGGTCCTTGAGTGCTGCACAGGATTCTCGGTTATGGCTATGGCACTTGTGTTGTCACAAAAGATAGGTATTCTATCAACATGAAGTCCATAATCAAGGAGTTGATTCCTCATCCATAACATTTGAGAACAGCAACTTCCAGCAGCAATGTATTCAGCCTCAGCTGTAGAAGTAGAGACTGAATTTTGCTTTTTGCTAAACCATGATACAAGCTTGTTTCCCAGGAATTGACAGGAGCCTGTTGTACTTTTCCTGTCTATTTTGCAACCTGCATAGTCTGCATCTGAATAACCAATTAGATCAAAGCCAGATTCTCTAGGATACCAAATTCCTAAATTTGGTGTACCCTTGAGATATCTGAAAATTCTCTTGATAGCAATTAAGTGAGACTCCCTAGGATCAGCTTGAAATCTCGCACACAGACATGTAGCAAACATTATATCTGGTCTGCTAGCAGTTAAATATAAAAGTGAACCAACCATGCCTCTATAACTTGTAATGTCCACAGACCTTTCAGTCTTATTTAATTCAAGTTTGGTGGCAGTGGCCATGGGAGTTTTTGCAGATGAACATTCCATTAAGTCAAACTTCTTTAAAAGATCATGAATATATTTAGTTTGACTAATGAAGATTCCATTACTAACTTGTTTAATTTGTAAACCAAGAAAATAGGTTAGTTCTCCCATTAGGCTCATTTCATAATTACTTTGCATTAGCTTAGCAAACTTCTTACAAAGATTATTATCTTTAGAACCAAATATTATGTCATCTACATAAATTTGAACAAGTATACTAGAGCCATTAACATTTCTAAAGAAGAGAGTTTTATCAACAGTACCTCTAGTGAAGTGATTCTCCAAAAGAAATTTTGATAATGTTTCATACCAGGCTCTAGGTGCTTGCTTCAGTCCATAGAGTGCTTTCAACAGATAATACACATAGTCTGGAAAATTTGGATCTTCAAATCCTGGAGGTTGACTTACATAGACTTCTTCCTCTAATTTCCCATTTAGAAATGCACTCTTGACATCCATTTGATAGACTTTGAAATTGGCATGGGCTGCATAGGCTAGAAAGATTCTGATAGCTTCAAGTCTTGCAACAGGAGCATATGTCTCATCAAAATCTATTCCCTCTTGCTGAGAATAGCCTTTAGCAACCAATCTGGCTTTGTTCCTTATGATAATGCCATTTTCATCCATCTTATTTCTGAATACCCATTTTGTATCAATAGGACTCTTGTTCTTTGGTTTGGGTACCAGCTTCCAAACTTGGTTTCTCTCAAATTGGTTTAGCTCTTCCTGCATAGCTAATATCCAATCTGGATCCAATAAGGCTTCTTCCACTTTCTTAGGTTCCTCCTGAGATAGAAAACTACTATACAGACATTCATCTTGAGTAGCTCTTCTTGTTTGCACTTTAGATGATGCATCACCAATGATCAGTTCAAAGGGATGATTCTTGGTCCATTTCCTTTGAGGTGGAAGATGAGCTCTAGATGAGGTGATCTCAGTATTGTCATGATGTGAGATAGAGTTTTGATTAGTTGAAACTCCCCCTGAGTTGTTGGTCCTTTGCAGGGAACTTGGAGTTCCATCAATTAATGATGTAAATTGATTATCAGTTGATGAGCTATGATCAACGGATGCTTCATTAAGTACTTCAACGGATGATGCACAATGTCTTTCAACGGATGCTGAATTTTGTGCATTATCCAGGAGCAAATTTTGTATTCCTTTTGAAGTGTCGTCTCCATCAATCTCTTCTTCACTATCATCACAATATATTTCAATATTGTCAAATTTGAGTCTCTCATAATGTTCCTCATCTGTTAGTCCATCAATCTTTTTATCATCAAACACAACATGCACAGATTCCATAACAATGTTGGTTCTTAGATTGTAGACCCTATAAGATTTTCCAGCTGAATAACCAACAAATATTCCTTCATCAGCCTTTGCATCAAACTTCCCTTTATGGTCAGATTGATTCCTTAGTATAAAACATTTACATCCAAAGACATGAAGAAAGTTTAGAGTTGGTTTTCTTTTCTTGAACAACTGATAAGGAGTCATGCCTTTAGCTTGATTGATCAGAGAAATATTTTGAGTGAAACAGGCACAATTAACAGCTTCAGCCCAAAAATATGTTGGTAACTTTGATTCTTCAAGCATTGTTCTGGCAGCCTCAATTAAAGATCTGTTCTTTCTTTCAACTACCCCGTTTTGCTGAGGTGTTCTTGGAGCTGAGAACTCATGCATGATTCCATTTTCTTCACAGAACAGCCTTAATGTCAAATTCTTGAACTCAGTTCCATTGTCACTCCTGATGTTTCTTACTTTCAAGTCAGGATGATTATTGACTTGCCTGATGTGATTGATAATGATTTCACTTGCTTCATCCTTTGATCCAAGAAAATAGACCCATGAGAACTTTGAGAAATCATCTACAATCACTAGGCAATATCTTTTTCTTGCTATTGACAATACATTGACTGGTCCAAACAAATCCATATGTAGCAGCTGTAATGGTTCATCAATTGTTGTTTCAAGCTTCTTCTGAAATGATGCTTTCCTTTGTTTGCCTTTCTGACAAGCATCACACAGACCATCCCTTGAGAATTCAACAAGAGGAATTCCTCTTACTAAGTCCTTTTTGACTAGTTCATTCATTGTCTTGAAATTCAAATGGGATAGCTTCTTGTGCCATAGCCAACTCTCAACTGAACTTGCTTTGCTGAAAAGACAAGTAATAGATTCTGCATCTGTAGAGTTGAAGTCAGCTAAGTACACATTTCCTTTTCTAACTCCAGTTAGAACCACTTTGTTGTCTTTCTTACTAGTGACAACACAGGCTTCAGAATTGAAGGAAACTGTATTCCCTCTATCACATAGTTGACTGATACTCAGTAAGTTGTGCTTGAGACCATCAACTAATGCAACTTCTTCAATGATGACATTCCTTGTTGAAATCAAGCCATATCCCATAGTAAACCCTTTGCTGTCATCTCCAAAGGTTATGCTGGGGCCAGCTCTCTCTTTAAACTCTGTGAGCAGGGAGAAATCTCCAGTCATGTGTCTTGAACAGCCACTGTCCAAGTACCATAGATTTCTTCTATTTTCCTGCACACCACAAAATCAATCAATTTGATTTTGGTACCCAAGTTTCCTTGGGTCCATTCTTGTTAGCCTTTCTCCTAGACTTCATTCCTCCTGCATCTTTAGACTTAGGTGAGTTTGAGTCAACCTTGGTCTTAGATGTGGTTGGTTGAGGTGTAGGGTTAGTCACAACATTATCCAGCACATTTATAGTATTATTAGGCATGGATTGTGCATACATGTTATTCCACATTGGCATATTGTATGGCAATTGAGGCATACTGAATGCAGCAAGATAAGAATTGTTAAAATATGGCATGTTTGCAAAATGTGCATAAGGATTTTGTTGAGACATAACAGGCATAGCATGTAGAGGTGATACAGACATGTTAGGCATGGAAGAGGGTACAATTATGGGAGATTTCTTAATAGATTTACAATTAGCAGATAGATGATTAACACTACTACAATGCACACAGCTTTTTCTAGGAGCATACTTATCAGGTGTGTAATTGTTATGTTTGTTAACTCCTACCTTCCCATTTCTGTTGGATTTCCTTTTGGATTCCTTTTTATCCTCAACCATCTTGAGCCTATTGTTTAACTGTTCTAAGGTCATGTGCCCTACATTCACCTTTCTGACATCTTTGGATGTGCTTGCTCCTTCTTTGACAAAGTTCTTTGAAGTTGAACCAAACTTTTTGTTGAGTTTCTTTAGATTTTCTCTTTTAGAAACATCTGCCTGTTTTAATTGAGGAACCTTCAACGGATGTTTCTTTTCTTCCTTCAACGGATAACTTTCATCATCCGTTGATTCCACATCCGTTGACAGTCCATCAATTAATTCCAGTTTCTTTTTATTTTTATCCCAGGCAGTTTCACAGAATGATTCAATTCCTTGGACTTTGGCAATTTGAGCACTTACATCCCTAGATGTTTTCCAGGCTTTAATCACCTCTTGCTCTTTCTCTAATTGATTGGAAAGTATTTCTACTTTCTTAATAGATTCAGCTAGTTCATTTTCAACAGATACACAATGCAGCTTAGTCTTTTCTAGGTCAATTAACTTATCTTCTAACACAGCATTTCTATTACTTAAAAACAGATTGTTCTCTTTAATCCTACTATTTTCTTTAGCAAGAGATTTAAGAGATACACGCAAATGATACAGTTCAGTAGACATGTCATTAAAAGCATCATTGCACTCTTCTTTAGTAAGCTGTGTTATATCAGTAGTAATTACCTGGTTGCTTGATGAACTAACTTCATTCTCCTCAGAATCAGCCATGAGAGCCAAGTTAACATATTCCATGTCTTCATCCTCTTCTTCTCCATCAGCTGCCCAGTCTCTTTCTTGAGTAATGAAAGCCCTTTCCTTCTGTTTGAGCAGATCAAAATATTTCTTTTTGTAATCTACTTGTTCAAATTTCTTCTTTTCAGAGGTTGGCTTTCTGCACTCACTTGCAAAGTGTCCACTCATACCACAATTAAAACACTTGAACTTGGATTTGTCCACCATGTTCTTATGGGGTTTAGTGGCTCTAGTGTTTTTCCTGAACTTCATCTTTGCAAATCTCCTGGACAGAAATGCAAGATGCTCATCAATACCATCAGAGTCATCTTGACTGGAGTTGTCTTCATTTTCAGCAACTTGCCCTTTACCCTTGTCTGATTCTGGATTTCTTACACCATCTTTGGAGCTTGATGTAGATCTTACAGTTTCTTTTCTGCATTCTTTCTCATTTTCAGCTACCAATGCAACTGAACCTCCTTTCTTTCTCCCCCTCTCCAATACCTCATCCTGTTCCAACTCTAGTTCATAAGTCTTCAAGATTCCATATAATCTTTCAAGAGTAAAGTCCTTATAATCTTGAGAGTTTCTTAAGGAAACAGTCATGGGTTTCCATTCCTTTGGTAAGGATCTCAAAAATTTAAGATTTGAATCCTTCACCTGGTACACTCTACCATACAGCTTCAGTCCATTCAACAGTTTTTGGAATCTATTAAATGTGTCATTTAAAGATTCATTTTCTTCAAAATGAAAGTGCTCATACTGTTGAATGAGAAGCTGCATTTTGTTCTCTCTTACTTGTTCTGTACCTTCACACAGCAGCTGAACTGTGTCCCAAACCTCTTTGGCAGTTGAACAATTTATCACATTATCAAACATATCCTTGTCAAGACCATTAAACAAAATGTTCATAGCCTTCTTATCCTTGTGGACTTCTTCTGTGTCTTCCATTGTCCATTCTGCTCTAGGTTTTGGAATGGATTGACCAACAGCAATTGTGGCCGTAGCAACTGTGGCTACTTTGTGGGGAATGTGAGGACCATTCTCAATGCAGTTTACATAACCTTCATCTTGGGAGAGTAGATGAAGGTGCATTTTCACCTTCCAGTGGTGATAACTGTCTTTGTCAAGAACTGGGATCTTTACTCCAATATCCTTCTTACTCATCTTTGTTAGATTCCAAGATCTTTAAACTCTTTGTGTGTCAAGAGCGTGCTCTGATACCAATTGTTATTCCTAGAAGACTAACAATGAGATTTACAGAAGGGGGGTTGAATGTAAATCTCAAAACTTTTTCAAGTTTTGAGCAGTTTATAAAGTTGTGTGTTCAAGAAGAACAAGTGTGTGAATTGCTTTAAGCTAATACAGACAGATATATATTCAAGCACAAATGTAAAGAACACAACAGACCTTAAAAACTTTTCTGGTGGATTTGTTGTTCCACCAGAGATGGTATATTAGAAAATCTGTGTTCAACAATGTTGATCACAGCTGCATCCTAGTACAAACTAGATGAATTTTCTCTCAAGACATTTCTTAACAGCTCTGGAAAAATCTATCTAATTACTAGCTTCTTCTTGGTTCATATATATTACCAAGTGTACAAGTGAAAAACAATATAAAATTACAATAGTAAAATAAGTTCTTCACTTGCTTCTTTTCCTGTTCACTCAAGTACTTTGTTGACTATTGCAACTTTGTACAAAAGAAGAACGGCTGCTTTTTCTGTTGATCCTGAAATTCGGCTACCACATCTCAGTTTTCTCTGTCAACCCACGTGCCTCTGCTTGTAGGTACAACTACCACTTATCAACGGCTGATTAGCAGAACATCCGTTGAAGCTTTCATCCGTTGATGACTTCATCCGTTGAAGGATGTTATCCGTTGAAGCTTTCATCCGTTGATGCTCTCATCCGTTGAAGGATGTTATCCGTTGAAGCTTTAGAGACATCCGTTGAAGCTTAGCTTCTCATCCGTTGAAGGTCTTTTAAGTCATCCGTTGATACCACTTCATTTATACAAAATTACAAGGCATGAAATATTTACAATTGGCCTTCCTATCTGCATATCATCTAGTAGTCAACATGACTCATAGTTTCTCTCAACTTCTAAGAATTACAATTTTAAATACAGAGACTGAAATATGCTACAATACTAGACTTATTTCTAAGTAAAGCTACACCATCAACGGATAGCCAAAGTGGTCTTATCCGTTGAGGCTACAGACACTAAATTTCTACTTAAGTGTTTTGTTAAACATATCATCAAACTAATGCACATATATTCCTAACACTTTGCTTTGGTCATGCTTATGTCACCAAGTGATGTCACCCTCCCACCTTTGTCCTCTTCTTATTGGTTTGATGACATCATCCCCACTAATCTCTTTGATTAGCTTCTAATTACTTGACTAATGACCACTGATCTGTTATACGGTTCGCTTAACTTTCGTTTTCGTTTATCGTTTGAGGGATCATACCCGGGATCTTATTACTTAGGTTTCCTTAACCTTTCTCAATACACTATATTCCTTTTATGATCCTCTCTTATAATTCTTGAATTTAAATTCTTTTTATTCTGTTACCTTATACTCAATTCTTTCTGTATGTGGTAGATTTCCGGGAAAAATCAAAGTGTTCGGATTTGGATTCTGACGATCTTTATATACACTTATATACCACATAGAGTACTAATAATATCTCAGAAGATGAATAAAAGAACCCCTACATAGTTTGGCATGAAAAGTTTTCTTATTCAGCATAATCAGCAAAACACTATTCATAAGGGTTTCAAAAATTCCAAAATTTGGGGTTATTACAGTCTCCCCTCCTTAAAAGGATTCCGTCCCGGAATCAAATAGAAAATGAATGGGGATACTTTCTTAGTATTACGCTTTCTAACTCTCAAGTAAATTTTTCCACATTGTGGTTCTTCCATCAAACTCTGAATGGTTTGATAACCCTTCTCCTAAGCATTTGTTCCTTTTTCAATCTATAACCCTTCCTGGTTGCTCCATATAGGTTACGTCTGGTTGCATGTCTATGCGCTCATATGCCCCTATTTATCTGGAATCCGAATTACACTTGCTTAACATTGATACGTGAAACACGTTATGACTTGCTACATGTTCGGGGGTAGGGCTAGCTCGTATGCTAACTTCCCAATACGTCTTAATACCTCAAAGGGTCCAACAATTCGTAGGCTTAACTTTCCTTTCTTTTTGAACCTCATCAATCCTTTCCAAGGGATACCTTTAACATTACTAGGTCCCCTATTTCCTATTCTTTGTCCTTTCGAGTCAAATCAACATACTTTTTATGTCCATCTTGGGCTACTACCAGCCGTCCTCTGATTAGATCTATCATACCGTTGGTCCTTTGGACCACTGCTAGTCCGAGCATCTTGCGCTCTGCAACATCATCCTAACATAAGGGAGATCGGCATTGTCTTCCCTTAAAGATCTCATAAGACGACACCTCGATACTGACATACGCTCGATCATCGTGAGATAATTAATCCGCGTTAAGTGATCATTCCAAATTCTTTCAAGTCTATTGCACAGACTCTCATTATAGCTTTTAACATTAGAGCTTTTGCTTCACAATACCCATTCTTTTCCAGTTCGTAATCACTACTACCTTCCATTCCTAATATTATACTGGTTATACTTTTGCTCGTTAGTGTTCTATAACCTTTTAATAACCACGTCAACCTTAGTATCGCTAACGCGTTAGAATCGGAATACCACTGTACTGATACTACTTCCTTTAGCTGCTTCCATCTTCGAAAGCTTGATCCATCAAATAGAAGTAAAGGAATTTGTTGAGAGATCACTATGATCATGAACACTTGTTCTATTGCATAGTTAGTACAGAAGGTGGCCAACCTTTAGTACTTGACAAGCAATTAAACAACATGTGGTATCCTACTAGGCTTCTATCACACAGATAGATAGTCATTCGGTAATACCTCCCCTTCTGGAAGGGTTATTCTTCTCAGCTTATATGAAATGAAAAGGAGAGAAAAGAACGAATTGAAGAGAATTGTATATATATAAAATATACTGCCACAAAATATCTGGCTTGGAATCTACCCCTGAACTATAGAGGTTTGCCATAGGAGAACAAAACATATATGTATTTATATCAACATCAAATATTATAGCATCGTATTTCACATGCCTAAATATTTTGCTATTCCGTCCATCCTTCTATGGACCCATTCTCTTTCTCGAGCTTATACTAATCACCTTTAAAACTCCCTCATCATCGAAAATCGAATCTGGGGTCTCATTCCAAACATCATCGTTACTAGAATTCTATGCTTGCATCGCAACCTTCCTCTTATAGTAATACGACTCTCTATTGATAAGAAGGAATAAATATTCAATAGGTAAATAATCGACCTAGTTTTTCTATCAAAGATAACTTATACGTCAACACGACCCGATTAGTGGTACTCAATCTCGACATCTATTCCAATACAACTCTGACAGTTGTAATCGACTCATTACTCGCAGAATCATTGCTGCATTACTGTGGTCCATCGCTGACCTACTATAGTTATTCATTTTCTATGAAATCTTAATAGCTAACCATACGGAGTCCATACATGTCGTTTCAAATTCTTCTAAGGAGTTAACATAATCACCATTCATAATTCATGAAGAACACTCTAAATTCTGACGTACTTTCATGACATGAAGCAGGTAAAATTGCAGAAGAGTTTCAATCAAAGCAACGATAGCAGGTTAATACCATTCTTAATCATATGCCTTAAATAGAAGACTTAACTCAAAGGTCCTTCTAGTCCTTTTTAAAACATGGTCCTGGCTTATCTCAAGATAGTACCTTCTGAGACAGATAGCCCGCTCATGGCGATTACACGAATTAAACCTTTACCAACTACTATTACGGTTGGGTATTGCACAGTCATCAGAAGGAATGTCAATCTTCCAAACCATAATACAACCTTCACAGCTTTTACCATCATCACTGTATTCCTTTGGCACAAGCGCCTATAATTATCCTCTTAACTTTAAAGTGTCGGCCACCTCTTTGGCCTTTCCTGATAGTAAAATTTCCTTACAGTCAATGTCATTTTAACCACCTCCAAATAAATTTTCTACCTCATTTCGATCACTACTTGTGTGAAGATGTTTTCCTTAAAATCTGATGACTAAAAAAAAATATCACCATTTTTCCATAAGTTATTGCCTCAGTATTTAGAGGTTAATCACTGTCACGACTGACTCTAAATCATACTTAGAACATCTTTTATCTTAGGTCCTAATTACCCTGAACAGTTTCGACCTTTACTGGTTCGATCCATACTCTCTCGTGGTTTAGCACGTGCCCCACTTGGCATCATTATAATTACGTCATATTTCCTTTATCAACATTTTTACTCTTGAGAATTTTGAATATTACCTTTCTCCTTGTAAAACCCCTAAGGTTATCCTTGAATCGTTCCTCCTGTATTCCCTAGATACAGGGCATATCAAGATACCATTTATTAATACCAGAATCATTGTCTATATTCTTCTAAAAAATTTCTCCACTGATTCTTACAGGTTGTTATTACCTTAATCCTTTCCAATTCATACTGTCAAAACTCATACTATCCCTATTAAGGGTGAAATGCCAACCTTTATGCATTCCCCTAGGATTCATTTTAAGTTACCGATGTTCTATCCTTAATTCCACCTTTAAAAAGGTACATGCATCCTTCCATGGATAAATCAAATCATATATCCCTGATAAGGGTGTCTTATTCAATCATTCCCACCTCGATAGTGTATGCCTAATTTCACAATAACATCTGTATTCCAAATGAGGTCAATCAATGGGGCCTCCAAAAGATAACAACGGTTTTCCGCTTTTCATGCCTAATTTGGTAACAATAACAAGGATGTTCTGGAAGATATTGGTCGTGTTCAACGTGAACTTCTTCTTAATAATTCCGTATTTACTTTTGTTGTTTATCTCAACAGTCATCTCAATGTTGGGATATCTCTCATACCTGGCGTCTCCCTTCCTGGGTATCAAGCCACCAGTCTTACACTTCACATTCTTGAAGGTCACTTCCTTCATCCAATTTTCCTAATTTCTTACTTCCTTGTCTCCTCAGTCTATCCGCGTCTCATTATTTATCCTCCGAACTATCTCAAGGTTTCCTCGAATCCTCCCAACTTACAGGGGATAAAAAAATATGTATCTCTTATGCCTTCAACCATCAATTTAACTCATGGTGAATCACCCTCATCCTGACGATTACATACTTTTCTATTTCTATTGCTACAAGTCTTTAGGGTTTCCTCATACCCAACTTCCTTATCATTCCTCAAACTCTATTGCCTTTATATTCCTTTCCACTTCAGTTTCTTTTTATTTTCCTTTCTCTTATCATTATTTCATGAACCCGCTAATTATTTACTTCAAACATCACGTCATTCTGGGATTCTTGTCCTCCGAACGAATCTTTACAACTTTTACAATCTTAGATTCATAATTCTTCATATTCGTCCGCCTTTGTTCTGGCTCTTAAAGCTTTTACACTATCTCCCTAACCTTGGGATTTACTTTCTCGAAAACAATTGACTGAACTTTAATCAGTTTATCATAACCTCTGGCTCCGTGCCTTTCTTGGTCTTTCACCAGTGGCTGGTCTCTCTCTTAGGAGGGTAAGTGACAGAAACAGTCTTTTATGATTCGTCAATCATTTAGAATCTCAAATGATTCCTATATTTCCTTTAGCCAGGCTCTTGCCTCGACTGGGTCAGCTATTTCCTTGGAACTCTGAGAGCTTAGCGACTTAAAGGTCCTGAAAGAATTTCACACCACATTGTTTCCTCAAGGTGGTGGTTAGGGGTAAAAGTATAAGTTTTGTTTTAGGCAGGTCCATGGATTGCCCAATAGGAGTACCATCCTGGTTCTTCCTACCTTGCTCGACTTCTGTTTTCTCAGTCTAAATATTTCTTCCTACTCCCCATAATTGGGGTCATCTTTTAATTTAAAATCTTCATTTTCCACTTCATTATATTCTGGGTTCCTTATATCTTAATTACGACCTCCCTGATTATCACATTCAAGGTTTGCCCGTAATCTTATTCCTCATGGGGGCATAATGCTTGGAAAATTTTTGAGAATCTTTGGATATTTTTCTTACTTACTTTGCTTAAGTCTTTCCCTCGTTCTGTCCTTGCATGATTGCAAATTATGAATTCTCAAGTTCTATAAACTTCATGGCACTCTCTTAAGTGTTAATAGTGCAATTAACAATATGAACTTATCACAAACAAACTGATCTGAACTGAAATTAACGAATATATACATAATCATTTGTTCGAGGGTACAACTACTGAACACATTAAAGAGAATTACATCATTTGATCTGATCGCTTCTATCCCAAAAGTACTACCATAGATAATCATCTCGTCATTAAAACTAATCATTCATAACTTAGGTTAATCCTCCAAAAGCGGCGCTTTATGAAACCCTTGTCTGATCGCTCTGGCTCTGCACATTACCATGGATCAAGAAATGCGGGCACGCATGACATCCCTAACCTGCTCCATCACAGAGGTGATGAGGTCTAAGATAGTTGCAAGTAGAGCTGGATCAATCTGACCCTCAAGATGGCCTCTAGCTGTAACACGGGTGGTAGCCTCACTCCTTTCCATGCTATGAGCTAATCCTTCTGGAAGTACCCCACCCTCAATTCTTGGTGCAGTAAGTCGACCCAACAGATCACTCCTAACATTACGGGCCTCAGACAGGCCACCCAAAGTCATGTAATAATCGGCGATAAGAGAAGCCTGAGTGGTTGCATCTAGCAGTCCATGGGGTGCAGGTGGTGCAGACCCAGGAGATCCAAATGGATAACCTAGCACGGTATCAGGTGACAATGGTGCAGGAGATAAAGGTGGCATTTCCTCAGTAGGTGCTTGACTCTGTACAGGGGAGGGAACAGGAATTGGTGGAACCTCATTGATGTCTTCAGGAACCTCTGGAAGAGGGTCTGATACTGGTGTAATTGGTGTCGTGGAAGGCCCCACTCCTCCTGCCCTCATTAACCTTTGTGCCCTTGGTAACTCTTCATCCTCTAGTGCCACCCTCGCGGCCATTCTTGCTCTGGTAGTTTCCCTGACTACGGTCATCAATTCCTCAGCGGTCCTTTCTTCATTCTCGCCAGGATCCTCCACGAGATCCTCCTCAACAACAATCCCTTCTGGGATAACATCCTCAACCGTAACATTCTCAATATGAATCTCATCCGGTCCCTCGTTAGGGTACTCTATCGGATTCACAATTTGATCTCCAAGATGTAATAAAACATCCTCATGCTGATGCTCCTGAACCTCAGGGTTCGGTGCCCCGCTGCCCTATACGAGAATGAACTATGTTACTATCATAATATTTATAAGGGTTCTCGTAAGGGTTTTAACTGTCAGTACTACGTTAGGTAGCCCGACTATGAACTTGGCAAGAGTTCTTATTATCTGAGTGAACTTATTATCTTAACGTCACATCATCTCTGAGGTTTATAACGCTTGGCTCTGATACCATTTCTGTAATGCCCCCAAATCCGGGGTCAGGGATTCGGGTTGTCACGAGTTCCATTTCCCTTATCAGTACTTAATCTTAACAGTCAACCCACTACTGAGTACTGTGACCCCACAATATACACACACACACACACCACAAGTTATAGTCTCAGAGATGAATACCCAAAGATATCACAAGTCCTTATATTCCACAATTATAAACCTTTACACCTTAAAAAGGTTTCTGAATAATTTTACATTTCTTTGCCATTATTACAATTCATATAGATACATAAGTCTGGTACATCAGAAGTTGAAAGTCTAGCCTATTGGTAATTTCTACCTCAGCTACAGCGGCATCAACGCTTTCAGAAAACTCCGGAACGTTTCCTAACAGCTTGCGAATTAGAAGCTTGGTCCTGTTCATCTTTTCTATCTGTTGTTGTGTGATGAAAGAAGAAAGTAAGGGTGAGCAACAAGCCCACCAACATAATATGTATAATGATTATCAATATATGAGCATTCTCATAGTACTCAGGAAAGTCTTGGTCAAAAGAAATGAACCAAGCTGATATCTTAACGCGACCAAGTCGCAAAATATTCAGTATATATATATATACATATATATATATATATATATATATATACTTTTCACAATATTTGAATCCTCTGACATGTATAACATCCACAGAGTTCCAGTTTACAACTGTATAAAAATATCGTTGCAAGGTGATCTCATATATCTAACCTTGTCTCAACGTTTTTTTTTCTGAAAATCTTTGACATGCACAAGGTAATCATTTACTAGATATAAGTTTAAAAGATGAAGTTACAAGATACTCCAATATACTTATATCATTTATAAAGCTACTTGAACTACCACTGTTCAAAGTATAATGAGCTTTCAACAGTTCATCACATAGATGAGACTACAAGACAAGATTTGAATAGATTAAATCTTTGAAGTATAATTGAATGAAATGAAGTTATGATATACTTCATTAAGTCCCGATATATATATCCACATATATATCTCTTTATACATTTCCTGAAAACCTCTGTCATGTAAAGTATGAAGAGAGTTTGTAACATCCAATGAATTTTGGAAAGGAAAAGAATTGTGGCATAAACCCGGTATCTTGCTGATCAGGCAAAGATACCAATAAGTAACCTTTTCTACTAGTAGATGGACGAATTCCCCACTGGTCATCACCCTGGTCGCAATAGGACCTTATGTTGGACTGCCACTCAGCCACTTACGCATTTGATGGACTCCCACTGAGCCACTTACACTTTCATGGATGCCCACTGAGCCCATGTTGCTTATGCCAACTCCATATATGGACTTACTTCTCGAACGTTTGGTAAGTAATCAATTCATTTACCAAAACAGCAACCTTGTTGCGAATATAAAATACACCACAGAGCCGGATCCCTCCGGTTTTGAGCGAGTATTTAAATCCCCTTTAAAAGGAAGATCTTAAATATATAAAAAATGAGTTTTGGGATCCGCTCTAACTTTTAAAAATCATTTTAAAGACTCAAAAATACTTTAAAGAGTGTTTGGAGTAATGCTGATTTAATAAAGCAAATCAGTCCCAATATATTAGAAAATATCTGAATATTATTATTTAAATAACATTCCCATAAAGAATAATCTTTATAAAAATAATTGAAGTAGAAGTTGTAAAACTTATACTTGAAATGAATAGTAAATAACCAAAGAGATACTTATACAAAAGTAATATCTTTATTTGAATAATCAAAAGTAAGTTTGATTATCGACACATTATTCTTTAATAAAATAAAGAATATTATTCAGTAAATAATCGGAGTCATAGGTCCTCAAATGAATATTCAATTAATATTCATTAAATAATATAAACTGAGTCATAAGTTCTCGAATGAATATTCAAGTAATATTCATTAAATAATATAAACTGAGTCATAAGTCCTCGAATGAATATTCAAGTAATATTTATTAAATAATATAAACTTATCGAATAAACCTTATTCGATTAATAGTTTTGAAAACTATATCAATATATATATAAATATATATATCATATATTCGGGAACATCTACTCCCGGTTTTAGAAAAGGGTTCACCTTTGGGTCCCCTATCCTCAGGGTATACGCAACTACTGCTTATCTCTAGCATAGGTATTATGCAACTATAAACATTTGAACCAACAGATATATATCAAGATTACGAAACAGACATGCATATATACCATATCACATGCTCCAATATATCACAAGAATTTGCTAATAACAATCATGCATCTATCACAAGATAATATATATACACATATACATCACAACAACAGTTATACGGGTAGAAAACTTGCCTGAGCGACTGGGGGTTACAAATGGCTTGGGACGAGTCTGGTAACCTATAAACAATATATAAGTTGGAATTAAACCAAAGTCACTTATGAATCTATACTTTGACCAATTAGACCCTAACGTTCGCTTTTGCGCTTAACGATTCACTTAAGTCGCTCGAGTACCCTCGGCTCCACCATTTTTAATAAATTAACCATTAAGGGTTTTAAGGCGATTCTTTCGCGAGTGCCTTACCAACTGCCTAATACACTTTACATAAATGTTTCATACTCCAATTAGTCCTTTAAGGTCTTTAACCTATATTTTAAAGTAAGGCAAGGGGTAATGGTTCGTTCGCGAAATGCCGTTACTTAAAATAGTCGTTTCTCCTAAACCGTACATCGGATTCAAACAAACCACATATCAAAACGAAGCTCGTAACATGAACTATCTAATCATGGCAATGGTCAAAACCTAGAAGTGAGTTCACGGGTCCTAATGTTAAGAACAAAAACAGTCTAAAGTAAATCGGACATTACGACGGCTATGTTTACGCGATTTCCCAAATTTAAACCACTCCAAATCAACCCACAATCACAACCCAATCAAAACTCCATCCATACTTCACTATAACAGCCCCAACAACTCAACATTATCAATTTATACTATTCTCAAACATGAATTTAAACTATACTTTAATTCATTAATCAACAATCCAAGAATTACAACTTCAAAAACTTCACAAAACCCACTAACCTCTACATACACAACAATCGAGCCTCTCATGAATTATAACAACAAAACTAAACCTAATTACTCAAGTAAAGTTAGGGTTTGGAGGGGTTATACCTTCCTTGGAGAGTGGAGAATCAAGTAATTAGCTTGGAATCACCCTTAAAAGTCCTTATCCAAGCTTAATCTAAACAAAAACTCAAGAACAAAAATTTTAGTTCTTGAAAAACACTATTCACCATCTTCTTCCATGATTTTTAGGAAGAGACTGTGAATGATTTAGGAGCTCATACTTATAGGATAGCTATATCTATGCATAAGGAGTCTTAGATAATTACCTTGCTAATTAACAAAGCTTGGAACTAAGATTTTTGAATTTCTTGCTTTGAAAAAGAAGAAAAAGCTGAGAGCTTTGATGAAGAATGGTGAGATAGCTTTTTTTTTTTGGTGAAAATGAAATGTTTTGGCTTGGTTGGTTGTTTTGGATTTGTTTTGTTTTATTACCTTTTACCATGGTAACTTTTGTGTGGTTCTAAATCAACCAACAACACACTTTGCTTTGGTCATGTTTATGTCACCAAGTGATGTCACCCTCCCACCTTTGTCCTCTTCTTATTGGTTTGATGACATCATCCCCACTAATCTCTTTGATTAGCTTCTAATTACTTGGCTAATGACCGCTGATCTGTTATACGGTTCGCTTAACTTTCATTTTCATTTATCGTTTGAGGGATCATACCCGGGATCTTATTACTTAGGTTTCCTTAACCTTTCTCAATACATTATATTCCTTTTATGATCCTCTCTTATAATCCTTGAATTTAAATCCTTTTTATTCTGTTACCTTATACTCAATTCTTTCTATATCTGGTAGATTTCCGGGAAAAATCAAAGTGTTCGGATTTGGATTCTGACGATCTTTACATACACTTATATACCAAATAGAGTACTAATAATATCTCAGAAGATCAATAAAAGAACCCCTACATAGTGTGGCATGAAAAGTTTTCTTATTCAGCATAATCAGCAAAACACTATTCATAAGGGTTTCAAAAAATCCAAAATTTGGGGTTATTACATGGTGTGTGCACAGAAGCTCCCCACACCCACTTAAACTTCATAAATCTATTACGAACATAACACAAAAATAAGACAACGATTACAGTTTCAAGAAAACTATTACACCAAGGACATTTATCTGATTTCATCGGATGTCTTGATTTTACGATAGCACAAACTCCAAAAAAATGCATGGTCTTTGTAATTGTTTGCATTTTTAGTAATTTTCTCCGGGCTATATGGAAAGTTGCAAAATCACAAGACTAGCCTAGCATGTAAGCTATTTTGACCGTATAAATGCCATATTTGATAATATCCATGTTATTATTTAAATAGTTAGAAATAAAGTTAATGGCTCAAATCTGACAATTATATACCATTTATACAATTTGATCTTAATTTGAAATTATACACATTCAAATTTAAATCACAATTATGTAATTATTAATTTTAGTAATTAATTTTATATATATTAGATTTTTATTTAAATTAAATTATATGTAATATAAATGAAAACATATAGATATTAACGGGAAACGGTGGATTACACGGGTTGTAAGCTAAGTTTATATTCAAATTTAAAATCTTTCTAAATTCTTGTAATTAATAATATAAATATGTTATCTTGATATATAATTTACAGAAGGGTTTTGCATATAATAATAATTTAAAATACAATAATTGCAAGATTTTTTATATACAATTTGATGTTATTAATAGTAGAGTTTTATAAGTAAAACTGATATAACATCAATCATATATATAAATAATTAATTTTCTATATATAAAAATACAAAAATATAAATTAATAAAAAAAATTCGTGTACTCTCGTATTTTATATAATTTTTGTGTAATTTTTTTTGTTTGTTCCTTTTTTCCGTGTTATAATAATGATTTTAAAATTTTAAACACAATAATTAAATTTAGAGTATAGGCCAACAATATACAACACGACCGTTTCGAATTGTTTGGCACTGGCTATGTGTTGTGATCTGATTTTCATCCGTCATGACATGAAGATTTTTAGATATGACGACTACACAATCGACATGAAGAGTTGTTGCTGACACACGGGACACACACGTGAATACTCGACATCATCTTGAGTGGACATGACAGAAGCATAGCTCGTGGACGTGAATGTAACAGCTTCAAGAATTGGTCACCAAACGTCCTAAAAATTAGAATGTGATAACAATTTTATCCCTAAAAGATTGGATCAAGGAGAATATGACTCCTACAATTAAGGCACGTGCTTTTGGAAGTTAGGGGAGTAATATATCATCAAATTACAAGCTAATTAATCATTCTCCACATGATATATTTAATCTATACACAAAACTGATGATCGA
Source organism: Apium graveolens (assembly GCF_009905375.1). Classification (NCBI taxonomy): domain Eukaryota; kingdom Viridiplantae; phylum Streptophyta; class Magnoliopsida; order Apiales; family Apiaceae; genus Apium; species Apium graveolens. The sequence goes on along the minus strand of NC_133655.1, from coordinate 195,742,249 downwards.
CACCTTGGTTAAGATTTGACGTGAAGGTACTCGACGGGAATGGAACTGTATGAAGAATTAGTCTTAAAACATTCCTAAAATCTAGGAGGGGGTTATTCCTTATCCCTAAACTATAGGAATGAGTGAAGAAGATGGTGGAACAACCTAGAAACGTGCATGGGTGGTATAGATGAGATAAAACACTATTAATTCATTATCTACAATTTCACTATACACTTCTACTAAGACTATAATTCTACAACTTCATCTTCTACCATTAATCTCTTCATTTCTCATCTAGCCAGGTTACTTAATATATTATCCAGCATAATTCATATATTTGATAACAATATACACAACCCTACATCACCTATACAAACTACAACACCACTAATACTCAACTTATACAGCTATACAAAAAAACTCTACTACTCTCTACTACCTAACTTTGAGTTGGTAACTCAGATTATGTATTATGTAATATCTCTTGATTATCATTCATTGACCAATTTGCATTTGCACTCAAGAATACACACTTCATCATTGATATTCATTCACTTAATTAATCTCATATCCATTATATTTTATATATTATTATATATATTTCATACATTATCGACAACATACAATCCTATATCACCTATACAAACTACAATACTACTACTCAACCTTTATATATATACACAATAATACAACACAACTGACACGTCAAAGCCGCATATTCGACATGTCCAGACCGCATACTTGAAGAAGGAGGTTTCTACCATGTTTTATTATCATTTCATCAGTTGTAATCATCTTGATATCATTATAGTGGAATTATTTCGGTTGGGTATCATCCCACCCATGGGTTTTACCCTTTCACGGGGTTTTTCGTGTCACCAGTTGTTCGAATTCATTTATATTTTGCACATGTCAATCCTTTTTCTCTTTACAATTTTGCCATATTTTAATCCATTAGATTTAGCTTTTAACCAACAAATTTTGGTAGAAACAATTGGCACCGTATGTGGGACATTAGTTAAGAGTCTATATGATTTATAATATGGTGACGATTCTCGACATGAAGGTACGACAAATCGAGAGGATAATATGGATAAGAATGGTTACATGGGTTCAACCATTAAGAAGTTTTAATATGACATGGATTCTCTACTTTCAGTAATGAGATACTCAAGACGAAGTTAGGTTATATTATATCATCATAAATGAAAAGAAAGATCGTATGTAATGTGGTATAACGACTAGACATTAATGACGTCTACGATGACGAAAAGTAACACCACAAGGAAAAAGCCATATCATCGACCTAGAAAATCATAAGATACAAAAATATGGGAGTACAAAAAGAGTACGGGGATGATGAATGACATGCAAACCAATTCTGTATTATTAATTAGATTTGAAGAAGACGGACATGAAGATTCCAAAAATTACTATCATTCTTATAGGAAGTTGACGACACATAATTTAAGAGGTTGTTGTCTTTCATGATTATACGTGAGGCTACTCTAGAAACGAATGATAAGATGAAAACATCAATTTTATAAAAGAACGTGAATATTTTGACGACATGTCCACATACCGACGTGATGTACATCCAGAAATGGTGTCGAACTTCATCAGCTTATTGACAGATATATATATATATATATATATTGACATGAAGATCAATACGAAGACCGAGTATAAGTTGGTGGTATTTCTGGAAGTGTCCAATAGTTCCGACTTGAGTCGACCACCACTTTTACACGAGAGGAAACTAACAACACGACGACATGAGTCAAAACACTTACTTGTCGTCAAGAAGATTCCAAAAAAGAACTTTGTTAAGGTCAGTTTGATGATAGGGAACATGAAGGACGTGATTGAACATGACGTGACACCTAAGACAAAGTCCGAATTGATCAATTTTCTGACGAAAAAAATGCACACCTTCGCTGGGGAACATGACAACATGATGGGTACCAACTCCGACATAATCACACACAAGTTGAATGAAAACCCAAACAACGTACATTTCAAACAAGAATTGAACATAAATAAATTAATCAATGAATAAGTAGAAAATTAGCTCAAAGCGGGAATGGTGTCCCAAACTGATACTTAGCCAACCAATGCTCAAGCATCTCCCGCACGATACCTAAGACGACTATATCTCTTAAGCATATATCAAAACAATAGCATGACTATGTATATATAGCCATCACAAACTTGACCACCAAGACTAATAACCTAGATCCCTAATTTCTCCTCTTTTTCATAAATTCAATTGAAAATTTTAAACATATCTTGAAATGGGCACATAAGGAAAGCGAAAAGTGAGCTTGTTCGGCATGGTGAACTTCGATACGGTGGATATCGAAGACCGACCTTCGATACTTTGATTTAGTCTTCTCGGATTTTGTTACTGGTCAAGGTCTCTCTCTCTCTCCCTCCCTCTCTCCCTCTCCCCCTCTCTCTCCCCCTCTCTCTATTTATTTACGGTTCACATATGGTTAATTTGATTTTAGAACTCATAATTGTGTTACCTACGTTGTTGATTTTGATTGAATTCGGAGTATAAGGATGAAACTTATCAAATTCCAAGCAATTCAAGTGTGATAATTAGAAGAGTTCCGGACAGATTTGTTCCTGCAGCTCTGTAAAGGTAATTGTTTGCTTCCTTTTATTGCCTTATCATTTTGGTGCTTAATTGTTTACATTCCGACAAGAGGAATATCGGGGAATTGGGGAGAAGTTGTTATATTTAGAACAAAAGGGTACTTAATAACCTGATGGTAGATATATCTTCAAGATTCTGGGATGTGTGAGGCAAGTGCCGATCATCTATGAAAATTTTGGACTACCATGATTTTTTACTTCCACTTTTGTTATGAAGAATTCTTATGGTTAATTTAGGTATTTTTCTTATAACTTATATACACCTTGTGTTCAAGGATCATTTACTTTTTTTTCTTATGAAATATTTTACTTGAGGCCTTCTTATAGTTTTATGCTTTAAAGGCCACACTTTTTATTGGCATAAGCTTTTACAATTGCTAAGAGTAAGCATGGTGCATTACTTTCGGGCACAACTATGTACAGTGTTTTCCCCTAGCTAAACAATTAGGTACATGTACTGTATCTAAGATCTACTTAATCTGAGAACCTACTTTGAATTTTTTTTTGTCAGCAAAAATATAGTTTTTATATGATGACAACAATATAGTGTGGTTGAGTTATTCTAAAAATTTTGGATGTGCATTGATGCACGACAACCCATTAAGAAGTCCAAAGAAATTATTTGGGAACAAATTTTTAGGTTTTGGAAGCCCAAATTATTAAAGTTTTTTAGAATCAATTAATTATAATAATAATGATCTATTGTATTAGGAATAGAAACTATATATATATCTTAACTCTAAGGATGTGTTGAATTTCTTAGTTGTACTCACGTTAAAGAAGCCATAGATATCGGAGTAGTAGCTGGGCTGTTACAAATGGCACCTAAGAAAATCACTCTGCGTGTCTTGGGAGCCCTGGGATTTACTAGCTCTGTAATCTCTTGTTATCTGAAGTACTTCCTTTTGTTGTGCAGATGCTTCCTTCACCATCAAAGCCAAAGGATGCTTGAAGGGACATGGATATTCTACTCGAAGACTGTCAATGTGAAATCAAGTATGGTGCATTTAATCCAGATTTCAAATATCCAATATTATATATTAATGCCTTCTCTGAGATCTTACTGATTATATGAATAATTTCAATATCTGCATTGTTTTTTGACTATAATTTATTTATTTGTTAGTAGTTTGATTGACAATAATGGACAACCCTATGCATGCTCCCCAAGTTCTGCTACCTTTTTAATCAGGTTTTATCTCTTCTACAGCAATATTAGCATGACATTTCATGATTACCTTCCTCATGATTAGCGGCTTCAAGAAGGTAAGCTTGCGCCATAAGTTCTACCAAAGTTTGAAGACCCTATAGCAACAGAACCTCCAGCACAGGACAACAAAGAGGTCTTTTACCAGTCAAATACCTCTTTCACTTAATTTCTATTTTATTTTTCTAGTGATCAGCTGTGCAACAAAAAGAGTCACTAGTATCTGATGTTCGATATTAGAATCTGTATGTAGAAGAATGTTAGGTCTGGTTCCATGAATGGACTTTCTCTGATTTTCTTTTGTGTTGGCTGGACATGCTTGAGCACGATGAAAATGAATACCCAACGGAAAGAAAACATGATTACTGTTTAATTGACAGAGCTTAAGATAAGCTTTGATTTATATTATAATAATTATTAACCAGCAACCAATTAGTCTATTACAGTTTTTTCTCTCACAGTTTTGCTGATCTCCAAAAGCCTCAAGTTGAACTTGATGGAAAAGCATGTGCAGCTGTTGGACAGAATGGCCTCATGGCACTCTATGACACATTATTCATCCAGGTACATTTAAGATATATGTGTACTATTACGATTTTCAAGTTTTCGAAAAACAGAAGAACATTGATATACATTTAGATTCTACTGACATGTTATACATCATAGATTTATTACCTTAAGAAGGAGCTTTTTTGTATTTAAATAATTTTTTTACAGTTGGATGTGACAACATCTCAACTCTTGGTCACTGATAATAATTTCAAGAATACAGACTTTAGAGTACAGCTTGGTCAGATAGTGAACTCTTTATTAGCTTTGACGAGCATTCCCTCATTTTTAATGAAAATGATGCAATCAGTACTAGAAAAGCTCCATACGAGATAGATTAGGGGTTTTATGTTTAAATTTGCATTAATATTATTATATTTTCCTATGTTTGTAATTTTTGTTTCGGCTCAAAACACTAATCTTACTCGGGATATAAACCATTGCTTCATTGTTAATACTAGCTATAGAACTCACTAGATTTATTTGCATACAGGTTCTGCTTATTCGGCTTGCAGGTATAAGTTTAAAAACCATCAATTTTCATTCTTTTCTATGCTAGTTTCTGTGCTTTTTTCATTCATATTCCCATGTACAGATTCAGGAACAAGGTCAAGAATGGCACACTATCACGTGTTTTTAGCGGTCATTTTCTTAGGTTTACGCCGCAGTCACCAAGCTTTGATAATGAATTTTACTGATCTGCTGATTCAACTATTTTGAATTGCATATGTAATTTTACTGATCAATCAAATTATAGTAATTTTAGTTGGTTTTTGTAGTATTTTGGATATGTGTTGGAGATTTTATTTTGGTATTGGGATTATTGTATACATAGAGCATGTATATTAAAATTTTTAATTTTAACTGTTGCATTTGCCTATTCTAGTATAAAGTATATTTAGATATAGTGTGGCATTATAAAATCTAATATTGGTTAATTACAACAAATTTGTGTTACAATATATATAATAGAGTGTTATGGTAGGGAATGTGGACCCCACAACAAAAATAGCCCCCACATAGTGGGGCCACGTGGCACCACCAGTGGGTCCCATTTATGCAATCTTGATCAAGCTATTATATCACTTATTTTGTGTTACATTTGGGCCATTTAATGTTACAGTAGTTTCCTATTGTAACATTTTTCCTCTGTTATAAAAGGGTTAAATTAGGGTGTTTATTGTAATGCTCATATACGTAACGCCCCTTGGTGTTACAATAGACCTATTGTAATATTTTTTGGGCCTATTATAACACCATTTAGGCATTACAATAGCCCACTTATGGCGTAATGAAAGTACGAGCCAGATGTGTATGAGATCACCAAAAAGTGACAATCCACGAGCCTACGCAAGATAAAACTATATTATTAACTTCATGATGACTATGAACACAAGACACATGAATGCGCAACATTGAGGAGGAAAATGTAAGTACTCATCAAGAAAGGCTACTTGATAGAGAACATGTCCAGACGTGAGGAAGAGTGTGGCAAGAGGGAGACGACACCTCCTAAACGACTACCTCCACCTTCACGCTAAAAGAAATATTCAACTACAACAAATAAAAATATTCATGTTCACTTGGCCATGCCATCTAGGCTAAAAAGTGCATAAAAACCATTTTGATGACTTGTTGTGTAAATGAAGACATAAACTCTAATAACACGGTTGATCACGTCGAACAAGTTGACTGAATCTATTGAGTTGACATCTCCAACATCATTCAAAGATGTCCAAATATTGACATGTTGACTAACTTCTTGGAACAAATTTATTTAATGTTATTAGATAAGTGCGGACTGTTCCACAACAAACTACAATATAACAAAAGATTCCATCGGATGAAGCAACATGAAGAATCTTTCACAAAATTAAAAGAATACTTGACAACTATGATCTCACAAGCCCTGATAATTTTGTGGCTCATTTCAATCCAAGTCTCTTGACACAACTGCACGAAAAAGTAAAGTAATACATGAAAGCTGCAAATATCAATGGAAATGATTGAGAATTATTTTAATATCATCACAAGGGGACACCAAATTATACTCTATATGTCGTGACTTTAAGGAGAAGAACAACATGGACATGTATGACACTTTGAAAATCGGCCTGCGAACCGCAAGAAACCAGAAAGTTGATAATATGCAGTCATGATCCTTCAGTAAATATGAATCATTCCAAAAAATGTGAAGAACAACAGATGGGAAGAAGCTAGCTTAATTAAAATTTTAATTTTTTACAAGTTGAGTTTCATGCATTCGACATACGACAAGTTTCAAGAGAGTTCTAACATATAATTTGATGCTTAATCTGGAATATGGGAAATATTTAAACGTCTCAAAATGTTCAACATTACGATCATAGACGTCTCCAAACCAACCTTTGAGAGAGACGACACTTTAGAAGAAATCAGAAAATTTACAACACATGACAACTTGAATACAACAATTCAAAGATTACTTAACGTATGGCATCCAACCTATCAACAAAGATGAAACAAGTGTGCTTAGAATAAAATCAACTATGGAATTACTATAAAGATGTTTGAAGAAAAAACAAGCTTAGTTTAAATATTTTAACCCATTGACAAAAGATGACAATGGTAAAGTAAAACTCGTCTATGACTTGGACACAATTGACAAATGTTGTGACATGGCAAAAGTACGAGAGGCCTTGTACCTACAACAAGTGTCAAAAACTTATAACAATAACTTACAAATTAGAAGATTTCAACAAGAGTACCTTATCTTAAGAAATGTATTCCTAGATACAGTTAACAGAATTGTCGAAAAATTCACTGCCATACAGGTGCATATATCATTGACAACATAACTAGACGAGGAACTTACTATATTATAACAATGGACGGGAAATAAATTCTGAGAAGATGAAATGCGATCTAGTTGAAGGAGTATCATGTTTAACGTCCTTGTGAGTATCTTTTCAATAACTTTAATGCGGTAAATGTAACACCCCCAAATCTAGGCTCAGGAATCTGGATCGTCACGCAATCCTTCAATCATGTGTAACTTGTATTAACTCAATAATCTAATAACTCTATATCGCAGACCCCCAATCTCACACATACACACACACACAAGTTATAGCCTTAGAAACGATGTACATAATATAATCTCATTTTATTACAACTCAAATGCATTTTACAGGATCTTAAACAATTATTCGTAACCTCTACATGAAGTCACAATAATTACTACTAACATCTTATACCTATCTGAATACTCTGGTCCACCTAAGACAAAGTTGTAAGGGAATCTCCCCACGATTGCAAACGATTAAGTCCCACACCGGCATGCTGGTAATCTGTTGTATTGTGACATTTAAAAGAAAGAAAGAGTGGTCAATAATGCTCATCCATAACAATCAGTAGTATGAAAAGACTGTTAAAGAAATTATATTAATTCATTTAAGGATATGTATTTATTCAAAGTAGTTTTCATGGTGATATACACCTCTTTTTAAAACAATTCTTTGATTGACTTATTAGTCTGCAAATACCTTAATGGTAAATGCAGCACATAGGCTTGGGTTACAGTATTGTATCTCAATTCCAATTGAAAGAATAGGATATTCACCGGAGCCATTGCATACGATGATCAGTCATTATACAAAAATCTGTAACCTTTTCTACTAGTAGAAGGACGACACCTTTGTATCCCGGTTATCACCCTGGACGCATTCGGACTAGTGTCCCATTTTAGGTATGCACACACTTCACAGGTTCCTGCGTACACAGAGTACCTTCTCCTGCGGTACCTTTGATAGTCTCCCTTGTACTCATAGTACTAGCGTCTAACCCTCCTAGTCCTCGGAAGAATCCTATCATATCCCGAGAACTCGAACCACATCGAAGTTCCTCAAACATTTTGCTTGTTGATAGGAACATCACATCTCGTTATATATATATATATGTTAGGTCACACAACACTGTAGAAGGGGGTTGAATACAGTGTTTAATACAATCAAATCTATTTTGAACACAAGTAACAGTAAACATATATATTCAATATAATAAACTTTTTACAATGGAACTGTTCTCTCTCAGTGATGAACAAATATCACTAAGAGCTGCTAGGTTACAATGTATAATCTTCTCGATAATGATAACACATATAGTGTAAACCTATTTCTGTGTTTATATAGTACACAGTTACAAGATAACTTCTAATTGATATGGAATATAATTCTGTCTCCTAAAATATATCAATCAGATATCTTATACAAGTCTTCTTATCTTTTAACTCTTTCCATGCATATCTTCTTTTGTTTTAGTCTCGATCTTCTATCCTGTAAATCAACTTCCTTCCTTAACTGTAAGTCTTCTCGTACTTAAGTTCTGATATGACCTTAAGACTTGATATCTATCTTCTGAATTCCAGTAAGTAATGATTCCAGTAAGTCCTGATATTTCCTGTTTGTTAATATCTGAAAACTAAACATGAAATATATTAGATATGACATCTCAAATATATCTAACAATCTCCCCCAACTTGTAAATTATGCAAAAAATATACAAGTTAATAGATTTGATGATGTCAAAAACATTTAGGTTCAAATGCAATAAGAGTTTAATAAGACTATTAACTATAAATTACAGTCCTTGTAGCTTTACCAACATCACTGGATCAATCTGAATCCATAATGATTCTTAACAAAATCTTTTACCAGCTTATCTTCAGCTTTTCTCAGAACTTCAACTAACCGTGCTTTGACCTGCATCAGTTCTTCATCTTTACTGTCACCAATTTGATAAATGGCTGTTTTGAGAACTTGAATTGATGTTCTTTCAAGTCCATCACCAAGTCTGATAACTCTAGGATGTGAAGAGTCTTCATTATAACATAAGCATCTTCCTTTCAGAATAATTTCCACCTTAGCAGAGTCCTTCAGCATAGGAATTTCTCTTCCATCATCTTCAGTAATCATTGGAAAGTACTGAGAAGCCTTTGTACCAGAGATTCCGAGTAGGTCTCTTATAGCCTTCAAAATGTATTCTAACCATCTTCTTGTAATATCAGATTTTACTTCCAGAAGATAGTGAATATGTTGAAGCTCTCTGACAGACTTCTTTAGCACATCAGTATCAGCTAGTCTGTAATTTCTTCCATCATTGAGAAATAAGATCAATTTCTCTTTTAGATTTTCCTTATCATGAACATCTATCACAATTTGAGCAGACAACACTTTGTCAAGGTGCTTTTGTTTGATTTGTTCATATGGTTTGTCTGTCAACATGAAAGGATCTCTTAGAGTAACTTCTACTCCTGTTTGTATCTTCTCTTCATCAGAACCTATTCCAGCTCTATCTCTGGGTTGCTTGGCTCTCAACCCAAATGTTGCGAGTTGATTAATCATAAGATTGGATTTTGGTTCAACTGGAGTAGCTTTCTTCCATAACAGCTTTTTCTTATCAGCAATTGTCATCTTTTTCAAATCAACCTGAGCATTGTCAGTAGTTGATGTCTTGATAGCTTGATCAGAATTTTTTGTTTCTTCTATAGCTTGCTGTTCTTCATTCTGAACAACTTGAGAAGTGTCATAGGTTATTTTAGATTCTTCAATTAACTTTCTTATTTTCAGAATTTGAACAGTTTCATCTTCTATCAAATCATCATCATGCATTGTAGCTTGATAGACTGGTACGGAAGAACTTATCTTTTTCTGAATCTTTAAAGGTTCACCAACCTTTTCTTTTCCCTTTGACTTAGGATCAATCTCAGTTTGTGATCTAGTCTTGTACTTTGAAGCCTCAGAATTTGACTTTTCCTTGATCACAATGCCTTTTTCCTTAGGCCTTGGAGGTTTCTTTGCATCAAAAGCTTTAGACTTAAGATTTGTCTTCTTAGCTGCAAATCTAGCTTCCTCCTCCTTGAGAGTTTCCAAATCCATTCCTGTATTTTGTTTTAGAAATAATCTTCTAGCTATCTCCTTATCAAGTGTCTGGATTTTAGGATCTTTGTAATAAACAGTAGTCTGCTTCCTTTTTAGCTTCAGAGTTTGTAAAAACTTCTGAGAGTCTTTAGATCCTGACTGAATCAGGATATCAGAACTTGACATCAGACTTTGCTTATCAGAACTTGACTTTAGACTTTTAGCATTCACAGCATCAGAACTTGACTTGTTCTGTGTAGAAGATTTTCCTTGAACTTTTCCTTGACCTCTGCTCTTATCAGAGTTTCCCTGGTCATCACCTTTGTCATCCTTCTTCTTCAGTATTTCAGTAGGTGAGCATTTGGACTTAACTACCTTCTTCCCCTTTTTGGCATCATCAGGAAGTAAGAGAGAGAGAGAGAAGAAGTTCAACTGAAGATTGGATCTCATCCAATTGAGCTTTCTGAGAAGCTTGGTTAGCCAGGACCTCATCAATTTGGGTCTGTTGCTTCTCTTGAATCTTTTCAATGGATTCAATTTTCTCAAGAGTAGGTCTGACATATCTGTTCTTGTCAAGCTTGATATCTACATCTAGCTTATCAGCATGTTCCTTTAGTGTATCAACCTTTTCATGAGTAGAAGAATGTAGACCTTGAAGATGTTTGATAGACAGAGTTGTGATCTTGAGTTGTGTCTTGAAATCAGCATTTGTGAGCAACTCATCAGCTTTAGCAATATGTTCTGTCAGAATTTTAGGGCTTGGAATAAAATCTAATTCATTCCACTTCTTGGTCCACTCCACACCTCTGTGAGTATCCTCCCAAGGAATAGGTGCTTCCTTTTCAACAAATTTCTTCACCAATGCTTCCTTGCCTAGTATGGGAACTGGAGTCTCAACAGAAACACTGTCTTTAGAACTTGAGGAAGACTCATTATGTTCTGAGAGTACAACAGTGTGTGAAGTAACTTGAGATTCAGGAACAACTTCATTTAAATTATGAGCATCAGAATTTATCTCCAGTATTGGTGTAGATGGTCTTTCAGCATCTAATATTGGAGAGTTCACTGTAGATGGCTGAGCTTCTGTAGATGGAGCTTCCATATAAAGAACATTTGGTATATTCAAATTGTGAATATCTATCTCAGTATTTTCAGGTTGTACTTTAGCATCATCTGTAGCTTTAATAGGAGATACAGGAGGGGTAACCACTGTATCATTAATAGTGTCTTTGGCTTGAGCTGGAAGGGCTTCAATGATAATTGGTTCTTGTGAGATCAGAGATTCCTGATCCCCTTCCTCAGCTTCTTCAGTATCTTCTGATGGAGCCTTAGCCAAATACCTCCTAACCTTCATTTTCTTCAATCTACTTGCCAATGAAAGAGTTGCTTCAGCAGCAACATAACTTACAGATTTCTTTCTTTTCAAAGTATCAGAACTTTGAGCTGCTGTTTCTTTCTGAGAAGTAACATTCTCAGCTTCAACTATCACAGGTTTTGATGCATGAACCTGTGCTTCAACTGTTTCCTCTTCACTATCAGATTCATCTCTGAGAATCATCTTCCTTCGCTTTTGTGGAGGTTGAGGAACAGACTTTGCCCTCTTAGAAGGTTTGGAAGATGAAGAACTGATGGTATGTGCTGATGGCGAAGATGATTGTGTTAGTTTGAAGTATGTTCTGATAGTTGGTTGTGGTTGAGAAGTATGAGGTGTTTGTGTAGTGGTGGTAGGTGCTGATGGTTGAGGTTTAAATGGTTGGACATCAGGATATAGTGCAGTGTATGTAACTGGATCATAGGTTATCAAGGCTTGTTTGACAGATAAAGGAATTTGGAGGGGTCTTAACACAGCCTTCTGATTATCAGTAGATAATAAGTCATTAAAAGCTCTTTTAGCTAGTCTAAATGGTGGAATTAATTCACTGGCTAATTGGGGCTTATCAGAACAACAAACACTATAGATAAGCTGACAGAATTTAGCAAAATAGACAGTATTCCTATCTTCTGTCATCCTATCCCCAATAAAGCCTAAAATAACACTTGCATAAACAAAATTAGTTTGATTAATGAGAGCATACCCGATTTGTTGACTGAGTATAGGGATTGCATTGAAATTAGAACATTTATTGGCGAAGGCCTTTGTAATGCAGTCAAAGAAGAAACTTCATTCCCTCCTTATGTAAGGTCTCTTCAATTGACCAAGCTTTGCCAATGTCTTTTCATACCCCAGACTGACCATCATCTGTTGAAGAACTGGCTCCTCAACAGTCGAATAAATGCAATTCTCAGGTAGTTGCAATGCTTGGAGAACTGTAGCCAAAGTCACGACATGCTCATCCTCCCCTGTTATAAAGATGATACTTGGGGACCCTTGAGCACCACCATCATCATATACGCCACTTCTCCAAAACTCCAGCACTTGGGTTCCAGAGATTGCTTCAGGTTGGGTCAAAGCATACCCAATATCAGAATTAACAAGGAAATCCTGAATAAAGTGAAGTTCCGATGGAGCTTCAGCCTTGCTAAAAATAGACGAGTAGTTGTTAGGAACAAACTTAGCTCCATTGAAAATCAAGTCTTTTGGTGCCATCTCTATAAGTAATTAAGTGAGAAAGAGAGTATTGACAAGGTGTTCGGTAAAAGTCCTGTAAGAAAACACTTCAGAGAATATTAGAGTGAGAGAGAATAAGAGAGATTAAGAATAGAAAAATAAGTAAAAGATTAGAAAATCTTGTAACTCCCAAATATATATACTCTCTCCTCTCAACAGTTATATTTTTGAAGCATGGCAGACAATTTACACCTGGCAACGTGTGAACAGTCAGTAAAAAAGTTAAGACAGGAGTTAAAGCAACTTTCTTCAAAGAAGGTGTTATGGATAAAAAGCTAAGGTTATTACTTGTTGTATTTAATACAAAGATTCGGGAGCTCAAGGCCTTTAATGGCTGCTCTCGTGTTTCGTGACTCAATCTGCCTTTACGAGATGCCTACGTATCTCTGCGAATTAGAGAATCAAGCCAAAAAACGTAGTTCTGATTGGTGGGGGTGAGACCCCTTATATAGATGTTGGTGGTCCTTGAATTGGACTTGGTATAGGAGACTTGGTGGGCAAGTCTCATAGTTAGAATGGACTTTGGAGTCCTAGATAGTAGGAAACTGATCCCTTATCCTTTTAGGTCCCCTTGAGGCTTATCTATAAAGATTTATATCCTTATCAAGACTCTTCTCAACAGCTGATTTTTCCCTTATTAATTAATTACGAAATTAATTAATAATCAGGGCTTTTGGGCCTTTTTTATTCCATCAGGCCTGATCTGGTCCATCAGGCTTAACCTTTCTGGTCTGAATATCATACATCTTCTTATTGGGTCCAGCAGCCCATTATTAATAAAATCAGGATTTATTTATCCCTATCATTTGCCCCCCAACTTTTGGGAAACATTGATTAGGTTTCACAGAAGTTAAGTCTATTCATTCCCTTACAGGGTTTCGTTCTTGCGTAAAGTGTGGAGCGACCTACACGTTTACAACGAGTTTTTCCTTTTATTCAGGAATTATTTTGATTTCCAGGAATTTTTCCCTTATTTCCGGGATTTTTTCCCTAATTTCTGGATTTTTCCCTAATTTTTCTGGGATTTTTCCTCATTTTCTGGAATTTTCCCTAATTTTTCTGGGATTTTTCCTTATTTTCTGGAATTTTCCCTAATTTTTCTGGGATTTTTCCTTATTTTCTGGAATTTTCCCTAATTTTTCTGGGATTTTTCCTTATTTCTGGATTTTTCCCTAATTTTTCTGGGATTTTTCCTTATTTTCTGGAATTTTCCCTAATTTTTCTGGGATTTTTCCTTATTTTCTGGAATTTTCAAATTTCCAGCCCTTTTTTCGACCAGGATCCTAGTCGAAATTTCGACCTGGATCCTAGTCGAAAATAGGGGTCAGCCTTGTCATCCTGGTCGAAGGATTTCGACTAGGATCCACGACCTGGATTTCGACCAGGATCCTAGTCGAAATTTCGACCTGGATCTAGGTCGTCAATTCCCCACTTTTAGCTTCTGATTTTGAGCCCTTCGACTAGGATTTCGACCAGGATCCTAGTCGAAATTTCGACCTGGATCCTGGTCGAAAATTCTTTGGTTTTCTTGATTCCTGGTCGAAGAATTTCGACTAGGATCCACGACCTGGATTTCGACCAGGATCCTAGTCGAAATTCGACCTGGATTTTTAATCCCTATTTCTGTAAAATGCTTGTCTAATTCGACCTGGATTTCGAGCAGGGATCACGACCTGGATTTCGACCTGAATCCTGGTCTTTTTTCTCCGTTATTTTCGGGTGTCTGCTCGAAAGTTTTTGAGAAGGATTCACGACCTGGATTTCGACCTGAATCCTGGTCTTTTTTCTCCGTTATTTTCGGGTGTCTGCTCGAAAGTTTTTGAGCAGGATTCACGACCTGGATTTCGACCTGAATTCTGGTCTTACATCTTTTTATTTGGGCCTTACATTTTTTAAGGCTAAAACTGAATTTTCCAAATCCTAATTGGATTTGGGCCTGGATTTCTCTATTGGGCTTTATCAAATATTACTGGGCCTCTTTATTGGGCTTTATCAAATATTACTGGGCCTCTTTATTGGGCTTTATCAAATATTACTGGGCCTCTTTATTGGGCTTTATCAAATATTACTGGGCCTCTTTACTGGGCTTTATCACACCCTGTTTAGAATGCCCTAGAATTCCTAGGAATATTCTGGAAGATGCTTTTTCCTGGGCTTTTTCTCATGGGCCTTTGTTCTTAATGGGCTTTTTGTCCCTTCAACTTCTTTTTCCTCCTATATAAAGGAATGAGGAAAGGTCACTACTCCTCACTTCCTCATTTCTTTGTTTTCTTCTTCATTCTCCTGCTAAGATTCTCAGAGCAATAACAGCAAGTCGGAGCTCAAAGCCTTTCTCAGGAGTGCTTTTTCAGGTAAGATTTCTCCCTTTGTTTTTTGTGTTCATTTTTCCATTGTGTGCCATTTTAAGACAGCCTATTTACGTGCCTCATACCTTTTTTCAGATGGCTGACAAAAGAATGACTCGTTTGGCCAAGATGAACGTGGCTAGAAAGTCCAATGATTTTCCTATTCGATCGAGGTATACTTCCTTAATCGACATGATCAACACTCGAGGGGACGAGTATCCGTCTGATGCGCATCTGGACGCACACGATCATATCAGCGCCTTACGGGATCCCAAGGAGCTGGAAAAGTTGAGCGGCTGCTTCAGAATCAAAGAACCTTTTAAGCTGGTTCTTGCAGGTCCGGCCGACAGGGCCTGTCAGTGGAAGAAGGACGCGCTATGCGTCTATAGGGATACTCTAAGGGCAGGTATTAGACTCCCTTTTCATCCATTCATTCCTTTACTTTTGGCTGATGTAGGCATCAGCCCTTGCCAGCTTCCCCCCAATTCCTGGAGGTTGATCCTATGCTATCTGTCGCAATGCGCCAAGCACAGCATCCCCACATCTGTTGCTATTTTCAGGAAGATTTTCCAGTTCAAGAACAGCCCCGATAAAAGTCCGGGTTGGGTTTCTATCAACCAACGCCCCACTATCCCCCATATTGTGAATGGGAAATCCATCCCTGACAACAATTTGGGGTGGAAGAAGGATTTTTTGTTTATAGTTTGGGAGGGTGGAGACTGGGGTTCCCTATTTCGATCTTCTTTTGGGATTGCCGTGGATGGGAGCCCAAATGACATAGCTTTGTCTGAGGAGGAGGCTAGAGGTTTCAACCTCCTGACGCAAGACAACGGCACCTCCCATTCTTGGGATCTTATCCGGGAGACTGTCCTGGTAGAACGCGGCCTCTCGCCCGTTCATAAGAAAAGTAAGTTCCTACCTTCATCTACTTTATTTCCTGCATTTTTATTCCATTAGTTTTCAACTGACTTTGCTTGTCGCAGTGGCTGAGAAGATTGAGGAGGCTACGAAGCCAAAGGACCTGGAAACGACCAGGATGAAGAGGGCTGGGAAGATTTTCAAAGATCCTAGGCTTGGTGATCGCTTCCCTGAGTTCCTCCTTCAGGCTATGGAGCCAAATGAGGAAGGTCCCAGCCAGGTTTTGCGCACCAAGCAGAGGCCAGGGGCCTATTTTCAACCTGCCTGGGGGATCCGGGGCAAGGACTCAATATTGGGCAGCACAGCCCTGTCCAAGGAATGGTCCAAACATTCCATCTCTCCGGTGGACTATCAAGACTTTGTCCTCCAACAGGACTTAGAGGGGAACGAGCTTTTTGGAGCCCAAGCCCTGGCGACAGTACGCACTTTACTTATGCCTTTTACACTTTTCTTTTCATGCTTCTTTTCTAAAGTTTTGCTATTTCTCTTGCAGGCTAACGCCCATTTTCAAGGGGCAATTCACCAAGCTAAGGCTTGGAAGGTTGGCCTGGAAGATGCCAACAAGAAGTTGGAGGAGGCCAACCAAAAAATTGAGGCCCTTGAAGCTCAATTGGCTTCTTCCACTTCTGACCTGGAGACGGCCCGGGCTGAAAACGTAATCTTGAAGGCGCAGAAGGACAAAGCCTTTGACGGCTGGATGGATACCCAAGAATTCAAAGACCTGATGGTGGAGCATGACGCCCTTCTTCACCCAGTCAGCTACAAGGAGGGTTGGGACGCTGCTGTGGAGGCTATCCAGGATGAGTTTCCCGAGATCCTTGAGCAGTCGCCCTTTCCCTGCCCTGTGCGGGTTCCAGAGCTTGGAGGCGTTACTGAGAAGCTTGCTGGCATGATCAGGGATGGAGAAGAGGAAGATTCTTCTGAGGAGGAACTCGAGCCTGCTACTAAGAAGGCAAGGGTGGAAGAACCTTCAAAAGTAGTGCCTCAACAGCCATCATCTCCTGCAGAGGGAACTTCCACAGGGACTTCGGAGGGTTCGACTGAGACTTCTGAAGAGACGACTGAAACTTCCGAGGAGTCGTCGGATAGTGGTTCTGAAGAATCTCAACCTTCCAAGGCCTAATTTTTTTGTATATCTTCTTTATGAACTTTATTTTTATCAGAAGTTGTTACCCTTCGGGGTTAAATTTTGTATGTTGCTCCTTCGGCCTCTTATCATTATAGTCTTAATGTGCGTTTAAACATCCTTTAGATAGAAATAACTTAAAACTCTTTAACATGAAGTCTGGTTTTTCAAAACCTTACATAGCATGGGTTCGACCCTAATCAATAATAACTTGACAATGTAAATTCTACTGGAATATAAAATCCTACGCAAGCAAAGCTTCCAGGTGCTTTTAAACCTACTTGCCATAATGACAAGTGAGAATCGTACTTCGCCTATCTTACACGTAGTAAACCTTCAGGTTTTGTGCGTGCCAGGTCCTCGGGACTTCAAAACCATCCACAGTCTCGAGCTTGTAGGTTCCTCTACCTTGAACACTCTTGACTCTGTACGGCCCTTCCCAATTTGGGGCAAGCTTCCCTTTTTGTCCTACACCAGATGCTTCTATCTTCCTCAAGACTAGATCGCCTTGTTTAAAAAACCTTTCTTTAACCCTTAGGTTGTAGTAGAATGAAGCTTTTTTCTGATATTCTACTATCTTTGCATGTGCTTTATCTCGCACTTCATCGATTAAATCCAGGGCTAGCTTCTGCCCTTCCTCATTTTCTTTCTCATCAAAAGCCTGAATCCTTGGAGAAGAATGTGATATCTCCACGGGAACTACTGCTTCTGCCCCATATGCCAACATGAAAGGGGTCGCACCTGTCGTGACTCTACAGGTAGTCCTATAGGCCCATAATATGGGAAGTATCTCATCCACCCAATTATTTCTTGACTTCTCGATCCTCTTCTTTAATCCGTCCAGAATTATTCGATTTGCAACTTCTGCTTGCCCATTAGCTTGTGGGTGAGCGACAGAGGTGAACCGTAACTCAATTTCATTTTCTTCACAGTACTTCTTGAATTCCTCATTATTGAATTGCGTTCCATTGTCAGTGACGAGGATACGGGGAATTCCATATCGGCACATAATATTTTCCCACAGGAATTGTGCAACTTGCTTAGTTGTGATTTTGGCCAAAGGTTTGGCTTCGATCCACTTGGTGAAATAATCAATGGCTACAATCAGAAACTTCCTTTGTGCCGTGGCCATAGGAAAAGGACCTAGAATATCCATTCCCCACATTGCAAAGGGAATAGGCGAGTTGATAGAGGTCAGCATCTCGGGGGGTTGTCTAACAACTGGTGCATGCTTCTGACAGCGATCACACTTCTTTACATATTCTTTGGCATCAGCCATCATTTCTGGCCAATAAAAGCCTAAACGGGTTATCTTATGAGCTAAGGCCCTGCCCCCCAAGTGTTGCCCACAAATACCTTCATGCACTTCCTTAAGAGCTAAGCGTGCCTCATCGGGCCTGAGACACCTCAAGTAAGGAACCACGAAAGATCTTTTATACAGAATCCCGTCTATCAATGAGTACCTTAGTGCTCGAACAGTTAATTTTCGTGCTTCAGTTGCATCGCTTGGCAACCAACCGGTTTGAATGTGAGCCTTGATGGGATCGATCCATGACGTCCCCAGGCCTATGGGAGCCACGAGCTTAACATCTATGCTTCGTGTCCTCAAAACACGAAAGTATACACTCCCTGAACTTTCTTCTATCTCAGATGAAGCAAACTTTGATAGCGCATCTGCCTTAACATTTTCTTCCCTTGGAATGTGCTCAACATGGCATTCATTAAACTGGGTCATCACAGCCCTTACTAGGCGGACATATTTAGCCATTGTATCATCCCTTGCCTCAAATTCTCCCTTTACCTGGGATATGATCAGCTTTGAGTCTCCACGGACCTTTAAGTTTTTGACTCTAAGTGTCCCAGCTAGACCAAGGCCAGCTATCAGGGCTTCATATTCTGCCTCATTATTTGTGGTTGGGAAGTCTAGCTTCATAGCATACTCAATTAAGAACCCATCAGGGCTTTGCAGAACCAATCCTGCTCCACTGGAATTTGTTTTTGATGCTCCATCAAAATAGAGAACCCAATATTCTTTCTCCTTGTCCCCATTGTCGACTCCCTTGTCTTGAGGTATGGTATCTTCCTGCCCCCCGACTTCTTGGTTGGGTATGGTACATTCCACCACGAAGTCAGCTAGTGCCTGGGCTTTTATGGCCGTACGTGGCTTATACTTGAGATCGAATTCTCCCAACTCTATTGCCCACTTAATCAGTCTCCCACTTGCCTTGGGACTGTGAATGATATTTCTCAGTGGCTGATTTGTTAGCACTTCAATTTGGTGAGCTTGAAAATAAGGACGCAGCTTTCTTGAAGCCATAACCAAGGCTAAAGCGAATTTCTCAATGGCTGAATAATTCAACTCAGCACCATGCAAAATTTTGCTGACATAGTATACGGGTTTCTGGACTTTCAGTTCCTCCTTAACCAACACGGCGCTCAAGGCGCTCTCCGAAATAGCTAAGTACAAGAATAAAACTTCATTCAGAACTGGCTTGGCCAACAACGGGGCCTGGCCCATATACTTCTTTAACTCTTCAAATGCCTTCTGATTTTCCTCACTCCATACAAAGTCTTTGATGTTCTTTAGTGACTTGAAAAATGACAAGCACTTATCTCCTGACTTGGAGATGAATCGTCCTAACGCAGCGACCCTTCCTGTGAGCTTCTGAACATCCTTGACAGTTTTAGGGGGTTCCATGTCCAGGATTGCCTTTATTTTATCGGGGTTTGCCTCAATTCCCCTCTTCGAGACCATCAATCCCAAGAATTTTCCAGATCCTACTCCGAAAGCACACTTCGTCGGATTCAACATCATCTTGTGGTACCTCAGGACCTCAAAAGCTTCCCTTAAATGGGCTATATGATCAGTCTTTACTAGACTCTTGACTAACATGTCATCAACATAGACTTCCATAGTCTTACCAATAAGATCCTTAAAAATTTTATTCACCAACCTCTGATAGGTGGCTCCTGCATTCTTGAGACCAAATGCCATAACAAGATAACAATAAACACCAAAGTCAGTGATAAATGATACCTTTGGAATGTCATCCTTATGCATTTTGATCTGATTATATCCGCTAAATCCATCCATGAAACTCAGCATCTCATGTCCAGCAGTGGCATCAATCAAAGTATCAATTCTAGGCAGCGGGAAACAGTCTTTGGGGCATGCATCATTCAGATCAGTGAAGTCTATACACATTCTCCACTTTCCATTAGCCTTCTTCACCATTACAGGGTTTGCTAACCACTCCGGAAATTGAATCTCCTCAATGAAACCAGCCTCTAAGAGCTTTTCTACTTCCTGTTTTATAGCCTCTTGTCTTTCCGGGGCAAAATTTCTTTTCTTTTGTTTCACTGTCTTCCGGCTTGGATCCACGTTTAGCTTGTGAGTAATTAACTCCGGGTCTATACCTGGCATATCAGCTGCTGACCATGCAAACACATCACTATTTTCTTGTAAAAATTTCACTAACTTCCCTCTAAGAGGCTCCTCTAATGTGGCTCCAATGAAAGTCATCCTCTCAGGATTCTCGGGGTCTAAAGGAACCGAAACCAATTCTTCTGCTGGCCTTCCTCTATTCTCATCATTTTCTCGAACATCCATATCTTCAATAGGAAGAACCTGCCCCCCGACTCCATCTGCCCTCAAAGAGGCCACATAACAGCTTCTAGCCATTTTTTGATCTCCTCTCTCTTCTCCAATACCGTTTCGGGTGGGAAACTTCATGACTGAATGGTAGGAAGAGGGGACTGCCTTGAAGGCATGTATCCCTGTTCTCCCCATGATAGCATTATAAGTTGAACTAGCCTTTACCACCACAAAATCCAGCATCTGCGTTGCTTGCCTTGGCTCCATACCTATGGTGGTTGGCAATTTAATTATCCCTTCCACAGGACATTCTACTCCAGCAAATCCATATATCGGCATGTCGGTTGGTGTCAACTGGGAGTCGTTATACCCCATCCTTAGAAAGGTGTCGTGGAGCAAGATATCCACAGAAGCACCATTATCCACAAGGACCCTCTTAACCGGGCTATTTCCTATTATCGGCGTTATGACCAGCGGGTCGTCATGGGGAAACTTCACACCCTCTAGGTCGGAATCATCAAAAGCCAATGTTACTTCTGTCCTGGCCCTCTTCGGGGCTTCTCCAACAATATGCATAACCTCTCTAGTATATGCCTTTCTGGAATTTTTGGACAATCCAGCAGCAGTTGGACCTCCAAAGATCGTGTTTATCACAGGCCCTCGAGGTCTCAGCCCTCCATAAATGGTGTTTATAACTGGTCCTCTAGGTTGGGGATTCCGCCCCTGATCATCTTGGTCCCTCCTACGATCTTCAAAGTTCTTCCTTCCATTACTATTTCTGTCTCCTCCATCTCCAGTATACTTGTTCAATCTTCCTTTTCGAATCAAAAACTCAATTTCATCTTTCAACTGCCTACACTCATCGGTGTCATGGCCAACATCTTTGTGAAACCTGCAATACTTGCCCTTATCTAGCTTGGCGGGATCAGCCTTCAAGGGCTTAGGCCAGCGAATATCTCTGTCTTTCTCAATCTCCATCAAAATCTGACTTCTGGGAGCATTCAGCTTAGCGTATTCAGTGAACTTTTGCCCAGGTCCTCCCTTCTTGGGGGTTGAATCAGGGTTTTGTTCAGTTCTAGGATATTTATCCTTAGCGATATACTCCAAATCAGTTTTTCGTTTCTTGCCTCCAGTGGGCTCATTACTTACTACGGTCTTCCTCATACTTTCTTCAACCTTGATATACTTCCCTGCCCTCTCTTGGAGCTGCAACATGCTCTCAGGGGGTCGTTTGGCCAAAGACATCTTGAAAAACTCATCCCTAGTTCCTTGTTGCAGTGCTATCATGGCTACCTTATCATCAAGGTCTGGGACTTTTAAAGCCTCCTTTGTAAAACGATTCAGGTAATCTCTTAAGGATTCCTTAGCTCCCTGCACAAGACTCATAAGAGATGCTGAACTTTTCTCATGGACTCTTCCACTGATGAATTGCTTAATAAAAGCCTGACTTAATTCTCTGAATGATCCAATAGAATTTGGGGGTAGGCGACTGTACCATCTTTGAGCCATACCCGACAGGGTTTGAGGAAAGGCCCGACATTTTATAGCATCGTTCACGGGTTGCAGCAGCAGTGCATTAGAGAATGTCCTAACATGATTAGCGGGGTCTCCCGTGCCGTCATAGGCTTTGATAGTGGGCATCTTGAATTTCCTTGAGATATGGGCATTCATTATTTCTTCTGTGAAGGGTGGAGTTGGATCATCAGGATCTCCAAGGGGAAGGAGATTGCTTGGATCAGTTCTTGGGACAGCAGCCCTTCTTCTTACCGGACCATCCAGGTCTATGATGGGAGGAGGATTTCTCCCCCTAGGAGATATGTGGGTTCTGGTGGCTTGGTGAGCCTCCAAGTCCCGTCTCAGCCTTTGGATTTCAGCCTCATGAGCCCTGATCTTTTCCTGCACTTCTTGGGGATTCGCCCCTGGGGTGCTTTGGGGGCGTTGCCTTCCATCGGCCATTGGCTCTTTTCCAGGACGCCTCCTTCTCGGGGCCACTTCATCATCCGAAGATTCGGAGTCTCTCTCAGTGTATGGACCAGAAAATTCCCGATCCTCAGGGATAGGATCCAAACCTCGTATATAGGGGGCGACCGCCCTCGTGCTTCGCTTCGCCCAGCATATCCGCTTCCTCCAACCTCAGGATGAAGGGGCATCCCATAAGGGGGGTTAGTAGTAACAATAGTTGAATATTCATACCCGACGGGTCGAGAATTCACAGGTATATGTATTTGTTGAACTTGAGGATTCGTACCTTGAATAGTCGGGGGAGTTGTCCCTTGTGGCTGAGGATGAGGTGCCCCTGTCTGGGCTTCCCCCTGAGTAGATGCATAAGTTGAATGGGGAGGAATCTCCACGGTTGATGAAATCACCTGGGTTGTCCCTGATGGTGTTCCCTCCTCCAGAGTGCTAGTTGTTCTCCGTGTTCTCGCCATGGTTGTTGTTCCGTTATTCCCACAGACGGCGCCAAATGTTATGGATAAAAAGCTAAGGTTATTACTTGTTGTATTTAATACAAAGATTCGGGAGCTCAAGGCCTTTAATGGCTGCTCTCGTGTTTCGTGACTCAATCTGCCTTTACGAGATGCCTACGTATCTCTGCGAATTAGAGAATCAAGCCAAAAAACGTAGTTCTGATTGGTGGGGGTGAGACCCCTTATATAGATGTTGGTGGTCCTTGAATTGGACTTGGTATAGGAGACTTGGTGGGCAAGTCTCATAGTTAGAATGGACTTTGGAGTCCTAGATAGTAGGAAACTGATCCCTTATCCTTTTAGGTCCCCTTGAGGCTTATCTATAAAGATTTATATCCTTATCAAGACTCTTCTCAACAGCTGATTTTTCCCTTATTAATTAATTACGAAATTAATTAATAATCAGGGCTTTTGGGCCTTTTTTATTCCATCAGGCCTGATCTGGTCCATCAGGCTTAACCTTTCTGGTCTGAATATCATACATCTTCTTATTGGGTCCAGCAGCCCATTATTAATAAAATCAGGATTTATTTATCCCTATCAGAAGGTTTTATTTGATAATAATCATAGTACAAACTATGATATTCCTTACAAGTATAAATGGAATGCCATAAACTACCACAATGAAAAAAGGATTTTGCGGCTTAAACCTAACAGACTGACTCTTAAATCCTGACTTAGGAGGTAAAGAGTTTATATTCTTATTCTTCTTGCAAAAAGAAGCAAGATGGTTAGAGTTTCCACAGTTATAACATTTCTTTCTAGGAGCATTAGGAATAGGCATATAATTATTACTTTTATTCACACCTTCCTTTTCAATCCTATTTTTCCTAGCTGCCTTTACCTTGTTGACATTCCTTATTTCTTTCAGCTTATGCTTAAGCTGCTTCTTTGTCATTAAGCCTATGTTAACTTCAGCTGGTTTATACTGTTCTAATTTGTCCGAAGTTGACTTTTCCTTAACTTCTGCTACAGACTCTTTCATCTTTTTAGAATCAGACTTTACAGTTTTAGCTACAAACTTAACAGGATTTACCTTTGGCTTTGCAGTCTGTTTAACAACAATAGGCTCAATTTGTCCAGTTCCTTTTTCACTTTTATCGTCTCCATAACCTAAGCCCTCTTTCCAGTTTCCACTACTTAATAAATTCTGAGTTGTTCTGCCAGAGTTAGTCCAAGTCCTGATAATCTCTTTTTTTTCTAACTCAATTTTTAGAAATTTATTCAATTTTAGCACTTCATCTCTAACATAAAAAACATGATCTCTTTCTTTCTGAGTTTGATGGAACATAACTAACTCCTTTTCTAAATAGTCATTCCTTTTCTTATAAGCAATATTTTCAGAAGTTAATCTTTCACATGTTAAAGTTTGATCTCTATAGCTAATAAACATGGTTTTAAGATATAATCTCAACTCAGTAATATCATCAGTATGAAAAGCATAAGTTGTTTGAGGTGCCTTAAATTCAGCAGTTTCAGGGCTGCCATCAGCATTTGCCATTAAAGCATAATTCACCTCATCTTCAGAATCTGAAGAGTCTGTCCAGATTTTCTTCTTTGTGACAAGTGTCTTGCCTTTGTCACTCTTTCCTTTCTTGCAGTCAGGAGATATGTGGCCTCTTTCACCATAATTGTAGCATTTGACATTTGAGTTGTCTCCTCTGTCAGACTTTGCACTTTTGCCTTCATACTTTCTGAACCCTTTCTTATCAGAACTTCCACCTTTCTTGGAAAACTTCTTTCCCCTTCTGAATTTTCTGTAGGATGTCTTTGTGATACCCTTCACCATAAGAGCATACAATTTCATCATCACTTTATCAGCATCTATTTCAGGTAAACTTTCAGTTTCTGAATCATCATCATCAGAACTTGATGATTCTGAATCAGACTTTATGATGAGAGCCTTTCCTTTACCTTTCTTTGAGACATCCACTTTGGGGGATTCCTCCTTAGCTTTAAGAGCAACTGTCCTTGACTTTCTCCCATGTCTCTTGCTACTTTGATCCATCTCAAGTTCATAAGTCTTGAGCATACCATAAATTTCATCAAGAGTAGTTTCATCAAGAGCATAGTTGTCTCTTATAGTAGTAGACTTCAAATCCCAACTTTCAGGAAGAGCTAAAAGGAATTTTAGATTTGAATCTTCAAGATCATATTCCTTGTCTACCAGTGACAGATCATTCAAGAGTTTGACAAACCTGTCATATAAGTCAGTTAATGACTCATCACTTTTTGAGTCAAAGTGCTCATACTCTTGAGTGAGTATAGTCTTCCTGTTCTTCTTGATTGCATCAGTTCCCTAACATCTTGTCTCCAAAGCATCCCATATCTCATTTGCAGTCTTGCAATGAATGACCTTATTTGACATGACATTATCAATGACACTATGCAGCAAATGCCTTACCTTTGCATCCTTGGCAATGGATGAGATATCTTCAGCTGTATACTCAATTTTCTCCTTTGGTACGGTCTTTGCTGGCTGATCTACAACTATAACAGGGAGCTTAGTTGGCTTATGTGGTCCTTCATTAATTCTGTCAATGTATTCTGGATCTGTAGCTTCTAGAAACATAGCCATCTTCACTTTCCATATGGGATACTCAGAAGGTCTCAGTATGGGAACCCTAATAGTCTCATATCGACTGTGGGTTTGAGTCTTTTGAGTTTCTTCATTTTTAGTGGGCTTGGTTGAAGTTTTTGCTTCTTCAGACATGATTGTTTTGAATCTTTACTGTATGTGTGTTAACAGATAAGCTATGATACCAATTGTTAGGTCACACAACACTGTAGAAAGGGGTTAAATATAATGTTTAATACAATCAAATCTATTTTGAACGCAAGTAATAGTAAACAGATATATTTAATATAATAAACTCTGTTATAATGGAACTGTTCCCTCTCAGTGATGAACAAAAATCACTAAGAGCTGCTAGGTTACAATGTATAATCTTCTCGATAATGATAACACATATAGTGTAAACCTATGTATGTGTTTATATAGTACACAGTTACATGAAAACTTCTAATTGATATGGAATATAATTCTGTCTCCTAAAATATATCAATCGGATTTCTTATACAAGTCTTCTTATCTTCTAACTCTTTCCATGCATATTTTCTTTTATTTTAGTCTCGATCTTCTATCTTGTAAATCAGCTTTCGTCCTTAACTGTAAGTCATCCTGTACTTAATTTCTGATATGACCTTAAGTTCTGATAATTATCTTCTAACTTCGAGTAAGTACTGATTCCAGTAAGTCCTGATATTTCCTGTTTGTTAAGATCTGAAAACTAAACATGAAACATATTAGACATGACATCTCAAATATATCTAACAATATATGTATGTATGTATATGTACTTCCAAAAAATTTCGGAGGAAGCTCTAAGATAATGTTAGTTGACCATTGTCAACAAATAAGTATTAAAGGGGGGGGGGTTTCTATTGACACAATAGTCAAAATATTTAAAATACTTCGAGATAATATTTTTCGACGATCCGAAAGTATTAGAGTGATTTCTGTAATTCATAAAATATTTTTAAAAAGGTTTTATGATTTTTAAATTATATTAAACCATTTAGTAAATATTAGTAATTAAATAATAACTATTAAATAATTAAACCTGGAATAATTCTATTTTAAAAGAATATTTTGAATAATATTCCTCAACTAATTTATGTTTAAGAAATTAAATTAATCTTTAACAAATATTAAATAATTAAATTTGAAATAAAATAATCGTCGAAAAATACTTCTCCTTTTTAAATGGATATCTGAAATTATACTCATTGTTTGAGCAATTAAATATAGTTAAGGAAATACGATATTCGAAAATTATTTTAAATAAATTCGGGGTATTTAATACTTCGCATGGGGACATCGATTCCCTTAGAACAAAACGGTTACAGACTTTATTTGTGCAAAATATCTCCGAGATGATTCCCGAGTTTAATTGATACAAGCTGACCGACTCTCGGCCTATAATATATACGCCACGCTACTCGCTAGCGTTAACATTTCTAAAATATAAACACCTTCGGAAAATTTCTGGATTTTTATAAACTTACACCGACCGACTCTCGGTCTAAATAAAACATTTCAAATCCGGTATAAAACATATACCAAAAGTTATCAACAATTGAGTAAGACAGTATATCTCAGCTTTGTAAAATAGTTTAAAGCAATCTCATACATATATCGCATTTTTGTAAAATAATGATAATCAACATGCATATATCGTGGTGTTTTAAAAAAACATTCACAACACAATAGTTCTTAAAAAGTTGGGTTTATAAAATTGACTTGGTGCTAGGGAGGTTTGTAAACTTGCCTTAGTTCTAGGGAGTGCACAACCTCGATTTCTCGGATGACAACCTGTAACAAAGGTCACATTCTAGGTTAGCACCCGACTAATGTCCTGGTTTAACTATTAACTTTCGTAAACACGTAAATGCAAATAATTTCTGTTTTACCCATACTTGGCACTTAAAAAATATCTTTATGACCTTGACGGGTTTTGCTATCGCTCGTTCATTCTACAAAGTCCATTTCGAGTCTTAAGTGTACGCATGAAAAAATGCGCGTCGAAGCATCTTTTTTACGCATTTTCTCCTTGCGCGCTTTTCACTCGAAAATATTTATAAAATAGAAAAATTTATATTTTAACCCGACTCTTTTTAGGCCATTTTTCTTACTGTCTTAGCTAGTTTATCAAATTTTTCCAAAGTCTTGGAATGTTTTTAAGGGTTCCAAAAACGTCCAACTCTTAGACCAATTTTCTGCAGTTTGTTTTCGTGTAAGTGTTTTACTAAAACGGTCATCTCCTAAATCGTAAATCACCTTGACGTGTTCTGTATATGTACCATAACTAAATATCAAGGGCTAGCTTGAAATGTCTAGTGGGTTTTACTTTACAGACCTTATATGTACTAAACCTTCTGTCTAACCAGTTCATGTGTAATACAAGTCTCAAATCCATAACAATATCAAATCCTTGAGGTTTTCATCCCTCAAATCTCATACCAACACTCAAAATCACCAATATTCATCCATTAACTTGCATTTCATTTTATATTAATCAACATTTAAAAGTCACATCTTCAAAATAAGCATTACTCATCAAGATTCCATCTTAAGTGTACTAAACTTTCAAGAACTCAACATAACAACACACATCTCAATATCAATCACAAAATCCATCCAAGAAATCTTTAGAAGTAAGAGTTTATACCTTCTTGAGTATAAGAGATGCTATAACTATGTTGTCTAGGGCTTTTATGGCTTGGATGATGCTTATAGGGGGTAGATCCTTTAAAACCTAAGCCAAGAAAACAATGTTAATTTTTGGATTTACTATTCATCACCAACTTTGAGCACAGATTTAAATATGCTACACTAATCCAATGGCCATGAAATTTTTAACTTACCTTTTACATGATATGAGGAAGATTTGGTTAAAATTAGGTGATTTTTTAATTCCTAGAACTCGAGATATATATTTGTCATACTTGGTGGTTCATGTTGGGAAGTTTCCATACATCTCTGCAAAGATCTGGAAAAATAAGGGCTTTACACTGCTTAAATGGAACTGTCATGTGAAACAAGAAGTATATATAGTCTCAAGACCTTTCTAAAGAGCTATAGAACTCAATTTTTGAGTGAAAAATGAAGGAGATACAACCTTTCTAAGCTGATGTTCCCAGTTTGGTCGGGTTGAAGAAAAAAAAAGAGAAATTAGTTTGTTTGCATGGAGATCAAGTGTGTTTAATTTATTTTGTGTACTTATATATGTATATATATTGTAGTACTCAATAAGCATGGCAATTTGTCAAAGCCTATACCTTAGCCAAGTACTACGTTTACTATTCTTGCTACTATTCACCATACTAGGTTGTTATTCTCCTTAGCTAGGTCACTATTCTCCTTAGCTAGGTTACTATGCCCCTTGGTTGATCACTATTTGATTTCCAATCCTTAGTTACATTCTTGATAATTAGTTTTTATGGCTTTTTACATTTTATTTATTCGCTCACGTATTCGCTTGGTCGTTTATTTATTTTCGTAATAAATCTTCGTAAGAGATTCGCGGGGTAAATCTTTTTTTATAAATCATTTATGCTTTGAAACCTTGTACTTGGATTTTAATTTGGAGAATTATAAATTTTTAATCGTAATGTGATTCCTCTATTCCTCGATAGTCCGCAAGATAAGGCCGTTTTACAAAATTCGTTTTTTCCGAAAATGAATGGCTTTTACATGCACTCATTTGGTACGTATAATCACAATATCAAATTGGAAACTAAAATTTTCATGCCTGACATAGTGTGGGATAAAAAGTTTTTCCCGCTCGTCAGGGTTACTATTCATCGAATATTTTATAAAGTCACAAAAATTTGGTTTATTACAGTCTTCACCCCTTAAAGGGATTCCGTCCCGAAATTAATTCGAAACAGGTGGGAGTATTTTTCTTTCCTGATAGACACAAGTCCTCGTGTTGACTTTTTAGAATTTGATCTCTTCATTAAACTCTTACTCAATCGATGACTAGGGATCGGAGCATTCGTTCCTTACAATCCCTGATCTTCTATAATTTTACCCATATATGTTGGGCCTAGCTGCAATCAAATGTCTGGAATTGGATTTGGTTTGATTCTTAACATAGTCACATGATTCCGAATATAAACTTGTCAGTGATTTGGGGGTAGTGCTAGTTCCTAAGCCAACTTCCTTTTTCTCTTTAAAGATCACAAACTGTCCAATAATCGTTGTTCTTAACCTTCCCTTCCTCTCAAATATCATCATTGTCACACCCCCAGATCCGGGGTCGGGGATCCGGGTCGTCATGGTCTTTCTTTCCATAAATATCACTTAACTTAATTAAAAATAAATAACCTCATGTTGTGACCCCACACTAACACACACCACAACACGTTATAGTCTCAGAGATGAAATTAAAATAAGTACAAGTCCTTGAATCCACAAATTAAAAGTTATTACAACCCAAAATGATTACTTAATAAGTTTACAGTTAATTGCCATTATCTGCAACAAGTTATAATTATACATAATTGATTCTCAAAAGTAGAATGCCTGATCTACAGATATATCTACCTCTGCAGCTATAGCAGCTATGATATCAACGGGAAGATGCGGGACGATTCCCACGCTCTTGCGCTGGGTCTGTTGGAGTCTGGCCATCTTTCCTAACTGTTGTTGTGTGATGAAGAAATGAAGTAAGAGTGAGCATTATAGCTCGCAAGATAATATATAGTTTAATCAATAATGCAAGTATCTAAATAGATAAGTTACTGGAAACCTTTATCAAGTGTAAGATAATTACTTACTGGATATAAGCTAATAGGGAGATGAAGTTACCAAATACTTCACTATACTTATATTATTTTAGAAAACTACTTGAACTACCACTGCTCAAAGTATAATAAGTTTTCGAAGTTCGTCACATAGATGAGACTACAAGATAAGACTTGAATGGATTCAATCTTTGAAATATCAGTTGAAAGAATGAAGTTACGAGATTCTTCATTAGTCCCGATATATACATACCTATATATATACATCTGATACACTCTTCTGCTATTAAAAGTCTAAGCAGAATTGTCATTCCCAAGAATTTTGGAAAGAAGATACTTTGGCATAAACCTGATATCTTGCTGATCAGGCAAAGATACCAATAAGTAACCTTTTCTACTAGTAGATGGATGAATCCCCCACTGGTCATCACCCTGGCAACATTAGGATCTTATGCTGGACTGCCATTCAGCCACTTACGCATTGATGGACTCCCACTGAGCCACTTACACTTTCATGGACCCCACTGAGCCCATGTTGCTTATGCCGACGCATTTCGATTGAGCTTACTTCCCGAATGTTGGGCAAGTAATCAAACTCTTTTATCAAGTTAGTAACTTCGTTGCCCCAAAAATGCACCACGGAGCTGGATCCCTTAGGTTTTGAGTGAGTATTTAAATCCCCTTCGAAAGGAAGATCTTAAATCTGAAAATGAGTTTTGGGATCTGCTCTAACTTTTAAAATCATTTTGAAGACTCGAAAACATTTTAAAGAATATTTAGAGTAATGATGATTTAATAAAATAAATCATTCCCGATATGTTAAAAATATCTGAATATTATTATTTAAATAATATTCCCATAAGGATAATCTTAATTAAAATAATTGAAGTAGAAGTTTTAAAAACTCATACTTGAAACGAATAATAAATAACAAAAGATATACTTATACGAAAGTATGATCTTTATTTGAATAATCGAACATAAGTTTGATTATTATTCAAAACTATCGAATATACCTTATTTGATTAATAGTTATGGAAAACTATATATATATATATTATACTCGGGAACATCGACTCCCTTTTTAGAAAAATGTCCACCTTTGGGTCCCCTATACTAAGGGTATACGCAACTACTGCTTATCTCAAGCATAGGTATTATGCAGCTTATAAGCATTTGAATTGATAATAGAATATCAAGATTACGAAATAGGCATGCATATATATCATATCAACATGCTCCAATATATTGCAAGATTTGCTAATAAAAATCATGCACTTATCACAAGATAATGCATATACACATATACATCACAACAACAGTATAACGGGTAGAAAACTTGCCTGAGCGACTGGGGGTGGTAAAAGGCCTAGGGCGAGTCTGGTAACCTATAAACAACATATAAGTTGGAATTAAACCACGGTCGCTTAAGAAACTAGTCTTTAACCAATTAGACCCTAACGTTCGCTTTTTCGCTTAACGATTCACATAAGTCGCTCGAGTACCCTCGACTCCACCATTTTTAATAAATTAACCGTTACGAATTTTAAGGCGACTCTTTCGCGAATACTCTACCAACTGACCTATTAACCTTACATAATTGTTTCTTACTCCAAATAGTCATTTAAAGACCTTAACCAAGGTTTCAAAATAAGGCAAGGGGAAATGGTTCGTTCGCGAAATGCCGTTACTTAAAACGGTCGTTTCTTCTAAACCGTACATTGGATACAAGCGAACCACATATCAAAACGAAGATTACGACATAATCTATCTAAAAATGGCAAAGTCACAGATTTAACAGTTAGCTCTCTATCCCGAACACTAAGAACAAGAAGTTGTATGAAATTGGGCATTACGACGGCTATGTTTACGCGATTACCAAGTTTTAAACCACTCCAAACAACGACAATTCCACTCACAACCAACCCTCATCTAAACGTTACTACATCAGTCCCCAAACCTCAAGAGATTCCAATTCATTCAACTCCAGACATGAACTACTAACTATACTTAAGTTTTATTAACTATAAACAAGGTTCCATCATCCAAATCACAACAAATCCAATCCAAACTCTAAATACACAAGCATCATGCTTCTCATTTACTATAACAATCAAAACCATTTGTAATACTCAAAGTAAAGTTAGGGTTTGGAGGTGTTATACCTTCCTTGGAGTGATTGGAGTAGCTAGGAAGCCTTAAGAAGCCTTGAGATAGCCTAGGAATGCTTGGATCTTAAAGGAGAAACAAAGAAAACAAAGTTAGTAACTTGAAAATACTATTCATCATCTTCTTTGATGAATTGTTTAAGCTATCTAGGAATGGATATTGAAGCTTAAACTCATAGCTAGTCTTAATCTTGATATATGGAAGATTTAGAAACAAACCTTGATGGAAATGGTGAAGTGTAGCCTAGGTTTTTCTTTTTTTCTTCTTCCTTGTTCAAGCTTGGGCCGAGAGCAACATGCTTGGGAGGGGGAGAGTGTTTTTCTCTTGCTAATTGTATATGTGGTGGAAAATGGGAGTTGAGTGAGATATTTGGGTAGTTAATTAGTTGATTAAAGTGAGTGGAGTGTGACTAAGCATGACATCACCTTGGTGACTTCATCATTTGCCACTTATCATCACTTGGTGGTGGAAGCATCTTTTATGCTAATCCTTGATTAATTTCTTGATTATCATCCTTAATCCTTGCATTAATCTCTCTTGCATTACTTGTCGTTTAATTGTTATACGACTCGTTTATCGTTCGTTCTTGCCAATCGTTTGAGGGATCATATCCGGGATCTTATTACTTGGGTTCCTCTAAATCTTTCTCAATATTTTATATTCCTTTTTTGATCCTCTCTTATAATCCTTAAATTTAAATCCTTTTAATCATGTTACCTTCTACTCAATTCTTTCGGTATCTGGTGGATTTTCGGAAAAAATCAAAGTGTTCGAAATTGGATTCTGACGATCTTTACATACACTTATATACCATATCGAGTACTAATAAGATCTCAGAATATCAATAAAAGAATTCCTACATAGTGTGGCACGAAAAGGTTTCTTAATGAGCATAATCAGCAAAATCACTATTCATAAGGGTTACAAAAAGTCTAAAATTTTTGGGGTTATTATAGTCTCCCCTCGTTAAAAGAATTCTATCCCGGAATCAGATAGAAAACAAATGGGGGTACTTCTCTAGCATTGCGCTCTCTAGTTCCTAAGTTGACTCCTCCACATTATGATTCTACCATAGCACTCTGACTAGCTTGATCACTTTGTTCTGAAGCACCTGCTCCTTTTTATCCATAATCTTCACTGGTTTCTCCACGTAAGTCAGGTCCGGTTGCATGTCCACCTGCTCTTATTCCACTATGTGCCTGGCATCCCGATGATACTTCCTTAGCTTTGACACATGGAACACATTATGAACTTGTTGTAGGTTCGGGGGTAGGGCTAGCTTGTAAGCTAACTTCCTAATCCGTCTTAGTATCTCAAAAGGTCCAATGTATCTTGGGCTTAGTTTCCCTTTCTTTCCAAACCTCATCAATCCATTCCAAGGGGATATCTTTAGCAGTACTAAGTCCCCTACTTCATATTTTTTGTCCTTTCGGGCTAAGTCTGCATACTTCTTCTGTCAGTCTTGGGCTACTACAAGCTGTCCTCTGATGAGATCCACTATGTCTTTGGTCCTCTGGACCACTTCGGGTCCGAGAATCTTTCGCTCTCCACTTCATCCCAGTATAGGGAGATCAACACCTTCTTCCGTACAGGGCCTGGTAAGGCGACATTCCGTGCTGGCATGAAAGCTATTGTTATAAGAAAACTCGATCAACGGCAAGTGATCATCCCAACTTCCTTTAAAGTCTTTTGCACAGACTCTCAACATATCCTTTAGTGTCTGGATGGTCCTTTCACTTTGCCCGTCCGTTTGGGGATGGTAAGCGGTACTCATGTTTAATTTGGTTCCCGCACATTCTTGAAAGCTCCTCCAAAATCTGGAGTTGAATCTGGGGTCTCGGTCTGAGACAATGGACGCTGGGACTCCATGCCGCGTCACTATTTCCTTAAGGTAAATGTCTACAAATCTATCGACTGTGTATCTCTCATTAATAGGAATGAAGTAAGCTGACTTTGTCAGTCTGTCTATAATTACCCATATGGCATCATGATTGGCTTTTGTCCTTGGTAAGCCTACAACAAAATCCATAGCTATCTGTTCCCATTTCCATTCGGGAATCTCCAGGGGTCGTAAAAGTCCACTGGGTCTCTGGTGCTCTGCCTTTACTCTTTGGCAAGTCAAACATTTGCTTACCCATTCTGCTACGTCCCTCTTCATGTTGGGCCACCAGTAATACTCCTTTAAATCCCTATACATCTTGGTGCTCCCCGGGTGAATGGAATACCTTGAACTATGGCTTTCATCCAAAATCTTGTCTTTAAGCTTTTAAACATTCGGAACCCAAATCCTGTAGGAATACCTCATTATCCCCTTATCATCTCTCTTAGTATGGATCACTTCTCCAGTCATTGACTCTCTGCCTTCATTCATTACTTTTTCTTGGCACAATCTAATCTTTTCCAATAACTTTGGCTGCATCGAGATCTCAAACAGCTTTTCGGTTCCGGCTCCGGTTACCTTTACTTCTATTTCCATTTTCTCGAAATCCCTTATCAATTCCTCCGAAGTCATTATCATTTTGAGTCTTTCCTTCCTACTAAGGGCATCAGCCACCATATCGGCTTTTCCTGGATGATAGAGAATCTCACAATCATAGTCCTTGATTAGTTCTAACCATCTTCTCTGATGCATGTTGAGCTCTTTCTGCTTGAATATGTACTTAAGGCTCTTATGGTCTGTGAAAATCTCGCACTTCTCTCCATACAAGTAGTGCCTCCAAATTTTTAAGGCAAAAACTATTGGCGCGTGCTCAAGGTCATGAGTAGGATATTTAATCTCGTATTCCTTCGGTTGTCTCGATGCATACACAATCACCTTACCGTGCTGTATAAGCACACACCCTAATCCTTTGTGGGATGCGTCACTATATATCACAAAATCTCCTTTTCCGTCTGGCAATGCCAACACCGGGGCCGTTACCAACCTTTTCTTCAATTTTTGAAAACTGTTCTCGCATTTGTGTGTCCATTCAAACTTCTCTGTCTTACGAGTAAGTCACGTTAAAGGGGCTACGATCTTCGCAAAATCCTGTACAAATCTACGATAGTAGCCGACCAATCCTATGAAAATCCTTACCTCAGTGGGTGTGGTTGGCCTTTCCCAATTTAAGACCGCCTCTATCTTGGAGGGGTCGACCAATCCTCCTTCCTTATTGATCACATGCCCTAAAAACTGTACTTCATTCCGCTAGAATTCACACTTCTAGAATTTGGCAAACAACTATTTTTCTCTGAGTATTCCTAGAGCTATCCTCAAATGCTCTGCATGTTCTGCCTCGGTCCTTGAGTAGATTAAAATATCATCGTTAAAAACTATCACATACTTGTCCAAGTACTTCTTTAATACTCTTTTCATTAAATCCATGAAAGCCGCTAGGGCGTTGGTTAATCTAAAGGACATTACCAAGAACTCATAGTGCCCATACCTGGTTCAGAATGCAGTCTTTGGAATATCTTCGGGTTTAATCTTTAGTTGGTGATATCCAGTTCTCAGGTCAATCTTGGAAAAGTAGACAACATCCTTTAGCTGGTCGAACAGATCGTCTATTCTGGGTAACGGGTACCTGTTCTTTATGGTTAGCTTGTTCAACTCTCGATAGTCGATGCACAGCCTCATGCTCCCATCTTTCTTCCTAACAAATAATACTGGTGCTCCCCACGGAGACACACTGGGTCTTATCATACCCTTATCAAAAAGTTCTTGTAATTGGGTAGCCAATTCCTTCATTTCTAATGGGGCTAACCGGTATGGTGCCTTTGAAACTGGTGCCATCCCTGGGGCCAATTCAATAGCAAATTCAATCACTCTATCGGGTGGTAGTCCTGGAAGGTCTTGTTGAAATACATCTTTAAATTCGTTGACTACCGGAATGTCTTGCAAGTTGGGCACCTCCTTCTGCGTGTCCACCACATAGGCTAGGTAAACCTCATTTCCTTTTCGTAGCATCTTATTGGCCTAGGCCATGGTCAAAAAATTTTGCGTCTGCCTCTTCCCTCTAAAAATGACTCCTTTCTTCCCTGGGATATTCTATTACCTTTCTTCCCCTTACAGTCTATCTGAGCATCATTACTAGATAGCCAGTCCATTCCCAAAATTACTTCAAATTCCCCTAATTTAAAAGGAATCAGATCAACACTAAAAGATTGTTCCCCTATGCCTAACTCACAGGCGGGGTGAATCTGGTTAACACGAATAACTTCATGGTTGGCTATTTCTATTAGTAAGGGTTCTATCAAGGGTTCAGCCTTAAGTCTTAATTTATGTGAAAAGTCCCTCGATATAAAAGATTTAGTTGCTCCCAAATCGAATAAAACATTTGCACTGACTGAATTTAGAGAAAGGGTACCTGCTATCACATCTGAGTCTTTTATAGCATCTTGAATTGTCATGTTGAAAGTCCTCGCAATAGGTGGCTTATTGGAGGCAGCCTTGCTTGCTCCCGAAGCTGCTGGTTTGTTCATTGGGCATTCCCTCTTCCAATGACCCTGACGTCCACACTGATGACAAGTGGTGGTTGGAATGACGGAGGGGGTTGACGAAGGGCACTTAGTTGAATAGTGACCCTCTCGACCACACTTAAAGCAGGTTACTGGCTTTACTTTACAATCCCCAGAGTGCATCCTTCCACAAGTGTTACAGGCTGGTAATGGGGGTCGAGACTGGTTAGAATAGGACATTCCTGACTTCTGGCCGCTCTGGCTCATGTTCATACTTATGGGCCGCTTAAACCCAGTACTCCTTCCCGGTAGGGCCACTGCTCCTCGAATATATGTAGTTGGGAAGCTCCCTCCTGCGGAACCTCCGCTTATGCTCATACTTTTACTCTTTATTCCTTTCTTATCTTTTTCCTTCTGTATCTGTTCATTTCTGGCTTCTGCAATTGTTTCCTTTTGCACCAGAGTGGCATAATCTGTAAGCTCATGGATTGCCACCCTATTCTAAATCCACGGTTTCAGTACCTGCTGAAACCTCCTAGCTTTCTTTTCCTCGGTGCTCACAAACTCCGACACAAACCTTGATAACTCAGTAAATTTTGATTCGTACTCTGCTACAGATAAGTTATTCTGCTTTAGCTCCAAGAACTTGAGCTCCATCTGGTTCTCCATAAACCTCGGGAAATATTTCCCCAAAAACAACTGACTGAACCTCTCCTAGGTTATGATAACATATGTCTCCATGTTTTTCTTGGCCTCCCACCAGTAGTTGGCCTCTCCTTTCAGAAGGTAGGTAGTAAATACAGTCTTCTGTGCCTCATCGGTACTCAGAATCTCAAAGGATTTCTCTATTTCCTTTAGCCATGCCCTTGCCTCAACTGGGTTGGCTGATCCGTGGAACTCAGGGGGCTTTAGGGACTTGAAAGCCCTAAAAGAGTTTGCCACATCATTTTTATTTCCTTGAGGGTTGGGTTGGGTTGACGTTCCAAGTTCTACCTTAGTAGTTTCCTGAACTGCCCCATGGGATCCATGCTTAGGTTTTGTACTTGTTACTCAACCTCAGTTTCTCCTTCTTCAGCCTCTATCTCAAATCCTTCCACATCAAATGTTTCCTCCTCCTCTTCATACTGGGAGCCATCATGTTTGACATAATCCTCATCTTCACTGTGTTCTTGGTTCCTACCATCCTAGTTATGGCTTCCCTGATCCTCAAATCCAAGGTTCGCCCTAGTTCCAATCCTTCTTGGTGGCATGATACTGATAAATTTTGGAAAATTCAATGTTAGGTCACAATCATACATAAGATCGTGCCTTGCACAATTTCTATAGTGGGGAGAACATATCTCGCAATTCTATTATATTATGACAGTTCTAATAAGAAGTGCAGTAATAATAACGATAAAAACAGTGATCTCGTCACTAAGGAACTGAACTGAAAGGAAACAAATATATACATAATGCGAGAAATACATAGTTCGATATGGTCAAAAGTACAACAGTGCTAAAGTCATCTACCCAAAAGTGAAATACATGAGTCTATCTGTCTAGTCAGAGAAAGGGATACTATATACAAGTCAACTATCCCGGAAAACTGGCTCTTATTATGGTCTCGACTAACTAGACGACTAGACTACCACATCACTGTTCCTGAATCAATCACCGGAGCGGGTCAACTCCCACACTATCTCCATCGCACGACGGAAAATGTAATCAGCTTGCCTCCTGGATATCCTACCATGTCTGTCCCCATGAAGTGATCGGAGCCTCCCACAGGCCATAAGCTCTATCCCAGTCAGCTCTCTCCTCAGGGATCGGGGTATGGTAGCTCTAGCCTCATGAGCTCGTGCACGCCTACCAACTCTCTCTGCATCCAACTCTCTCCTGGCCTCATCCAGCCGGGCCTCAGTAACAACCATTCGAGTCCTTAGAACATCCTGAACATAGCCGTGAGCTAACAAAGACTACCTATGGGCAGGGTCGAGAAGTGGTGAATCCGGAGCCGCTGGAGGTGCCTCCTCGATCTGCCTAGGCTCGGGGGTATGGGTCTCAGAGCTGTCATCATAGGGGCTCCAAGATAGTGGTGGAGGGGTAGGAGCTCTGACCACATGGACTGAGGGTAGAGGGGTACCAGTATACTCCACTATAGCTCCGACATGCTCCTTAGCTAATGGGACCTCATCCGGGTCCTCCTCATCTGAAATCGTAATAACTTCTGTCTCTGACTCCTCTAAGGGGTCCTCCTCCTCCATCTCATCCTCCTCAGGCGACTCCTGATCCTCGACATCTAGCAGTGCCTCATCATGCTCACGCTCGAACATCTCTGGGTCCTCTATCTCATGCGCCTACACATTAAATGAGCTAAGTTACTATCATGATACTTATAAGAATTCCCGTAAGGGTTTTAACCGTCAGCGCTACTTTAAGTAGTCCGACCATGAACTTGGCAAGAGTTCTTGTTATCTTTGTGAGTTTATTATTATATCGTCGCATCATCTATGAGGTTTATAATGCTTAGCTCTAATACCATTTCTGTCACAACCCCAGATCCGGGGTCGGGGATCCGGGTCGTCATCGTCTTTCTTTCCATAAATATTACTTAACTTAATTAAAAATAAATAACCTCATGATGTGACCCCACACTAACACACACCATAACACGTTATAGTCTCAGAGATAAAATTGAAATTAGTACAAGTCCTTGAATCTACAAATTAAAAGTTATTAAAACCCAAAATGATTAATTAATAAGTTTACAGTTAATTGCCATTATCTGCCACAAGTTATAATTATACATAATTGATTCCCAAAAGTAGAATGCCTGATCTACAGATAGATCTACCTCTGCAGCTATAGCAGCTATGTTCTCAACGGGAAGACGCGGGACGCTTCCTACGCTCCTGCGCTGGGTCTGCTGGAGTCTGGCCATCTTTCCTAACTGTTGTTGTGTGATGAAGAAATGAAGCAAGAGTGAGCATTACAGCTCGTAAGATAAAATATAGTTTAATCAATAATGCAAGTATCTAAATAGATAAGTTACTGGAAACCTTTATCAAGTGTAAGATAATTACATACTGGATATAAGCTAATAGGGAGATGAAGTTACCAAATACTTCATTATACTTATATCATTTTAGAAAACTACTTGAACTACCACTGCTCAAAGTATAATAAGTTTTTGAAGTTCGTCACATAGATGAGACTACAAGATAAGACTTGAATGGATTCAGTCTTTGAAATATCAATTGAAAGAATGAAGTTACGAGATACTTCGTTAGTCCCGATATATATACCTATATATATATATACATCTCATACACTCTTCTGCTATTAAAAGTATAAGCAGAGTTGTCATTCCCATGAATTTTGGAAAGAAGATACTTTGGCATAAACCTGATATCTTGCTGATCAGGCAAAGATACCAATAAGTAACATTTTCTACTAGTAGATGGATGAATCTCCCACTGGTCATCACCCTGGCCGCATTCGGACCTTATGCTGGACTGTCACTCAGCCACTTATGCATTGATGGACTCCCACTGAGCCACTTACACTTTCATGGACCCCCACTGAGTCCATGTTGCTTATGCCGACGCATTTCGATTGGGCTTACTGCCCGAATGTTGGGCAAGTAATCAAACTCTTTTATCAAGTTAGCAACTTCGTTGCTCCAAAAATAAACCACAGAGCTGGATCCCTTAGGTATTGAGTGAGTATTTAAATCCCCTTCAAAAGGAAGATCTTAAATCTGAAAATGAGTTTTGGGATCTGCTCTAACTTTTAAAATCATTTTGAAGACTCGAAAACATTTTAAAGAATGTTTAGAGTAATGATGATTTAATAAAATAAATCATTCCCGATATGTTAGAAAATATCTTAATATTATTATTTAAATAATATTCCCATAAGGATAATCTTTATAAAAATAATTGAAGTAGAAGTTTTAAAAACTCATACTTGAAACGAATAATAAATAACAAAAGATATACTTATACGAAAGTACGATCTTTATTTGAATAATCGAACATAAGTTTGATTATTATTCAAAACTATCGAATATATCTTATTCGATTAATAGTTATAGAAAACTATATATATATATTATACTCGGGAACATTGACTCCCTTTTTAGAAAAATGTTCACCTTTGGGTCCCCTATACTAAGGGTATACGCAACTACTGCTTATCTCAAGCATAGGTATTATGTAGCTTTTAAGCATTTGAATTGATAATAGAATATCAAGATTACGAAATAGGCATGCATATATATCATATCAACATGCTTCAATATATCGCAAGATTTGCTAATAACAATCATGCACTTATCACAAGATAATGCATATACACATATACATCACAACAACAGTATAACGGGTAGAAAATTTGCCTGAGCGACTGGGGGTGGTAAAAGGCCTAGGGCGAGTCTGGTAACCTATAAACAAAATATAAGTTAGAATTAAACCACGGTCGCTTAAGAAACTAGTCTTTAATTAATTAGACCCTAACGTTCGCTTTTGCTCTTAACGATTCATATAAGTCGCTCGAGTACCCTCGACTCCACCATTTTTAATAAATTAACCGTTATGTATTTTAAGGCGACTCTTTCGCAAATACTCTACCAACTGACCTATTAACCTTTCATAATTGTTTCTTACTCCAAATAGTCATTTAAGGACCTTAACCAAGGTTTCAAAGTAAGGCGATGGGAAATGGTTCGTTCACGAAACGCCGTAACTTAAAATGGTCGTTTTTCGTAAACCGTACATCGGATTCAAGCGAACCACATATCAAAATGAATCTTACGACATAATCTAGATAAACATGTCAAAGTCACAGATTCAACAGTTAGCTCTCTGTCCCGAACACTAAGAACAATCAATTGCATGAAATTGGGCATTACGACAGCTATGTTTACGCGATTACCAAGTTTTAAACCACTCCAAACAACCACAATTCCACTCACAACCAACCCTCATCCAAACCTTACTACATCAGTCCCCAAACCTCAAGATTTTCCAATTCATTTAACTCCAAACATAAACTACTAATTATACTTAAGTTTTATTAACTATAAACAAGGTTCCATCATCCAAATCACAACAAATCCAATCCAAACTCTAAACACACAAGCATCATGCTTCTCATTTACTATAACAATCAAAACAATTCCTAATACTCAAAGTAAAGTTAGGGTTTGGAAGTGTTATACCTTCCTTGGAGTGATTAGAGTAGCTAGGAAGCCTTAAGAAGCTTTGAGATAGCCTAGGAATGCTTGGATCTCAAAGGAAAAACAAAGAAAACAAAGTTAGTAACTTGAAAACACTATTCATCATCTTCTTTGATGAATTGTTTAAGATATCTAGGAATGGAGATTGATGCTTAAACTCATAGTTAGTCTTAATCTTGATATATGGAAGATTTAGAAACAAACCTTGATGGAAATGGTGGAGTGTAGCCTAGGTTTTTCTTTTTTTCTTCTTCCTTGTTCAAGCTTGGGCCGAGAGCAATATGCTTGGGAGGGGGAGAGTGTTTTTCTCTTGCTAATTGTATTTGTGGTGGAAAATAGGAGTTGGGTGAGATATTTGGGTAGTTAATTAGTTGATTAAAGTGAGTGGAGTGTGACTAAGCATGACATCACCTTGGTGACTTCATCATTTGCCACTTGTCATCACTTGGTGGTGGAAGCATCTTTTATGCTAATCCTTGCTTAATTTCTTGATTATCATCCTTAATCCTTGCACTAATCTCTCTTGCATTACTTGTCATTTAATTATTATACGACTCATTTATTGTTCGTTCTTGCTAATCGTTTGAGGGATCATATCCGGGATCTTATTACTTGGGTTCCACTAAACCTTTCTCAATATTTTATATTCCTTTTTTGATCCTCTCTTATAATCCTTGAATTTAAATCCTTTTAATCAGGTTACCTTCTACTCAATTCTTTCGATATCTGGTGGATTTTCGGGAAAAATCAAAGTGTTCGAATTTGGATTCTGACAATCTTTACATACACTTATATACCATATCGAGTACTAATAAGATCTCAGAATATCAATAAAAGAACTCCTACATAGTGTGGCATGAAAAGTTTTCTTAATCAATATAATCAGCAAAATCACTATTCATAAGGGTTAGAAAAAGTCTAAAATTTTTGGGCTTATTACAATCACTCCCTCCCATGGAGGCACTTTCAACAATACTTGGTTTGTTACTTCGTACTCTCTGTCCTTATAGTTGTGGTCCGGATGTCTCTATTGTTCATTCTGTGCTGCCACTAGCCAGGTTCCGGTAAGTTCTATGATTTTCTTTGTTCTTTTGACTTAACTGGGGTCCAAATATCCTCTGCTTACCAACTTCTTCCCAACCTAAGGGAGAATGATTCTTTCTTTCGTATAAAGATTTGTAGCCATTCCAATGCCCGCATGATAACTTGTTATTGTCGGTAATTTGATTAGTTCAACTGGTCACTTCATCGTCCCTAAGATCTATAATATGGACTATGTTATTCCCAGTGAACTAACAATGAGATTTACAGAAGGGGGGTTGAATGTAAATCTCAAAACTTTTTCAAGTTTTGAGCAGTTTCTAGGCTATGTGTTTTAATGAACAAGTGTGTGTGAATTGCTTTCAGCTAATGCAGACAGATATATATTCAAACACAAATGTAAAGAACACAACAGACTTAAAAACTTTTCTGGTGGATTTGTTGTTCCACCAGAGATGTGTTATTTCAGAAAATCTTTGATTCAAAGAATTAAATCACATCTGCGTCCTAGTACAAACTAGATGATTTTCTCTCTGGATTTTTCTAAACAGCTCTGGAAAATTCACC
This sequence comes from Apium graveolens, assembly GCF_009905375.1. NCBI lineage: Eukaryota > Viridiplantae > Streptophyta > Magnoliopsida > Apiales > Apiaceae > Apium > Apium graveolens. The sequence continues at coordinate 195,698,147 of NC_133655.1, read as the reverse complement.
ATCTATTTACTAGCTGCTACTTGGTTTATATAACACCAAGTTTACAAGTGAAGACAAAACTGTAAAATACAATTAAAAGATTCTTCACATGTTTCTTCTTCATTTCTCTATCCAATGCAATTTAAGTTTAGCTGTGAATCTTTGAATACTTCCTTGTTTGCACCAGAATGGAAATGCTGCATTTTCTTGATTCCTCCTAGAGGCTGCCACATTCCAGTTTGTCTCTGTCAACCCATGTGCCTCTGTTAGCTTATGAATTTTCACTATCAACTGCTAATTAAACAAAACATCCTTTGAAGCTTTCATCCGTTGATGCTTTATCCGTTGAATCTTTATCCGTTGAAGCTTTATCCGTTGATGCATTAGCAGTTGAAGCTTTATCCGTTGGAGCACTCATCCGTTGATGGATGTTATCCGTTGAAGCTTTAGAGACATCCGTTGAAGCTTTGTTTCTCATCCGTTGAAGGCCTTTAATATCAGTTGATACAACTTCATTTATACAAAATTACAAGGCATGAAATATTTACAATTAGCCCTCCTATTTGCATATCCACTAGTAGTCAACATGACTGATAATTTCCCACAACATCTAAGAATTACAACTTAAATACAGAGAATGAAATGTGCTACAATACTAAACTTATTTCTAAGTAAAGCTACTCCTTCAACGGATAGCCAAAATGGTCTTATCCGTTAAGGCTACAAATACTAGATTTCTACTTAAGTGTTTTATTTAACTTATCATCAAACTAATACACATATTCCTAACAATCTCCCCCTATTTATGTCTACTAGAACTGTAGGTTTGGGTTTAACTTGATGATAACAAAACACTTAACAAACATATGAACTGAAATAAAGTAGAAATTAAAAAGTGCTGCAAAAGTGTATATACTAAGATAGAATTGAAGAATTACATTGTTTCCAAGGGTGCTCCTTTAGCCTGAGCAGATTAATTTCTTTTTCTTTGATCCCTTATTTTATTCACTAGCCTCCTGTCATTCTCCTCTATTTGGAGTTGGAGTTGTCTGTAGAATTCAGCTTCATCTTCTTCATTGATGTCCAACTTAGATTGCATATCCTTGAGAGTTTCATTACTGGCAATCTTGAGCTGATCTTCAAGTCTGAAAAATCTTCTGACTCCTTTATTGTCTCTGAACTCCATCAACTAATGAGGTGATTTATGAATTGTAATTCCTCTCTCTTGGATGAGTAATGTTCTAGGCAAGGCATTGGGCTCCCACCAAGTTTTCCTTATGCTGGAAATCTTGTTGAGAATCTCAGTTTTGGCAGTCCTGGTAAAGCCATAATCCATTTTTATTGCTGAGTAGACTCTAACCAAGGTAGAATAGCCTTCATTCAGAATCCTGTAGAGAGGCCAAGTCCTTTCCCCACTTCCTTTATATTTGAACACTAGTCTTTCTGGAAGCTGTCTGTAGGCATCTATTCCCCTTACTTCCTCTAACTCATCCAGATAGAGTTCAATATCTGAAAATTCCTTTATGTCACAAATGTGAACATAATCTTCTTTTGAGGCTTGTGGCTTAGGCTTAGGCTTCTGAGTGAATTTGATTGAGGTTAGAGGAGGTGTTGATTTGATTTTCCTTTTCTGTTTCTTTGATGGTGGAGAAGTGGTTAACAAGGTGGGCAATTTGATGGTGTCCCAATCAATTGGTTCCTCCTTAGGAGTGATTGTTTCACCATGGATGTTTATGAAGGGGTTAGGCACAATGGGTTCACGAATAGAAGGTAGTGGTTTGGATTTTGATTGGGTTTCTTCAGTTTCATCTACCATCTTCCTTTTTGCATTGGCCTTCTTTCTGTTCCCTTTCTGCCATTCCTTTCTTTCCATACATTTCTTTCTTCCACATCATCACTAATCATGTCCCCCATACCTACATCTTCACTCTTGTCTTCAATTTCTTTCTTTTCTTCAGCTTGACTTGACTTTAGTTGTTTTTCAAGCTTTGCTTGTGCTCTTTTGTCAGCCTTTAGCTTTTTAGCTTCTTCCTTCAACCTTCTGGTTTCTTCCCTCTTGGCTATTGAGAATTTGGGATGTCCTTGTATCACACATATACTATTTCCCTCTCTAAAGATAATGGCCATGTTCATCCTTTCAACCACATCCTTGGTCTCCTTGTGCTTCATGATATTACCACCCAAAATCTTGTCTTCATCAGGCTTTGGAAGAGGAAAGTCCACTTCTTTCAACTGAGCAAGGCTTAGAGGGTTCTTTGTAGAGTTCTTATTGGATCTGTTGTTGGGCTTGAGAACCATAGGTTTCAGATTCTTTGAAGAAGTCTTTCCAACCTTATTCCTCCTTACTAGCTTGAGCTCCATAATGATTGGCTCCACCTTTGTGTTATGCTTCACAGATTGTAAAGATTTGTTGCATCCTTTCATCAATTTTCTTCATTTGCTCTTTGACTTTCATCTCAGCTGCTGCTATCTGGATTAGATCAATTCCATCAAGCTTTCCTTTGATTTGAAGAGTTGGAGAAGTGGTGATGGCAGGAACTAGCACTTTAGATATTTGAACTATTGTTGATGGCTCTCCTTCCCCTTACCTTTTATTCTCCCCTTTCTGTTATCATCAAGGAAAGGGGTCAAGCCTTGTGCTTTTGCCAGCTGCAATAGTAGATTTGTCTGAGATTGTTGATTTTGAAGAATGGCGACCACAGAGTCTTCAATGAATTGAACTCTTGTTTCTAACTTGGCCAGCCTCTTGTCAGCATCAGATTCTCTCCTCAATCTCAGCAACAAATCTTGCATTGTACCATAAGGCATAACTGAATCCAACTTCTCGGAATTGTAGGATTTCAGATCAGCAATATCCTTTTTGAGTTCATCCACACTTAAATTCTATCTGATATGCTACAACTACAAGAGATGCAGAGAGTCTAGATGAGCTTGAAGAATAGCCTTTGTACCAGCATCTGTAGTCTCCTGAAGGGCCTTTTGAATAGCCATTACTTGCTTGACCAAAGCTACACCAAACTGTCCTGGTGTAGATTTCTTTGTCCATGCCCATTCAGGTAAATCTGGAACAGAACTTGGGCCTTCATCTCCTCCTAAGTTCATGCTCCCATCCAAAGAATTGGAGTCATCATCATTAGAATTTACTTCAAATTCTTCAGATGGCTCACCAGCTTGAGAAGGCATCCTATTAACAGCAGCTTTATCTCTTTGAAGAGATTCTGAAGTGTGCACTATGTTCAAAGTCTGCTCTGCCTCCACATTGCCCTGAGCAGCCAACAGTTGATAGGCTGAAACAGGATGAGTAAAAGTGTCAGCATCCAAGGAAATGTTATCAATTTCAGCTTTGTAATGTTGCGGAAATTGTCTTCCCTTTTCAGCATCATCCACAATCATTGACTCACTGGCAATGGCTGGATCCACCCTTATAGCTTCTTTACCTGCTTTTCTCTTATTTTCTCTATATTCTTGCATCAGGGGCTCCCCCTGGCTCACACACACCCTCACACCCTCACCCTCACCTACTAAGGTGGCACTCCCCTCACTTACTTTTGCCATGCTGGAAGAAATAGCATGCATATTTTGACTCTCAACCTCTCCTTTTGCCTGGGAGCAACCCAGCCTCTCACTCAAATTATCACTCCCTTCCCTCAATCCTAGAAGTGATTGTACAGTAACCATGTATTCTACACTTGGAATTGATTCAGTTATATGTGTAGAGACCATCAACGGATAGGGAGTATTCGTTGAAGTGGAAACTGATGATATCAACGGATAACTGCTGGTAAGCTTATCCGTCGAAGAACAACCACTTGTCAACGGATGAGAGATATCCGTTGAAGAAGGAAAAGATGTAGATTTTGAAAGTGACATAATTTTTGAATCTGTGTGAATTGATTTTAAGTGAGGTGACACAGATTCTTCAACTAAGTCTGAAAGAGTTGGCTGATGATCCAACAAATCATCTAACAGATGATGATCACCAGGATTTGAGTGGGGCTCTTCCTTGAGTTTTAAAGAGGGAGAATCAGGAATTGATGTGAATATCATATCCACATCCAGAGACGGTGATGGAGAATTTGGTGATTGTTGTGTGTCTATTATGAGAGAATGGGGCTGTGACTCCACATTTGCTGGAGCCACATCAAGCTGAATTTGAGAAGGCAAAGATACAGGTGGATGTATCTGTGCAGTGTGTGCCCCCTGTATGGAAACTTGGGTTTTAGCCTTCTTTCTTCTTGAAAAAGCTTTGACAGGTGAATGTGTGGCTTCAGTGTCCTTCCCTCTTTTGTTCTGTGTCCCTGGTTGGGGACTATTTTCAATAGCTGCATCCTTTTGGGAGGATGCAACTAGGGATGTGTATGACTCCTTTTGAACCACCACAGTCTTTTGAGAAACTGTGGCTTGGCTGGCTAGGGTACCACTCACCTCTCCCACCTTAACCTGGGGGGTTTCTTGATGTTCACCGCTCCCCTCACCACTCACACATTGTTCACTCCCTTCAGGGTTTTTGGTAGTTGTTACAACTGTTATCTTTTGAGAAACAACAGAGGTGGTTTTCTTTTACTTGTGTTTTGGAATTTTAGGTTTGGTGGCTTTGGTAGGAATCTGTTGGGACAAAGACACAGATTCCATTGCCACACTAGAAGACAAAGAAACAATGGGGGTGGAAGATGTAGGAGTTGCAGAAGTATTTACCTCACTTACCTGAGGTGCATTCATTATTGGTAAATATACCAATGGCACCTGGCTGTTGAGGTTAATTCTCAAACGGTCTGCAAGGACCCTTTTCTCTTGTGCCCAACATTTGAGTTTATTGCTCTCATTAGTTATGACTAAACCTTCAGCAACATGGTTAGCCAATAACATAAAGAATCTAGCATAGTAGATGTTATGAGGTCTATTAGCTTTGTTACCTAACCTGGAACCTAATTCTAGCATGACATAGTTGCTAAAATTAAAGTACCTATCAGAAACCAACATATAGAGCATATTAATAAGAGATGAAGTTATGGCATCAAAATTGCTAATCTTCCCAGAGAAAACCTTGATAAAGGCATCTCCAAGAAAACTCCATTCTTTCCTAAGGCCCTTTCTTCTAATGCTCCCTAAACTAGCAGAATCAAAACAATAGCCTATGGAATCTAACATAGCAAATACATTATTATCAGTGTGTGGTGTCATGGCATTATTCTCAGGTAACTTAAAGCATAACTGTATATCATCACAGTTAATACAATAATCCTTACCTTTGAGAGAGAAAGCAATGGTCATATCTGTGGAGTTGAACTCTGCAGTTGTCCAAATCTCCTTAATTACCTCACAATAGATAGTTGGGGCTTCTAGCATTGCATAGCTTGGTTTGCAGTTCTTGATGAAGTCCATCATCTTGTGATAATCTGAATGGGCTTCATTCTTTTCCACGAAGGCTACGAAATTGTTCTTTTCATAAACAAAGCCAGACTGAGATATAATCTTGACTACTGGTGCCATTGTTGTGAGTAGAGGTTGCAGAGAAAATATTGAGAGTTTTGGGAGAGAAAAAGAGTAAAAATTGCAAGAAAGCGTAAAGTGAAAATAAGAATTCAATGGGCTTTTATACTTCCTCGAATTAAAATGTAAAGCAAATGATTAAATGATGCTTTTAAATAAATTACAACCGTTTGAGAATAAAGAAAACTGTAGAAATTCTGAAAACTGCCTTTGATACAAATACATACAACAGTGTATATCTGTATCAACGGTTAAGTAAATAAATCAACGGCTGTGACTCACTTAAAGTAACTGATGTGATGAAAGGAATATGTCCTAAGTCCAATCATGTATTAGGATTTAGGAATAACTTTTATGTAATCTGTTTTGATTTCATTGATATTAATAAAGACTTGTTTTGTTTTTATTACGGGCTTTATCTATTTAAGTGTTTAAATAAGATATACCATGTTTAGAGTAAAGCTTTTTATGGATTATGATGAGACCTAAAAAGATGATAACTCTAAACTTAAATAGTTCCTGGTCATAGGATTACTAACTGGTAATTAATAATCCGCAAAGATCGGTACATACTATGCTTGCTTCATTATGAAGGATGTATGTTCTCATAGATATTTGTGTGGTGACACTATAGCTAGTATGTAGGTTCTTATTATAGAATAAGTTCACTGAACATGACTCGCCTAGCTGAACAACTGATGGAGTTCACTCACGTGTCAGCAGTTGTTCGCTTAGTGATAGTTGTACAAGTATCCTTGGACTTGAGGTCATCATAGTCATCTTGTGTACACTGAACTATGCTTTGGTTTAGTTCTTAGTCTCCAGGGACAATTATTAGGGCTCTTCTGGGTATAGGAATTTGTACACGAAGATAGTGTATGATCAATAAAGGATTTATCCCTTCCAGTGAAGGAAGCGAATGTTCAAGACTGATCCATTTATGCTAGTTCAGGAATCTCTGGCCAGAGTGAATGAAATTAGAAAGGAGTTTCTAATTTGCATAGAACTACGCATAGTAAATGGTAAGCAAGTGATTGAATTAGATAGGCTTGACACGAGATCCATGCCTTGTATTTAATCGGAACATTGTAGGGTAGAAGGAGTTTATTGTACGGTAACTATTCACTAACAGGTTCTTGGTATTCTAAGCAGTGAATTCATATTATTCGGATAGTCGCGATATGTTGAGAAGCATCACTCACGATGTAGAATAAATGTGATTAATTAATTAATCATATTTAATAAATTAGAGAATGTATATAAATAATGATAAAATAGTTTTATTATTATTTATTTCTACTACCGGCTTAATATTGAACCTACAGGGTCACACCATAAAAGGAGAATGATTTAATGGTGGAAGAATTAATTAATAATGGCTAATAATTATTTATTTATGAAATAAATAATTAATTGGCAAATTTAATAATTGATTAAATGAGATTTAATTGATTATAAATTAATTAAGAAAAGTTCTTAATATTATTAATTAAGGATTTAATTTTTAGAAATTAAATCAAGAGAGAGAATTATTTCTAAAGTGTTTAGAAAAAGGATTAATAATTAAAAGGTGTTTTAATTATTAATGAGAATAATAAATGGGATAATAATAATATTATCTATGGGAAAATTTCAGCTGAAAATTTTGCCTATAAATACACTATTATAGACCCTATTTTATTCTAACCCACATCGAAACCCGAAAACCCAAAAAGTTTGGAAAACCCAATTCTCTCCACCTCCTTCCTCCTCCTTAACATCGTTTTCTTGGTGGATACCAGTGGAGTGCTTCACACTTGAGGAGCAACTGCTAAGGATCTCTGATCGTTGTCTCCGAATTATTTTAAAAGGTTAGATTCGATCCCTCGAATTTTTATTCACGATTTATATGCTTTTATTCGGATTTTATATGTGTAAAAGTGTTTTGCCATGCCCCCGTTGCGTTAAAAATGCAACATTGGCATCAGAGCATAGGTTGTATGCATATAGATCTGTGGTAAAAATTTCAGAATTTTATGTGCTTGTATGAATTAATTATGATTTTTACAAGTTATATTATGGATTAATTTTGTCTGATGAGAAATCGTTTCTCAGAATAATTTTTAATGTTGATCTGGGTTCTACAAGTGTTGTAGATCGTCTGGGTATTTTTTTTCATAATTTTAGGATGTATAGATTTTTTATTATGAATTTTTGAAGTTGTATCAATTAAATTCGTAATTAAATAATTATATATATATATATGAATTGTTTGTATGTATATATCTGTACATCTGCAAGTGCTTCTGTTGCTGTCTGTTGTGCTGCTGTGCACGGAAGAAGAAACATACCTGACAGGCACGCTGATCGAGGGGACAGGCGGCGGCTGCTGAAAGAAATAAAAAAAAAGTGGTGTAACGCATTCCGGGAATGCGTTACACACCTGTGGCGCATTCACGGAATGCGTTACACCCTTTAATGGCTTAAAAGGGGTGTAACGCATCACCAGAATGCGTTACAGGGCTTGTAACGCGTTCCTGAATGCGTTACAGCCCGTCTGTTGATTTTAAAATTGATTTTCTGGGAGTTTCATAACTCCGTTTTGGGCGTGCAATATACCGTTGGATTCGTTTTTTTGAGACGGATCTAATGGAGTGATCAATTTTAGTTTATATAAAAGTTTTGAACTGTTTATATTTCCATGAAGTGTTTTAAAGCTATTTTTAACTGTTTTAGTTGCTTTTAAATGCTTCATGTGATACATAGAGATGTATAATGCTTAGAATAATGTGCTAGATGATATAACATGCCTACCTTGATGTTTATTCATGTTGATATATGTGATATATGTATGTGATATATGCTTAGTTTATCATGCGATGATAGATTTAGGTGAACTTAAATAAACATAAGGCGTTTGTTAGACAACCTAGTATAGTGAAATTGTTTCATAACCTTAAGAACAATATTATGAATACAATCATGAGATTCTTGTGTTTGTGAAACACGTAATTGAATATGAATTTTTGATATGAGAGAAAGGATGATTCTGTCAACAACAGATTTTTATCTGTAAGAAAGGGTTATTAAGTGACGCCTCTTGACAATGCTCCACCCGATCTGGGAATCATCTGATTATTGATTGTTGATTTGAAATATTTAATTTAAAAAAGAAGAATCTCTTTATAATATGATTATGATTGTAACGTAATATAATCCCTCTAAAATTAAATAATATCAAGTAGTAATTGGCCAATGACACAACGGGCTTGTGTCGGTCATAGCCTTCCAACATGATAGAAAAGTAGTTCTTATTTTTGAATCATTGTCGGTTCGTGCTACAGCCGAGGGCTTTGATTTCGAAATAAGAAATACTTGTCTATTACATAGAGATGTGTACATTGAATAAGAATCTAAAGGTCGGTACGTGCTACAGCCGTGGGCCTTTGGGGACTGATTTAACTGTACGGAATGTTGGGTTAGACTTGACTTAGAATATTGAGTTTGTCGTGCTACAGCCGAGACACAATTATTCAAGAGGCTAAAGTTTGATTAGGGAATAACATGAGATGTAATTGACAAGAGTTGTCTGCCTATTGAACATTGCATGGCGGTTCGTGCTACAGCCGGGGTTGTGTAATGGAATGTAGGATCCTTATTCCCACTAGCATTATGAATGCTTAATTTTTCATGTAGGGGGTTGAATAAATTAGGAAAACTAGTGGGAGCCACTTATGAATAAAGACACGATTCATATAGTGTTTTGAAATGAAATCGAATATTTGCTAAGTGTTGTTATGTGTTTATCATTTACAGATTTACTTTGTACGTTATGTCTTCTGCACTATCACTTAGGAGCATACTGGATGCTCACAAATTGACTGGTCCTAATTATGCTGACTGGCTTCAAAACTTGAGAATTGTTCTCAGGATTGAGAAGCTAGAATACATGATTGACTCACCTAAGCCGACTGAACCTGCTAGTGATGCACATAATGATGAACATGTTGTGTATCGTAAGTGGTTAGATGATGCAAATGTTGCTCAATGCATCATGCTAGCTTCCATGAACATTGAGCTACAGAAGCAACATGAGCATATGGATGCTCACACTATCCTCATGCATCTACAAGAGTTGTATGATGTGGCGGGGAGGACAGCTCGATATGAGATATCGAAGGAGCTATTCGGTTGTAGGATGTCTGAGGGATCATCTGTGAATGACCATGCACTTAAGATGATCAATTTGATTGAACGTCTTGGACAACTTGGTTTTGCCATGGATGGGGAGCTGAGCCAAGACTTGGTCTTGCAATCGCTTCCGAGTTCGTTCTCGCAGTTTGTTGTGAACTTTCACATGAATAAGTTGGATGTCAGCCTGCCTGAACTCCACAACATGTTGAAGACTGCGGAATCGAATTTTTCCCCTAAGAAGAGTTCTGTTCTTCTAATTGGTGAAGGTTCCAATCCTAAGAAAAGGAAGAGGAACCCTTCCAAGAAGAAGAAAGTAGGTGAGAAAATGCCGGTTCCACCAAAAGCTGAAGACCCCAAGAGCAAAGTTGTTTGCTTTCACTGTAACAAGGTGGGGCACTGGAAGAGGAACTGCAAGGTTTACCTTGCAGAATTCAAGAAGAAGAAGGGTAGTGAGACTACCGCTTCTGATTCAGGTATGTTCATGATAGAAATGAATATGTCATTAAATCAAATTTCTACTTGGGTATTAGATACCGCCTGTGGTTCTCAAATCTGCAATTTGTTGCAGGGACCAAGGAGAAGTAGGACTCTTGAGGAAGATGAGGTGATTCTACTGATGGAAATGGAGCAAGAGTTGCTGCTGAAGATGTAGAATCATTTCATTTACATATGCCTACGGGCAAGACTATTGTTTGAAATAATTGTTATTTTGTTCCCTCGATTGTGAGGAATATTATTCCCATGTTAGACTTGGCTGGATTTTCATTTATTATTGAGAATAATGAATGTTCTATTCTTAGAGATAATATTCTTTATGGACGTGGTACTTTAAATAATGGTCTGTATATATGTGACATAATTTACTTCAGATTGAACAAACTAGTAAAAGAAAAGGGATGATGAAAATCTCACTTTATAGTGGCACTGCAGTCTCCATTTAGTAGACATGGAGAGAGGGCTGCAAATTTGCTAGGAATGGTACACACAGATGTATGTGGACCAATGTCTACGCAAGCCATGGGTGGATTTTCATACTTCATTACTTTCATAGATGATAGATCTGGATTCGGATATATATTTGATGAAACACAAGTCTGAGGCCTTTGAAAAGTTCGAAGAATATAATTATGAAGTGGAGAAACAACCAAACATAGTATTATAATTCTTCGATTAGATCGAGGTGGTGAATACTTGAACGGAGAGTTTTTGGATTATCTCAAAGTAAATGGTATAGTCTCCCAGTGGACTCCTCCAGATTAGTATCTGAAAGGAGAAATCGAACTTTGTTAGACATAGTTCGGTCCATGATGAGCTATGCGAATCTTCCAGTATTCCTATGGGGTTATGCATTTGAAACCTCAGCATATTTACTGAATAAGGTGCCTTCCAAATCTGTTCCTCAAACTCCGTATGAGATACGGAAAGAAAGGAATTCGAGTCTTAAACATGTTAAGATTTGGGGATGTCCAGCTTATGTCAAGTAAGTTGACCCAGATAAGCTGGAATATCGATCCGTAAAATGTAGTTTTGTGGGATATCCTAAAGAGACTTTAGGGTATTACTTTTACACCGATCATCGGGTGTTTGTCTCCAGATATGCTACCTTCTTGGAAAAGGAGTTTAGCCTTGAAGGAAACAGTGGGAGCAAAATTGAACTTGATGAAGTTCAAGAAGCACAAACTACTACAGATCAAGTGGAAACACCTGTTTTGACTGAACAACCTTTTGTGGAACAGCCCATTCATAGATCAGGGAGAGTGTCTCGCCAACCTGAGAGGTAATATGGCCTTGTCATTGAGAATGACAATGAGTTGTCGATCATTAATGATGACGACCCTGTGACCTATAATGAGGCTATGAGTAGTGTTGACTCAGAGAAATGGCATAGTGCCATGAAATCCAGAATGGAATCTATGTATACGGTATACAAAAGATAGATTATAGCAGATGGCCAGGTGGAGACCTTTAAGGCCAGGCTTTTGGGAAAAAGATTCAAAAAAAGGCAATGGATTGACTTTGATGAAACCTTTTACCTGTAGCCCTGTTAAAATTAGTTCGGATTTTGCTTGCGAATGCTGCTTACTACGACTATATGATCTGGCAAAAAGCCAGATGGTTTTCTTTCCAAGGGAAATGAAAACCTAGTGTGTAAGCTGCTGCGAACCATATGTGGTTTAAAGCAAGCTTCTCGAAAGATGGAACATTCGTTTTGATGAGACAATCAAAGAGTTTGATTTTATCAAAAACAAAGATGAACCATGGGTCTACAAAAGGGTTAGTGGGAGCGCGGTAACATTTCTTGTATTGTATTGAATTAGAGTTGACACACATAACAACATAGCAAACCCACTCACAAAGCTACTTTATGAAAGTCACTTTGATCGTCATAAAGACAAGATGGGTATTACATACCAGAGTGATTGGCTTTAGTACAAGTGGGAGATTGAAAGGAATATGTCCTAAGTCCAATCATGTATTAGGATTTAGGAATAACTTTTATGTAATCTGTTTTGATTTCATTGATATTAATAAAGACTTGTTTTGTTTTTATTACGGGCTTTATCTATTTAAGTGTTTAAATAAGATATACCATAGTTTAGAGTAAAGCTTTTTATGGATTATGATGAGATCATAATAGTGAGACCTAAAAAGATGATAACTCTAAACTTAAATAGTTCCTGGTCATAGGATTACTAACTGGTAATTAATAATCCGCAAAGATCGGTACATACTATGCTTGCTTCATTATGAAGGATGTCTGTTCTCATAGACATTTGTGTGGTGACACTATAGCTAGTATGTAGGTGCTTATTATAGAATAAGTTCACTGAACATGACTCGCCTAGCTGAACAACTGATGGAGTTCACTAACGTGTCAGCAGTTGTTCGCTTAGTGATAGTTGTACAAGTATCCTTGGACTTGAGGTCATCATAGTCATCTTGTGTACACTGAACTATGCTTTGGTTTAGTTCTTAGTCTCCAGGGACAATTATTAGGGCTCTTCTGGGTATAGGAATTTGTACACGAAGATAGTGTATGATCAATAAAGGATCTACCCCTTCCAGTGAAGGAAGCGAATGTTCAAGGCTGATCCACTTATGCTAGTTCAGGAATCTCTGGCCAGAGTGAATGAAATTAGAAAGGAGTTTCTAATTTGCATAGAACTACGCATAGTGAATGGTAAGCAAGTGATTGAATTAGATAGGCTTGACACGAGATCCATGCCTTGTATTTAATCAGAACATTGTAGGGTAGAAGGAGTTTATTGTACGGTAACTATTCACTAACAGGTTCTTGGTATTCTAAGCAGTGAATTCATATTATTCGGATAGTCGCGATATGTTGAGAAGCATCACTCACGATGTAGAATAAATGTGATTAATTAATTAATCATATTTAATAAATTAGAGAATTTATATAAATAATGATAAAATAGTTTTATTATTATTTATTTCTACTACCGGCTTAATATTGAACCTACAGGGTCACACCATAAAAGGAGAATGATTTAATGGTGGAGGAATTAATTAATAATGGCTAATAATTATTTATTTATGAAATAAATAATTAATTGGCAAATTTAATAATTGATTAAATGAGATTTAATTGATTATAAATTAATTAAGTAAAGTTCTTAATATTATTAATTAAGGATTTAATTTTTGGAAATTAAATCAAGAGAGAGAATTATTTCTAAAGTGTTTAGAAAAATGATTAATAATTAAAAGGTGTTTTAATTATTAATGAGAATAATAAATGGGATAATAATAATATTATTTATGGGAAAATTTCAGCTGAAAATTTTGCCTATAAATACACTATTATAGACCCTATTTTATTCTAACCCACATCGAAACCCGAAAACCCAAAAAGTTTGGAGAACCCAATTCTCTCCACCTCCTTCCTCCTCCTTAACATCGTTTTCTTGGTGGATACCGGTGGAGTGCTTCACACTTGAGGAGCAACTGCTAAGGATCTCTGATCGTTGTCTCCGAATTATTTTAAAAGGTTAGATTCGATCCCTCGAATTTTTATTCACGATTTATATGCTTTTATTCGGATTTTATATGTGTAAAAGTGTTTTGCCATGCTCACGCTGCGTTAAAAATCTAACATGTGACACTTCAACGGATGAGGTAAATAGTTATCCGTTGAAGATTAACACAGTTTTTATCCGTTGAAGGATAAAATTACCAGAAATATATTTGTCTTTCAACGGATAATGAACATCCGTTGATAGAGCAATTTTGGCTTTCAACGGATAGGGAATATCCATTGATAGAATAATCTTTACTTAAAGCCAACTTTGTTCTTGCCACAAATTCATTTCAGGCTTCAAAGCAGATTATAATGAGGACATGAATTTATGAATAATTAAGCATACCTTGCTCACTTACTAATCTTGTGAATATTGATTCATCAAGTGGCTTGGTAAATATGTCTGCAATCTGCTTTTCACTTGGAACAAAATGAAGTTCCACTGTACCTTTCATCACATGTTCCCTTATAAAGTGGTACTTGATGTCAATGTGCTTGGTTCTTGAGTGCTGCACTGGATTTTCAGTAATGGCAATGGCACTTGTGTTGTCACAGAATATAGGAATTTTGTCAACAGTTAGTCCATAGTCAAATAGTTGATTCCTCATCCACAATATATGTGCACAGCAACTACCAGCAACAATGTACTCAGCTTCAGCTGTTGATGTTGAAACATAATTTTGCTTCTTGCTGAACCATGACACAAGCTTATTCCCTAGAAATTGACAGGTGTCATTTGTGCTTTTCCTGTCTATTTTGCAACCTGCATAATCTGCATCTGAGTAGCCAATTAGATCAAAACCAGACTCTCTAGGGTACCAAATTCCTAGATTTGGAGTCCCTTTGAGATATCTGAAAATCCTTTTAATAGCCACTAAGTGAGACTCTTTAGGGTCAGCTTGAAATCTAGCACAGAGACATGTAGAAAACATTATATCAGGTCTACTAGCAGTTAAATATAAAAGTGAACCAACAATGCCTCTATAACTTGAAATGTCTACAGACTTTTCAGCCTTATTTAATTCAAGCTTGGTGGCAGTGGCCATGGGAGTTTTTGCAGATGAACAATCCATTAAGTCAAACTTCTTTAAAAGATCATAAATATATTTAGTTTGACTAATGAAAATTCCACCACTAACTTGTTTAACTTGTAAACCAAGAAAATAAGTTAGCTCTCCCATCATGCTCATTTCATATTGACTTTGCATTAACTTGGCAAACTTTTTACAAAGCTTATCATCTGTAGATCCAAATATAATATCATCTACATAAATTTAAACAAGTATTGTAGAGCCATTAACATTTCTAAAGAAAAGAGTTTTGTCAACAGTACCTCTTGTGAAGTGATTATCTAGAAGAAATTTTGACAAAGTCTCATACCAGGCTCTAGGTGCTTGCTTTAGTCCATAGAGTGCTTTCAACAGATAATACACATAGTCTGGAAAATTTGGATCTTCAAATCCTGGAGGTTGGCTTACATAAACTTCTTCCTCCAATTCCCCATTCATAAATGCACTCTTGACATCCATTTGATAGACCTTGAAATTGACATGGGCTGCATAGGCTAGAAAGATTCTGATGGCTTCAAGTCTGGCAATTGGAGCAAATGTCTCATCAAAATCTATTCCCTCTTGTTGAGAATAGCCTTTAGCAACCAATCTGGCTTTATTCCTTATGGCAATGCCATTTTCATCCGTCTTGTTTCTGAATACCCATTTTGTGTCAATAGAACTCTTGTTCTTTGGCTTGGGTACCAGCTTTCATACTTTGTTCCTTTCAAATTGGTTTAGCTCCTCTTGCATTGCTAAAATCCAATCTGGATCCAATAGAGCTTATTCCACTCTCTTAGGTTCCTCCTGTGATAGAAAGCTACTATACAGACATTCATCTTGAGTAGCCCTTCTAGTTTGCACTTTAGATGTAGCATCACCAATGATTAGTTCAAAAGGGTGATTCTTGGTCCATTTCCTTTGAGGTGGTAGATTAGCTCTAGATGAGGTTGCCTCAGTATTGTCATGATGTGAGATAGAATGTTGATTGGTTGAAACTCCCCCTGAGTTGCTGATCCTTTGAAAGGAATTGGGTGTTCTATCAACTGATGAAGTGAAATGATTATCCGTTGACAGACTGTGATCAACGGATGCTTCATTATGAACTTCAACGGATGATGCACTTTGTCTTTCAACGGATGCTGCATTGCTTCTATCAACGGAAGCTGAATTATGACTTTCAACGGATGCAGCATTATATGCATTATCCAAAGGCAGATTTTGAATTCTTTTCGAGGTGCCTTCTCCTTCATTCGTATCTTCACTATCATCACAATATATCTCAATGTTGTCAAATTTGAGTCCTTCATAATGTCCCTCATCTGTCATTCCATCAATCTTTTTATCATCAAACACAACATGCACAGATTCCATGACAATGTTGTTTCTTAGATTGTAGACTCTATATGATTTTCCAGCAGAATAACCAACAAATATTCCTTCATCAGCCTTTGCATCAAACTTCCCTTTGTGATCAGGTTGATTCCTTAGAATGTAACATTTGCAACCAAAGACATGCAGAAAGTTTAAAGTTGGTTTTCTTCTTTTGAACAATTGATAGGGAGTCATGCCTTTTGCCTGATTAATTAGAGAAATATTCTGAGTGTAACATGCATAGTTAACAGCCTCAGCCCAAAAGTATGTTGGGAGTTTTGACTCTTCAAGCATTGTTCTTGCAGCTTCAATTAGTGATCTGTTCTTCCTTTCCACCACACCATTTTGTTGTGGAGTCCTTGGAGCTGAGAACTCATACATGATCCCATATTCTTCACAGAACAACTTCATGAATTATTCTTGAACTCAGTTCCATTGTCACTCCTGATATTCCTTACTTTGAAATCTGGATGATTGTTGACTTGCTTGATATGATTGATGATGATTTCACTAGCTTCATCCTTTGATCCAAGGAAATAAACCCATGAAAACTTTGAGAAATCATCTACAATCACTAGGCAATATCTTTTCCTTGAAATTGACAATACATTGACTGGTCCAAAAAGATCCATGTGTAGCAGTTGTAATGGTTCATCAATTGCAGATTCAAGCTTCTTACTGAATGATGCTTTCTTTTGCTTTCCTTTCTAACAAGCATCACACAGTCCATCCCTTGTGAATTCCACTATAGGGATTCCTCTAACTAAGTCCTTTTTGACTAGATCATTCACTGTCTTGAAATTCAACTGGGACAGCTTCTTGTGCCATAGCCAACTTTCATCTGGACTTGCTTTGCTGAGAAGACAAGTAATTGATTCTGAATCTGTAGAGTTGAAGTCAGCTAAGTACACATTCCCTTTTCTAACTCCAGTTAGAACCACTTTGTTGTCCTTCTTACTTGTGACAACATAGGATTCAGAATTGAAGGAAACAGTATTATCTCTGTCACATAGTTGATTGATTCTCAATAGATTGTGTTTGAGACCATCAACTAATGCAACTTCATCAATTTTGACATTTTCTTTTGAAATCAAGCCATATCCCATAGTGAACCCTTTGCTGTCATCTCCAAAGGTTATGCTAGGGCCAGCTCTCTCCTTGAACTCTGTGAGTAGGGTGAAATCTCCTGTCATGTGTCTTGAACAACCACTGTCCAAGTAGCATAGATTCCTTCTTTTTCCCTGCACACAACAAAATCAATCAAGTTGATTTTGGTACCCAAGTTTCCTTGGGTCCAGCCTTGTTAGTCTTTTTCCTAGACTTCATTCCTCCTGCATCTTTTGACTTAGGTAACTTTGGGTCAACCTTGGTCTCAGATGTAGTTGGTTGAAGTGTAGGGTTAGTCACAGAATCATTTAGCACATTTGATTGAATTTGATAAGGCATGGATTGTGCAAACATATTATTCCACATAGGCATGTTGTATGGTATCTGAGGCATACTGAATGCAGTAAAATAAGGATTATTAACATATGGCATGTTTGCAAAATGTGCATGAGGATTCTGATGATACATAACAGGCATAGCATGTAGAGGTGACATAGACATGTTAGGCATGGAGGGAGTTAAAGGCATGGGAGCATTCTTAACAGATTTGCAGTTATCAGATAGATGATTAACACTTTTACGATGCACACAGCTTTTTCTAGGAGCATATTTATCAGGTGTGTAATTGTTGTGTTTGTTAATCCCTACCTTCCCATTTCTATTAGATTTTCTTTTAGTTTCCTTTTTATCCTCAACCAATTTAAGCCTATTTCTCAACTGATCTAAAGTCATGTGTCCTATATTCACCTTACTGGCATCTTTGGATGTGCTATCTCCTTCTTTGACAAAGTTCTTGAAAGTTGAACCAACCTTCTTATTGAGATTTTTCTTTTTAGAATCACTTGCCTGTTTTAATTGATGAGCCTTCAACGGATGCTCTTTTTCTTCCTTCAACGGATAACTTTCATCATCCGTTGATTCCACATCCGTTGACAATCCATCAATTCATTCTAACTCCTTTTTGTTTTTCTTCCAGGCATTCTCATAGAATGATTCAATTCCCTGAACCTTGACAATCTGGGCACTAACATCCCTAGATGTTTTCCAGGCCTTGATTACCTCTTGCTCACTTTCTAACTATTTAGAAAGAATTTCTACTTTCTTAACAGCTTCTTCTAGTTCACTTTCAACAGTCAAACATTTAATTTTAATCTTTTCAAGCTCAATTACCTGATTCTCTAACACAACATTCCTATCACTTAAAAACAAATTATTCTCTTTGATTCTTGTGTTTTCTTTAGCTAGTGATTTAAGGGAAACACGCAAATGATATAATTCATTGGACATATCATTTATGGCTTCATTGCATTCAATCTTAGAAAGCTGAGAGAGATCAGTAGTAATTACCTGGTTGTTTGATGAACTAGTTTCATTTTCATCAGAATTAGCCATCAGGGCTAGGTTGACATATTCCATATCATCATCTTCATTGACTCCATCTGTTGCCCAATCATCTTGAGTCAGAAAAGCTCTTTCCTTTTGTTTGAGCAAATCAAAATACTTCTTTTTGTAATCAACTTGCTCAAATTTCTTCTTATCAGAGGTTAGCTTCCTGCACTCATTGGCAAAGTGTCCACTAATGCCACAGTTATAACATTTGAACTTAGATTTGTCCACCATGTTTTTGTTTGACTTAGTGAATTTTGTATTTTTCCTGAATTTCATCTTTGCAAACCTCCTGGATAGAAAATCCAGATGTTCATCTACATCATCAGAGTCATCTTGACTGGAATTATCTTCATCCTCAGCTACTTGCTCCTTTCCCTTGCTTGATTCTGATTTGCTTGTGCCAATTTTGAGACTTGGCATTGTCTTTTCCTCATTCCTGGCTTCAATCTTCTCATTGTCAGCTACAAGTGCAACTGATCCTCCTTTTCTCTTTCCCTTTTCCAACAGCTCATCTTGCTCCATCTCAAGTTCATATGTCTTCAAAATTCCATATAATCTTTCAAGTGTGAAGTCCTTATAATCTTGAGAATTTCTTAGAGAAACAGTCATAGGCTTCCATTCCTTTGGTAGAGACCTCAGAAATTTTAAATTGGAGTCCTTAACTTGGTATACTCTGCCATACAGTTTCAATCCATTCAACAGTTTCTGAAATCTGTTGAAGGTGTCATTCAATGATTCTCCTTCTTCAAAATGAAAATATTCATACTGTTGAATGAGAAGCTGCATTTTGTTTTCTCTAACTTGCTCAGTACCTTCACAAATAAGTTGCACAGTATCCCAAATTTCCTTAGCAGTTTGGCTGTTAATGACATTGTCAAACATATCTTGATCTAGGCCATTAAATAAAATGTTCATGGCTTTCTTGTCCTTGTGAACCTCTTCAATATCTTCAACAGTCCATTCTGCTTTTGGCTTGGGAATAGACTGTCCAACAGCAACTGTTGCAGTAGCAACTGTGGCCACCTTGTGAGTGATGTGAGGACCATTTTCAATGCAGTTGATGTAGCTTTCATCTTGAGAGAGAAGATGTAAATGCATCTTCACTTTCCAGTGATGATAGTTATCTCTTTCCAGGATTGGAATCTTTACACCAATATCCTTCTTACTCAAGATGTTAGCAAAATAGATCTTTAAACTCTTTGTATGTTAAGAGCTTGCTCTGATACCAATTGTTATTCCCAGTGAACTAACAATGAGATTTATAGAAGGGGGGTTGAATGTAAATCTCAAAACTTTTTCAAGTTTTGAGCAGTTTCTAGGCTATGTGTTTTAATGAACAAGTGTGTGTGAATTGCTTTCAGCTAATGCAGACAGATATATATTCAAACACAAATGTAAAGAACACAACAGACTTAAAAACTTTTCTGGTGGATTTGTTGTTCCACCAGAGATGTGTTATTTCAGAAAATATGTGATTCAAAGAATTAAATCACAGCTGCATCCTAGTACAAACTAGATGATTTTCTCTCTGGATTTTTCTAAACAGCTCTGGAAAATTCACCATCTAATTACTAGCTGCTACTTGGTTTATATAACACCAAGTTTACAAGTGAAGACAAAACTGTAAAATACAATTAAAAGACTCTTCACATATTTCTTCTTCATTTCTCTATCCAATGCAATTTAAGTTTAGCTGTGAATCTTTGAATACTTCCTTGTTTGCACCAGAATGGAAATGCTGCATTTTCTTGATTCCTCCTAGAGGCTGCCACATTCCAGTTTGTCTCTGTCAACCCATGTGCCTCTGTCAGCTTATGAATTTTCACTATCAACTGCTAATTGAACAAAGCATCCGTTGAAGCTTTCATCCGTTGATGCTTCATCCGTTGAATCTTTATCCGTTGATGCATTAGCAGTTGAAGCTTTATCCGTTGGAGCACTCATCCGTTGATGGATGTTATCCGTTGAAGCTTTAGAGACATCCGTTGAAGCTTTATTTCTCATCCGTTAAAGGCCTTTAATATCAGTTGATACAACTTCATTTATACAAAATTACAAGGCATGAAATATTTACAATTAGGCCTCCTATTTGCATATCCACTAGTAGTCAACATGACTGATAATTTCCCACAACATTTAAGAATTACAACTTAAATACAGAGAATGAAATGTGCTACCATACTAAACTTATTTCTAAGTAAAGCTACTCCTTCAACGGATAGCCAAAATGGTCTTATCCGTTGAGGCTACAAACACTAGATTTCTACTTAAGTGTTTTGTTTAACTTATCATCAAACTAATACACATATTCCTAATAGATATTAGCTCATATTCTAGTGTTTGGAATGGTCCTTCAACTTATTCGTTTCCCATCCATCACTCTTACTAGTGCTAGAGTTTCGTTCCCGAATGTTTGCTCATTTCGGCGCATCATCTATGTCGATTATTTTATATAAGAAGTTCTTATTACATTTCTACACGTTGGTCTCCTGTTACATGCTTAGTATCAGATTTAACATTTCTTCCTATAGTAATGTAAGGCACATCGTGGTCCTGTTTTCATCTTGAAGGAAGCACCATTTCATACGCAATTGATTGATACGTTTTAGAATTCTGGAATGCTCAGCTTCCGCTATCGGTCAGGCTTTTTGATCATTTCCCATATAATATTTTTAGTACTATGATACTCGCTAGCGCCTTAGACGTATTCGCGTTTATTTGGAACTGCTACCAGTGGCCTTTAAAGGGCGTGTACGATCTTCTTTGCCTTCCGTCAGCTCTAACAATGACATCCTTTATTCTTCCATATTGTCCTTCGTAAGGGATATCAGTGGTTATTTTCCTTATGCTAGCATGGTAAGTATATCTACATGAATTTTCTGTCAATGATAGGTGATTCTCCTAACCGTTCCAAATAAAAGACAAGCCGCTAGACGTATCTTCAATGGTCTAGATAGTTCTCTCGCCCTTCTTGTCGATTTGAGAACTCTAAGTCGTGCCTCTGTTCGTTATTTTTCATAAAATACTTTGGTAAATAATCCAGTTGTGAAATTAAATCTTGGGTTCTTACTTGGAACAATTGCCACGAGGTCTTTCTTTTACCCATTATCCTTTCCGTGTTTAATACAATTTTGTCGGGGGAGACCTATCGTTTACATAATACAATAAGTGGTCTTATTTAACCTATAATTCAAAATCCCCAGATAGCATGATGGCTTACTTAGTTCCTGATAATCCTCCTTCATAATTTTATTATAATATACTTTTACTTCCATTCGGTTCATTTACAAGTTGCAATCATCAAAATTTTAATCATCACCGTCCTATTTTCATTTTCAACCATGTCAAGTATTTACTTGCCTACTCAATGACATCCCTTTCATATTCTGTCATGACTAATATCCTCTTACATTTTTTGGCATCTTTAAGTCTTCATGTTACGTAATAAAGGGTTCTCTTCACATTGTCTCAACTTCAAAATTCATTCATGCGATCCTTCTCATCAGTTGTTCTGAAATTTGTCATCCTCGATATATCTTTTTTAGACTTAAAGTGTCGGCCACCACATTGGTCTTTCCTTGATGATAATAAATTTCTTAATCATAATCCTTGATCAACTTGACTATAGCCTCTACCTCATGTTCACTGTAGGTATACACTTCGGTAGATAATAATAATAATAAAAAATCCAATTTTTTCTCATAATATAAATTATTTTTCCCTTTCAGTGCGACCCTTATCGCGATTATTCTACATCATTATTAGGACTTCTTATGTCGTTCCTTAAGCTGCGTAGATGTATCATAATACTTCACACAAGATCCTGTTTTATCATCGAGTATTGCTAACACGGGGTTGTTACTAATCTTACCTTCACTTTTTGAAAATCCTATTCCTCGAATTCATACATGCTTGGTCTTTCCCGAATTCATTAGTACCTATCCCGATAATGTTTCATAGAAGCGTGCCTCACTAATCACGTTGGTATCTCAATTATCGTTCTTCTATAACCATGTTAAAGATCCTTATGATAATAACTAAACATATTATTCCATTTTTAAAATAACTTTCTCATCACGATGCTCCGATTCCACCATCATTGCACACTGAATTTTCAGTCTCATATTACAACGATCAGTTTTTTACTATACCTCTCTTTGTTTTGAAGTTAATCAGCCTTGGAAGAATGATTTTCACAATATCGATGTAATTTAGACAACCTTAACAATATTTCAAAATTGAATATTCCAAGAAATACTGAGCTCTGAATAAAAGAGTCACAACACTCAAAAGATTTATACCTTAGAAGAAAGAATACAACAAGTATTATCCTTCAATATCCTTAGAATTTTATATTATGATATTATAGGGAATATCCCTTGAAAGCAATGATTGCTGAATAATAAGATTATACGAATGATACTTGTAAGATTTCCCCATTTAAAGAACTTTTCTCTTCGAATAATGAAAGAAATTTTGAATAACATCCTCAACCAAAGGTTAACCATTGAGGTTTCAAAATGATGCTATTTTGAAATAAGGAATTTTATTCAATGATTAACAAATAAGGAAGTATATTGTTCTTCAATAACTTAATGCTTTTATTTGGATATGTTTGAGTGGGCGACCTAGTTAGGTCTCAATTAAATCATTCTTTGAAAATTTTATCAATAGTTAATCTTGCATATATAATGCATCGTGTAAAAAATTGATTGGAATTCGAACTAGAAAAATAATAAATAGTCCATATCAAGCAATATTATCATCCGGCTAAGAAAATGGCCAGCTCAATTGGTTTGACACATAGCAACTAGCTAGGACGATTAGCTAGGCTTACATCGAATTAATTAGAATTTTGACTAGTAGGACATTAACTAGTCGTTCATGAGAACATATGCAACTAAGCATATTTCAGTTTGTTCGTAAAAATCTCAACATCATAACCATTGAAGAAATTGGTAGCTACCTGAATGCTGATTTTGAAATAAAGAGTTTACAAATTTTCAGACGAGAAAGTCAATTATAACTCTGAATCGAGTGGTCCTGGAATCGGAACAAGCCCCTCATCAAATATTTCTTGTCGATAAAATGGTACACTCGGAGGTGCCCTTGTTCACATACTTTATCAGATTCTCAAATAGAATTGAATTCGGAATACCAATATCAAATTGATACCCTCACTATGATTTCAAAGTTCAATATACAATTTCATCCCGAATAGAAGGAAATGATTCATGAGGAATCTATGGCTATTAGATCATCCATGTCTTTAACAATTTGTTAAATTTTTACTATCTCGACTGAGAAGAGTAAGTATGAAAGAAGAATCAAAATAAAGATATTCGTTATGAATATTTGTCGATTAATTGAGAAAAAATTATTAAAAATTCCTTGGATAATTAAAATAAAGTATAAATAGCTCTAAGCCGAACAAGAAGATCATAATCTATGAATAAAAGTTCATGGATCAACAATAGACTTTGGATAAGTCCTTATCCGGAGAAAATTATTTAGGGTTATTTGTCATATCAAAAGTTCAAAGTAGAGAACTAAAAGGATTGCCTAATTTGACTTATCAAGGCAATACGAATGATCAACAGTTTGGAGGGTTTACTGTGACGGTGAGTAGGTGCCAAAATAATTCACTGATTATCCTAACCCTCGTCATTATCCATCCGAGGATGATCCCATCTCTTCGTCTTTATAATTCCATGTTTTAACTAGTGTCTTTCTCAACATCATTTTAATATCACTTACTAACTTCGTTTTCGCCAGTATATCTGTCATTACAGTATTTTATCTCGAAGACCTTACTCAGAATTATTCCAAAACATTTGTTAAGCTGATGGGGCCTGCTACACGCATCCGTCACTAATTACAAGTGGAAAGTCCCCCCTGGGAACAGATCACAGAGACGTCTCAGGGATCTCAATACAGTCCATAAGCTCGATGGCATGTGTTATAAGTGAACATACATTACCGAATATATTAGAGGTCTATGAGTATATATGTAGTCTCTGGCATCTTTTCTACTGAAGAATTCCGCTCTAGACTCATTAGCCTATCCTCTTATAAGGTTCTAAGATCGAACCATCGCTCGTTGTAATATTTTGCCATTTAATTGAAGACATGCCATCAATTCTCGACGCTCTTGATCTCTGAGCTAAACCATCATAACCTTACATGTTAAGCACACTAATTATATCATGTAGTGTAATCGTCTTACAATAATATTCTTATATTACATTTAAATCTTCCTTAATAGAAATAAAATCCTTAAGGGTATATTGGACACTATCTCTGTTGAATTCATTATTAATACGATATTCAAATCCTCATTGGTAAAATGACACCTTCAACTAGTTTGGGTCAATAACCTCAACTGTAAATAATAATTAGACTTCATGGTTCTCTCATGTGATGCCCCCTCATGGGCAACCTATAAGTAACTGCGACTAACTAGCCTGGTGTTATCAAAATGAACATATGGAGTTGGTAATACCGTCTTTACCCCAAATGCCCTAGAGACTCAGCTCCGAGTTCTTCATCCACATCCTTGCCAAATCATATATGATTCTAATTTTTCTTCTCATCATTCTGATAATCTCCAATGGTTCTTCTAGTCATACTTTAATACCTTAAATATATATTTACCCTAACCTACTCATTGCTACTACATCTGGTAGTCTAATAATGAACTCTATATGAGCTCTTACGCAATCTCACATCTAGACAGAACTCCTAAAACTCTCGTCTCTAAGTACTATAACTTATTTCTCTGATACCATTTCTGTAACACCCCCAAATCTGGGGTCAGGAATCAGGGCCGTCACGCAATCCTTCAATCATGTGTAACCTGTATTAACTCAATAATCCAATAACTATATATCACAGACCCCCCATCTCACACATACACACACACACAAGTTATACTCTTAGAAATGATGTACACAATGTAATCTTCTTTATTACAACTCAAA
This sequence comes from Apium graveolens, assembly GCF_009905375.1. Lineage (NCBI taxonomy): Eukaryota > Viridiplantae > Streptophyta > Magnoliopsida > Apiales > Apiaceae > Apium > Apium graveolens. Next base: position 195,672,567 of record NC_133655.1, on the reverse strand, counting down.
TGTACTTTACGGGATCTTAAACAATTATTCGTAACCTCTACATGAACTCACAATAATTACTATTAACATCTTATACCTATCTGAATACTCTGGTCCACCTGAGACAAAGCTGTAAATGAATCTCCCCATGATTGCAAGCAACTAAGTCCCACACCGACATACTGGTAATCTTTTGTGTTGTGACATTTAAAAGAAAGCAAGAGATGAGCAATAATGCCCAGCCATGAAAATTAACAGTATGAAAAGACTGTTAAAGAAATTATATAATTTGTATAAGGATATGTATTTATTGAAAGTAGTTTTCTTGGTGATATACACCTCTTCCAAACTAATTCTTTGATTGACTTATTAGTCTACAAATACCTTAATGGAAAACCCAACACCTAGGCTTGAGTTACGGTATTGTATCTCACTTCCAATTGGAAGAATATGACATTCACCAGAGCCACTGCATACGATGATCAGTCATAATATGGAAATCTGTAACCATTTCTACTAGTAGAAGGACGACATATTCGTATCCGGTTATCACCTTGTCCGCATTCGGGCTATGTGTCCCATTTCGGGTATGCACACACTTCACAGGTTCCTGAGTACACAGAGTACCTTCGCCTGCGATACCTTTGATAGTCTCCCTAGTACTCATAGTACTAGAGTCTACCCCTCCTGGTCCTTGGAAGAATCCTATCATATCCCGAGAACTCAAACTACATTGAAGTTCCCCAAGCGTTTTGCTCGTTGATAGGCACATATCATCTCATATATATATATGTACTTCCGAGAATTTTCGGAGGAAGCACTAAGATAATATGAGTTGACCGTTGTCAACAGATAAGTATTAAAGGGGGATTTTTTTTGACATTATAGTCAAAATATTTAAAATATGTCGAGATAATATTTTCGACGATCCGAAAGTATTAGAGTGATTTTCTGGAATTCGTAAAATATTTTTAATATAGGTTTTATGATTTTTAAATCATATTAAACCATTTAGTAAATATTAGTAATTAAATAATAACTAATAAATAATTAAACCTCAAATAATTCTATATTAAAAGAATATTTGGAATAATATTCCTCAACTAATTTATGTTTAAAAAATTGAATTAATCTTTAATAAATATTAACTAATTGAATTTGAAATAAAATAATCGTCGGAGAATACTTCTCCTTTTTAAATGGATATCTGAAATTATATTCACTATTCGAGTAATTAAAAATAGTTGAGGGAATACGATATTTGGTAATCGTTTTAAATAAAGTCGAAGTATTTAATACTTCGCAAGGGGACATCGAGTCCCTTGAAACAAAACGGTTATAGACTTTAGTTGTCCAAAACATCTCCGAGATGATTCCCGGATTTTTAATTGATACAAGCTGACCGACTCTCGGTCTATAATATATACCCCACGCTACTCGCTAGCGTTAACATTTCTAAAATATAAACACCTCTGGAATATTTCCGGGTTTTTATAAACTTACACCGACCGACTCTCGGTCTAAATATAACATTTCAAATCCGGTATATAACATATACCAAAAATATCAACAATTGAGTAAGACAATATATCTCAGCTTCGTAAAACAGTTTAAAGCAATCTCATGCATATATCGCAGATTTGTAAAACAATGTATAATCAACATGCATATATCTTGTTGTTTTAAAAAAACAATCACAACATAACAGTTCTTAAAAAGTTGGGTTTGTAAACTTGCCTTGGTGCTAGGGAGTGCACAACCTCGGTTTCTCGGATGACAACCTATAACAAAGGTCACGTTCTAGGTTATCACCCGACAAACGTCCCGGTTTAACTATTAACTTTCGTAAATACGTAAATGCAACTAATTTTCATTTTACCCATACTTGGAACTTAAACAATATATTTACGACCTTGACGGGTTTTCCTATCGCTCATTCATTCTACAAAGTCCATTTCGAGACTTAAGTGTACGCGTGAGAAAACGGGCGTCGAAGCATCCTTTTACGCGTTTTTTCCTTGCGCGCTTTTCACTCGAACATTTTTATAAGATCGAAAACTTTAAATTTTAAACCGATTCTTTTTAGGACGTTTTCCGTACTGTCTTAGCTAGTTTTTTCAAAATTTTCCAAACTCTTGGAATGTTTTTAAGAGTTATATATCCGTGTAAGTGTTTAACTAAAACAGTCATATCTCCTAAACTGTAAATCGCCTTGCACGTTCTTTATATGTCCGTAAACTAAAATTCAAGGGATGGCTTGACATGTCCAGTGGGTTTTAATTTACAGAACCTATATTTCCTAAACTTTTGGTCTAACTAATTCATGTGCAATCAAAGTCTCAAATCCACGACAATATCAAATCCTTGAGGTTTTCATCCCTCAAATCTCATTCCAACACTCAAACTCACCAATATTCATCCATTAACTTGTATTTAAGTTCATATTAATTAACATCCAAAAGTCACATCTTCAAAATAAGCATTACTCATCAAGATTCCATCTTAAGTGTACTAAACTTTCAAGAACTCAACATAACAACACTCATCTCAACATCAATCACAAAATCCATCCAAGAAATCTTTAAAAGTAAGAGTTTATACATTTTTGAGTACAAGGTATGCTATAACTATGTTGTATAGGGCTTTTATGGTTTGGATGATACTTATAATGGGTAGATCCTTTAAAACCTAAGTCAAGAAAACAAAGTTAATTTTCGGATTTACTATTCATCACCAACGTTGAGCAAGGATTGACTATGCTACACTAATCCAATGATTATAAAACTTTTAACATACCTTGTACATGTTATGAGAAAGCTTTGGTTAAAATTAGGTGATTTTTGAATTCCTATAACTCGAGATATGGAGTTTTCTTTCTTGGGGGTTCCTGCTGGGAAGTTTCTATACATCTCTGCAAAGATCTGGACAAATGAGGGCCTTACACTGCTTAAATGTAAACATCGTCTGAAATAAGAAGTGTATATCGTTTCAAGACCTTTTTAATGAGCTATAGAACGCAATTATTGAGTGAGAAATGATGGACAAACAGCCTTTCTAAGTTATTGTTGTTGAGTGGCATTTATGACACTTTATAACGCTCCATTAAGCTTTGAATTGGTGTTTTTGTACTCAAGTTGTTGGTGTTTTAATGTATTTTCTAGTGTTTTTGCATTTCAGGCATTAATTCGGAATTCAGGTGAATTAGCATTGATTTGATGCTAATATGGTGTTAGGATGGTATCCAAGGAATAAGGCTCGTGAAGACCAACTCATTGCAGCAAAAAAAGAAGAAAATGGAATTTTCTCCAGAAGGTTGGCGCGCCCGCGCTGTCATAGCGCGCGCGTACGAGGAACAGAAACACAGCGCGCCCGCACTGATCAAGCGCTCGGCCGCGCCGGGTCGGGATTTTAGAATCCTGATTCTTGTGGGCTTTTGATTGGAGGACTTCTACTATGCATGGGCTGCTCTATATACATAAATAAAGGTTGTTTTTCATAAGGAGACGTACCAGAGCACAAGGAGAAGGCATAGGAAGACCGTTTAGCACAATACAATGAAGGCGAAAAAGATCTAGTTTATACTTATGATTCTTTGTTCTAAGTTGTAACTTTGGATGCTAGTTATCTTATTTGTGGACCTATACTCTTGTTTTGTACTTGGTTTATTATTTATTCAGTATAAAGACTACGTTTATTATACCATGCTTTCATCGGAACCCATATTGATGATGAGTCTGATTATGGGCTAATCGTTATCGTGGGGTTCTAGCGGATTTATTTATTAATTTCTTTAGTTAATTTGTTTCGATGCCTTAGTGTGTGGTGATTGTATGATAACCTAGTATTGGTTGTGCTTATTCGTCTTATGAGCGTCACAAACTTATAAGATAGCATGTTAATCTTTAATGAAGCGACAGTGAATTTAAGGATTTAGAACTTGTCATGCTAGCATAGGTTCATGTGTTATTGTTATGCATGATTCGTAGGTAATTTTAACCATCTTACTTACCCTATATAATTATGATAGATAACTTGTGCGTTAAGCCATTATGTTGTCAAATTATATAGACATATAGGGTCTCAATATAATTGGTGTCTATTCAGCTTCCATCTCTTTTGTGAATGTCTGATAGTATGTTATTCGTGCAATGAAAGTTGCGTTTAGCAGTTTTGTGTGATCTGATTAGTGTCATCACCATTACATGCCAAGGTTAAGATCAATAAGGCTATTGAATGAAGTATTTAATGAAGTTAGAATCCCATGTTTGTGTCATATATTATTCAATCTCTTTAATCTCTTAGTTTATGTTCTCTAGTATAATTCTCAATAGTTAATCATAGTTATAATCAAAACCCAATTTGTTATTCGTCTTAGCATTGAATAATAGCCATATCATTGTTGCATAAGTACATTAATCACAAAATTAACCTAGACCTGTTCCTGGGGGAACGAACTAGGAATAATTATATATTGCTTGCGATCGCGTATACTTGCGTGAATTATTAGCGCGTGTTTATCCCTAACAAGTTTTTGGTGCCGCAGCCGGGGACTCGGTGTTAACTTTTAGTTTATGTATTTATCATCAGTGATCGTTAAAGTTCATTGACTCGAACATTGTTACTTACCTACTCTTTTCCTTGTCGTGTTTCAGGTACTCTAGCGAGCGTGTATGCATACGCGTTCGCAGGCTCGTAAGAGAAATCTGGATAAAGCCGAGGAAGAAGTTGTAGTGGAGAAGGGAAGTTTTTGAGGACGAAGAGAAAGTAGTAGAAGAAGAGAAAGTCGAGGAACCAGCTTTAATAGAGATGGGAGATCAAGCAGATATTCCTAAGGCTTTGATGGACTATTCTCAGCCTAAAATCAATGATATTCAGTCAAACATCATCAGACTAGCCATCGCGGCTAACACTTTTGAGATCAAGTCGAGCACGATTCAGATGATACAGAACTCAGTTCAGTTTTGGGGTTCTCCTATAGAAGACCCCAACATGAACATCAGGGATTTTATCGAGATTTGCGACACTTTTAAGTTCAATGGGGTGACTGAAGATGCTATCAAACTGCGAATATTCCCATTTTCTCTGACGGACAAAGCAAAGTGTTGGTTATATTCTCTACCACCAGAGTCTATCACCAAATAGGAGGACCTTGCTTAAAAGTTTCTCACTAAATTCTTTTATATGGTGAAGACTGCTGCAATCCAAAATGCTCCTACTCAGTTTGCTCAGTAAACTGGAGAATCTATGTGTGAGGCTTGGGATCGATACAAGGAGATACTAAGGAAGTGCCCACACCATGGCATGCCTGATTGGACGATTATAAACTGTTTCTACAATGGTTTAGCCGCACAATCTAGATCTATGCTCGATGCAGCATCTGGTGGAGCCTTATGGGCCAAAAGCTTTAATGAAGCTTATGACTTAATTGAGCTAATGGCAGCTAATGAATACCAGAATCCTACGCAAAGAATGTTGCAAGGCAAAGTAGCAGGAATTCTTGAAGTGGATACAGCTACTGCTATAGCTGCTCAACTTCAAGCTTTGACGATGAAAGTGGACTCTTTGGCTAATTATGGAGTTAATCAAATCACTAGTGTTTGTGAGATTTGTGCAGGGGCACATGAAACTGAGAATTGTGCTATTTATAGCGAATCAACTCAATTTGTGAGCAACTTTTAGAGATCACATCAACAAGCTCCAACCACTTATCATCCAAATAACCGCAATCATCCTAACTTCAGCTGGAGCAATAATCAGAATGTGATGCAACAATACACAACAAAGCAGTATAACCATCCTGGTTTTCAAAAATTGCAATATGCCCCTAGGCAACAACTTCAACTTCAGCAGTTACCGCAAGCTAATGAAAAATATGAATTGGAGGAGTTGAGGCTCATGTGCAAGAGCCAAGCTGTTTCTATCAAGACCTTGGAGAATCAGATTGGGCAAATTGCTAATGTATTACTGAATCGTCAACCTGGCACGCTTCCGAGCGATACTGAAGTTCCAGGCATGAAGGAAGCTAAGGAGAATGTTAAAGCAATTACATTGAGGTCTGGTAAGGTTGCAAATCTTGAAAAAGCTAAGACTCCAGAATTTGAAGTTGAGGCTGAAGAAGAAGAAGTACGGAAGGAAGCAGAAGTGAAACCAAGGAAGACTACTGTTGAGCATACTCCTCCTTGGGGTAATACAGGGGAGAAACAGATCTATCCTCCACCTCCCTTTCCTAAGAAGCTACCGAAGAAAAAGCTGGATAAGCAGTTCGCGAAGTTTCTGGAGGTGTTCATGAAACTTCACATAATTACACCTTTCGCTGAAGCTCTTGTACAAATGCCTAGTTACTCGAAGTTCATGAAAGGTATTCTCTCTATAAAGGTAAGGCTTGATGACTTAGAGACCGTTGCTCTCACGGAGGAATGCAGTGCTGTGCTGCAATAGAAATTTCCTTTGAAGCTTAAAGATCCTGGAAGCTTCACAATTCCTTGCATCAGTGGAAAGGTGTCATTTGACAAGTGTCTATGTGACTTGGGAGCTATCATCAAGCTGATGCCGTTGTCAATCTTCAAAAAGTTGGACTTGCCTGATCCAAAGCCTACTTATATGACTTTGCAGTTGACCGACCGTTCTTACATATCCGCGAGGTATTATGGAGGATGTCTTGGTCAAGGTGGATAAACTCATCTTCCCTCCTGATTTTGTAATTCTTGATTTCGAGGAGGATAAGAAGATTCCCATAATCTTGGGAAGACCTTTCTTGGCTACTGGCCGAACCTTGATAGATGTGCAGAAATGTGAGCTCACCATGCGAGTGATGGATTATGATGTAACTTTTAATGTGTTGAATGCCATGAAATTATCTACGGAAAATGAGGAGTGTTTTAAGGTAGAGATGGTCAATTCTGTGGCTAATCCTGAACTTGATCGATTGTTAAGGTCTGATGCCTTAGAGAATGCCTTGTTGGGGAATTCTGATAGCGAAGATGATGAAGGTGATGAGAACCTGCAATATTTCAATGCTTCTCCCTGGAAGCGAAAGATGGATATGACTTTTGAATCTCTTGGATTGGAGGAGCTGAAAAGTTCTCCGAAGCGCCTCAAGCCATCTATTGAGGAAGCTCCTACTCTTGAGCTTAAGCCTTTACCTGAACATTTGAGGTATGCATTTTTAGTTGATGCATCTACTTCACCTGTTATTATTGCATCTAACCTTTCAGGTAGCGACGAGGAGAAGCTTTTGAGAATTCTTAAAAAATTCGAATCGGTAATTGGTTGGACTATAGCAGATATCAAGGGCATCAGCCCTTCGTATTGCATGCACAACTGCTAGAAGAAGGAAGCAAGCCTACTGTTGAGCAACAGAGAAGGCTGAATCCGATTATGAAAGAGGTTGTGAAGAAGGAAATCCTCAAGTGGCTAGATGCAGGGATCATTTATCCTATTTTTGACAGTTCATGGGTAAGCCCAGTTCAGTGTGTGCCAAAGAAAGGTGGTATCACCAGAAAATGAGAAGAATGAGTCTATTCCTACACGAACAATCACGGGGTGGAGAGTTTGCATGGATTATAGAAAGCTAAACAAGGCTACAAGGAAGGATCACTTCCCTCTTCCTTTCATTGATCAAATGCTTGATAGATTAGCTGAGCATGATTACTGTCTTCAGGATGGCTATTCGGGATATAATCAGATCTATATCACTCCAGAAGATCAAGAGAAGACTACATTCACATGTCCTTTTGGTACTTTTACATTCCAGAGAGTTTCTTTTGGGCTATGTGGAGCACCAACCACTTTTCAGAGATGCATGATGGCTATCTTCTCTGATATGATTGGAAATAATGTAGAAGTGTTCATGGATGATTTCTCAGTCTTTGGAACTTCTTATGATGAATGGTTGTACAATCATGGGTTAGTGCTGAAAAGGTACGTTGAGACCAATTTGGTTCTCAATTAGGAGAAATGTCATTTTCTGGTGCGCCAAGGCATCATTCTTGGTCACAAGATTTCTAGTAAGGGACTTGAGGTGGACAAAGCCAAGGTGGGGGTTATTGAAAATTTTACTCCACCAATTTCTGTTAAGGGAATTCGCAGTTTTCTTGGTCATGCGGGTTTCTATAGGCGTTTCATCAAGGATTTCTCTAAGATTTCAAAGCCTTTGTGCAATTTGATAGAGAAAGATGTTCCTTTCAAGTTTGATGATGAGTGCCTTGTTGTTTTTGAGACACTGAAGAAGAGTTTGATTATGGCACCTGTCATAACTGCACCTGATTGGTTTGAACCATTTAAAATGATGTGCGATGCAAGTGACTATGCAGTTGGAGCAGTTCTTGGGTAAAGAAAGAACAACATATTTCATGTAGTCTACTATGCTAGTAAGACTCTTAATTGTGCTCAACTGAACTACACCACTACTGAGAAAGAACTTTTGGCTATTGTCTATGGTTCTGAGAAATTTCGATCTTATCTACTTGGGACGAAGGTGACAGTTTTCACTGATCACGCTGCCATTCGATATCTTGTCTCGAAGAAGGACTCGAAGCCTAGATTAATTCAATGGGTTCTTTTACTTCAGGAGTTTGAATTAGAGATTAAGGACAGAAAAGGGACTTAAAATCAAGTCACCGATCATCTCTCACGTTTAGAGGATCCAATTGCAACTTCACAAGATAAGACTTTGATTAAAGAATCTTTTCCCGATGAGCAATTATTTGGAGTGCAAGCAGAAGAACCATGGTTCGCCGACATTATGAACTACCTTGTGAGTAATATTATGCCTCCAGATTTGACTTCCGCTCAAAGGAAGAAGTTTCTGCATGAAGTGAAGTGGTATATGTGGGATGTGCCATTTATTTTTCGACAAGGAGCTGACCAAATCATCAGGAGATGTATTCCTTACCGTGAAATGAGGGGGATCTTGTGAGATTGCCACTCAACGGCTTATGGAGGATATTATGGTGGAGAAAAGACAACATCTCGTATTCTTCAAGCATGTTTCTTTTGGCCGACCTTGTTTAAAGATGCTCATCAGTTCATTTTGAAATGTGATCGATGTCAACATATGGGTAATATGTCCAAGAGGGATGAGATGCCTCTTAATGTGCTTTTCGAGGTTCCAGTCTTCGATGTTTGGGGAATTGACTTCATGGGGTCATTTGTCTCATCTTGTAATAATCAATATATCTTGTTGGTGGTTGATTATGTCTCGAAATGGGTTGAAGTTAAGGCGTTGCCAACGAATGATATGAAGGTAGTGCTTAATTTTCTTCACAAGCAGATATTCACAAGATTTGGAACGCCAAGAGTCATAATCAGTGATAAGGGGTCACATTTTTGTAACCACAAGTTCACTGCTATGATGCAAAGGTATAATGTGAATCATCGCATTGCTACGGCTTATCATTCTCAGACGAATGGTCAGGCTGAGGTATCTAACAGAGAGATCAAGTGCATTTTAGAGAAAGTTGTGTGTCCATCGAGAAAAGATTGGTCTTTGAAGCTTGATGAAGCTGTTTAGGCGTATCGAACAGCATACAAGACTCTGCTAGGGATGTCACCGTATCAGTTAGTTTATGGTAATGGGTGTCATTTACCGGTAGATCTAGAGCATAAGGCGTATTGGGCTTTGAAGAAGTTGAATCTTGATTTGGATGCAGCTGGAAAGAAGAGGATGCTTCAATTGAATGAGCTCGGCGAGTTTCGACTTCAAGCATATGAAAACAACAAAATGTATAGAGAGAAAGTCAGGAGGTGGCACGATAGGGGTCTAGTGCTCAAATCATTCGTGCCGGGGTAACAAGTTCTTTTGTTCAACTCTCGTCTCCGTCTTTTTCCTGGAAAGTTGAAGTCAAGGTGGTTAGGGCCGTTTATTGTCAAAACTGTTTTTATTACATGGAGCGGTGGAGATTTTTGAGAATGATCTGGGCCAAGCATTCAAGGTAAATGTTCAGAGGTTGAAGCATTACTATGGTGACTCGGCAAACCGCGAGGTGGTTAGTGCCATTTTATTGTCCGTTTGATCTCGAGTTTCTACGTCAAGCTAATGACGTAAAGCAAGCTCTTCTTGGGAGGCAACACAAGTTTGTTGTACATTAGTAGATAGAGGAAGAAGAAAGAAAGGAGAAAAGCATAAAACAATCAAAGAAATAAAAAATTTTGGGGCCAACTATAGTGGCACGGCGCGCCGGCACTGAGGAAGGGGGGCGGCCGCGCCTATTTTCCAGAGACAGAACGCGCCCGCGCTGAAGTAGCGCGCGGCCGCGATGCCCCCTGAGTCCGAAAAAAAATAATAAAGCTGGAAAAAGAGAAAATCGGGAACTTATTTTAAAAATCAATTTCTAGCCAAATTTTACTCTTCCACATCCCAAATTTTCCTCTCCAAATCAAACCCATTATTCCCACTATTCCCATAATAAATTCCACTTCTATTCCATATCTAATTCTCTCCTCACCTCCTATATATATATACACTTATACACAAACTTCTCCATCACTTCTCAAATTCTCAAACACAATTCTCTCTCAAACACTTATCTCTTATTCTCTCTTATTCAATCCCAATGGCACCCAATAGATAAAGAACTCAAGTAAGCAGCAGTACCACTGATTCTTCGAGTGCAGGTGGTGTGAGGCCAAGGTTTTCAACTCTCGTGGCTGAAGTGGAGTATACAAGGCTTCTCTCGAAGCCTATAGTCAAGGAGTGTGGTTTTCTACCATCGTGGAAGGATGGTAGGTTGTTGGAGATGATCTTAGAGATGGGTTGGGTTGCTTTTTGTGAGGCACCCGCTGATGTGCCCATGAGTGTGGTTCATGAGTTATGCTAACGCGAAGGCGGATATAATGGTTTCACTGTGGTTAGGGGAATGGCGGTGGAGTACAGTGCTAAGGCGATAAGGAGGGTGATTGATCAGCCCGTGAGGAGGCCCGATCAGGACATCTGGAATGATAAGACTCTGGAGGACTTTGATATGGATTTGATAGTTGCTACTCTGTGTGTGCCTAAAACTCATTGGAAGTTCAAGAAGGGCATGACTGATTATGCCACATTCCCTGCTTCGTGCATGAACAGGTTTGCACGCGCATGAAATTTTTTTATTTGTGCTAACATCATGCCATCTTCTCATATGCATGATGTTACTGTGGAGCATGCGCGTTTATTATGGGGTATTTTGCAGGGTGACTATGTGGACCTTGGTTTGGTTATTCACCAAGGTATTATGAGGTTTTTACGAGGGAGTACTACAGGTTCCATACCATATGCTTTCATTGTGATAAAGTTGTGTGCGGCAGTTTGTATCCGTTGGGCCACATATGAGCAGCTTCAAGTTCCTAGTTCTGCTATCGATGGATCGACTATATTGAGTATGGTGGAGTGGTACGGTGGTAAGCCCGATCCTAAGGGGCTTGGTTATTCATATGATCTTCTTCTGGGCAAGCGGCCTTATGATCAGATGTATGCTGGTGGTTCAAAGTATGCCCGGAGGCGGGCTGGAGAGCTCAGTTGGGTGAAGTAGAGTCATCCCAGTCACAGCAGCCATCGCAGCAGGAGCAGGAGGAAGCAGGAGTGAATGTTGGAGTTGGTATGAGCATGGCGCAGTATAGACGTCTAGCGAGGAGGATGGATGCAATACATGACATCCATAGTCGGTTTGCACATGATCTCACCCAGGCGTTAGGGACTGCATTCAGGGCCACAGGTGTTGATATCCAGTGACCAGTATTTGGTGAGGACTCCATGTATCCACCTCCAGACACGCCTGACAGTCCACCCGTTGAGGGTGAGGATCCTGATTCCGAGTAGGTATGTCTGATTCCTTACTATTACCTTCACTGAGGACAGTGAAAATTTTAAGTTTGGGGGTAGTAGTTGAAGGAATATGTTTTGTGTGAGTCACATATATTTGCATATTCATGATAGTTTAGTGCATATAGTTGCATTTTTCCATGTAGTTTTTTATTTTTGTAATTTTATGATAGTTTGTTCATATAGTTCATGCATTTGCATTATAACATGATCCCTTAGATGATTTTTTCGATTGACTTGTGATATTGATGCTAGTGTAGTGATGTTAAGTCGTATCGAATTGATTTGCATGCTAGAGACACTTGTATTTCACTAAGTCTTATAGGTTTCTTGAGTGCTAGATCATGATCATGGTTTGTTTGTTTGTCGAAGTTTAATCGTTTATTTATATTTAAAATTTAGGATATTTTCTTTGAAAGGATATCTTCGATATATTATTTATTTTGGTATTTGTAAGATTAAACATAAAATTAAAGAACACGTAGATCCTCTCCATTAGGACATAAATTTAATTGATCCAAATCAAAGTTAAACTAGCAAAATCATGTCTTTTAAACAGATAAAAGAGATATTCCATTCTTGCAAAATATCAAAACTATATCTTTATGGAATATATCTCTAAGGCAATATGATCGAAGAAGAAACATCAAGATATGATATTTCTTAGATCTGTGTTACAACAGGAATATGGCAACAAGCTTGAATAAAGAATATATCAGAGATATTCTTTAGAAGTCTCGTACTATATCAAAAACATTTAACTCTTCGCTCCAAAATATATCTCTACATATAATCAAAAGAGTTTTTATTCAAAGATTTTAAATATTCATTATTGGAATATTAATATCCAGTTCTGCAACTCATTTCTGTATACTCACAGTAATTTTCTCCCGTTTCGTAAAATCAGCATTTCTCGGAGAAAATTGTTCAAAAAAAAAAATACTCAAACACATTTCCTATCACCCAAATATATCTCATATATTAGGAAATATATTTTAAGAATTTATACAAGTCAAAACTTTGGTCAAAATGTCACACCCCCAACTTAAACAGCAAAATAAATATAGTTATTACATCATTTTAATGAAAAATACACAACCAAAATCCAAGATCTTACAGTTTAGGGTTTGGAACAGCCCAACACTACCAACTATTACATCTGATTTAAAATACCGAGTCCTCACACAACTATTATTACTTATTCTACCTGAGCTCGAACATAAGCATCAGCATCACAGGTCTTACGGACAGTCTGCTTGAATCTAACCATAGCTGCTAGCTGTAATATCAGGGTAAAGCAAGAAGTGAGCCAAATGCTCAACAAGTGCTAAAAGTACGACACAAAACATAAATCGAGATATACATTAAAGAATGATAATGGAAAGACATAACCAATGGTAATGAGAGATAAAACTGTGTGAGATGGCATCATTTTGCTTGTATCAAAACAATTTTAAAATCATATCTTAATCAAAATCATTTTATGACGCTACGGATTACAGCCGGTAATCAGCCGCGAAGTAATCCCGAACCTCGCTGGGTTCTAAAACATTAATGGGAATCCCTAGGCAACTTTTAAGCCTAATATAAGTGTGGAAAGGACTCGCGTCTCAGTCCAGATCCACCATTCAAAGAAAACATTTATCCCCCTTTGGGACTGAAAAACCCTCATTTTATTTATTTCAAAAACTGATGCCGAATTATGACAAAATCTCTTTTTGCAGTAAACATTTTTTTATCAAAGGATTATAGATCAACTCGAAACATGAAAAATATGGTACTAAATCTCAGGGCCATGATTCACAAAACTTTACTCTATTAGGGTAACTAAATGGTTTTCATGTATCAAAGTTTGGACAAGGGAATTTTAGTGAGGCTATTAGATATCATGAAAGGAAGTGCCAAATTGGGCTTAAAGCAATGGTTTCTCATCAAGGTTCAAGTGCTGGATCATCAAGAATGTAGGCTTCATGAATACTAAGGGTGTTAAGGTATGAAGAAATGATTTTTAGCTCAGGATATATCAGAATTGACAAGCTTTAGGATAAGAAAGAGGGGTATCAATCAATTAGGGACAACTTTGATAAATATTTGGCTTTCGGGTATCAAGGTAAGGTTCTATAGGGATTCAAGTATCAGGATGAGATATCAATACTTAGGAATCAACAGCATGCTAATCAAGAGGATCAATCAAGTAATATAATAACTCTTTATTTTATCATGGCATTTAACTATCATGAAAAGACTTTTGAACGACTTGTAATACATACTCGAGGGTTCATGGCATTTCTATATAATTCAAAGATAAGCGAGAGATACGCTTGATTTAAATATATCAAAATGACTCAGGATGATTGCATCGATATATATATGAACTGTTTATAGTAAATACGAAGGTCAAGTTGAATCACTTGCCTTGAGATAGGCTGGTCTGGTCTGACTGGTAGGAGCAACTGGAGCTTCACTCAACTTTTATGGCAAGTTTTCCCTCATCTCGAGATCCTACATAAATAATAATAATCCTCATTATAATATATTCTCACCAACTTAACCTATTTACAACTCGAAATTAAACACGGATGGCACTTAGGCCTATATGCACTTAATTTATATTCTCCTTTAAATTATAATTGCACACACATAGCCACATATTCACATATCATATATTAATACCAAATAACACCATATATACCATAATGCAACACTAGGCTTGGATGATCTCGACTCACCACTTAAGTCACTTGGTCGCTAAACTAGACAAGGTCTTCAAATTTTGGCTTCCTAACTCGATGTGCCTTTCCTAAATTATCCAAAACCTATTGACCCTCACTTGTGCCTTTTGCTCTACTGACCTTATACTATCTTACAACTATGGTGGTCGACCTAATACTCACTTCTAAGTGTTCTAAAACTATGTGATAAGTGATAGTGCTCACTGGTGCAAATTTCAGAATGACAACTATGGTTTCTTGAGTGCATTAGACACTCTTAAACTACAAGTTTTCCTTCAAAACTTTTACACAAGACTCTCCTGACCTAAGGGCATCTCACAAACTTGATGTGGCTCAAGGGCCTGGCTTGGGCCTTCTTGGGCCTAAGCTAAAAGTCCAAGGTTCCCCTGTTTTTCTGGGCAGAAAATGCCCTGACTTGAATTAACTTGTGACACATGGTTCTAGCTCATATCCTATGAACTATGGTTGGAAAAACTTCTCTGACATACCCTCTAACTAAGGCTCAATTTGGCCTAATGAGGGCCTACCCATGACATGGTCAAATCTCCCTATTTCTAAGTTGCAACAAAACTGTCCCCTGCTGGACAGATTTTGTGATTCTACTTGTGCACCTAACCAAATGACATGCAAACCTCCAACCAACTCCTAAAACCTTTTATATATTCCCAATACTAACTTCTGGTAGCTTGGGCCTCAAAGTGCACACCAATGACATGGTCAAAACTCACTCTAAACCTCAGGGTGCTATACTGATTTTTCTGCAGAAACTATAACTCTCATTTTCCAAGGTTTTGACTTGTCAAACTCAACTAACAACAACTCAATACTTAAACCAAGACTTATACATGGTGATCTACTGAAATAACTCCCTTATTCTCAAAATAAACTTGGGTGAGATCATCCATGCCCAAAAACAACAACATGCAACCAAATATATATAACATGCAACTCATGGAAAGCACATAACAAGATTTCGGCTAGGCATAAAGTTTTAAATGCTTTCAAAATCGACTTGCACCTAATACTCATCCTTAATAATCATGAAATATAACTTCTTTTAAGTATTAATAAGAAATTTATCATGAAAACAATCTATTTTAAGCACACATATTTCGAATTTATAGATTTTTAAACATAACTACATGATTTCGAAAAGAGTAGCATGCAAAACATGGTTGATCATCATTTTAATGTCTTAAAACTAACATGCATGGCTAAACATAAATATATAATAAAATTTCAGTAGCATGCAAAGGATTTTAAAGCATGATATCTCCATAAAACACTTAGTTAGCACATATACATAATATATCTCATAGAGAGCTCTTGAATTCACAAGAATCAAGAGTTTCTCTTTGGAGATCACATAAGAACTACACATGCATCCATGAAACTTCAACTTCCAAGTCACAAAACACTTGGAAAGTATATAAGATGAATGTAGGTAAAAGATTTACACTTGGGAAGATGAAGAATGAATTGAAAAATGGAAGGGGGTGGGGGATTTTGGCCTTCGGCCGAGAGCAAGGTGGGAGGGGGAAAATGAGAGAAATTTGTGGTGTGTTGGAGTGTCGAATGAGTGGAATGACTTCTCCCACTTTGATTTCTTTGTTTTATGCTATTTGGTTTACAAATGATGAGTGGAAGTGAGAACTTACAAAAATGTCCCTTGGTTAAAGTTAGGCCATTTTGCATGCAAGGCTAAGGTAGTAATTTGGTAATAATCAAATGAGTTAGTGGGGTTGGAAAAGTCTTGTTTGCCCTTTGAGAGAATAGATGGGTGATTTGCATGCATGGTCTCTTATATAATTTGATAAATATGACAACTAAAATTTATAATGATTTATTTTTATAAAATAAAATACAAGTTCAAAAATTATAAAATTTATATCATAAAATAACTTGGATTTTTAGAGACTTTATAAAATCATTTTCAAAATTTGTGAACAAAATACCTTTTAAAAGAAAAATTTTCCAAAGCTTAGAATATTCCTTATAAATCAAAAATAAAGAAATTAAATAAACTCTTGCTTTGAAAAATCATATACTACACAAAACAAATTTATAATGCAGAAACTTTCACTCACACTAGCGTACAATCATTGAATATATTTTCATTTGACTTTAATATTATACCCAATCCACAAATAATATTACATAAAATGCCGGTCGTAACACAAAAGATCCATCTCCTTTATTTCAAGACCAATGGTATTTTTACTCGGAAGAAAGGCTGACAGAACAGTTCCAATTAGATAAAATACTTCCACATGCTATAATGACTTGAAATTTGGTATGGATCATTGAACTGTTATTTTCTAAGTATGGTAAAAATTTCGTAGCTTTCAGAGAATTTTTGTCCGGGCACAAAAATTGAGGCAGTTGGTCCCACAGTTGACCAAGTTTGACCTAGCTACCATTGTCTAAAGTTGACCAAAACTTGCAGGACATCATTTTATATTATTTAGGTAACTATCATATTTTTTATGATATTTATTTAAGTGTTTTTGGGGTGGTCATAATTAATGGTGCTTAATCCTTAATTAAAGTAATTAAGGAATGATTAGAAAAGGAAAATATATATTTAATATATATATATATATCAGCTGAGATTTAAATGAGTACTAGCTTGTGCTTCCTTCCCACTTGCAAAGAAACACAACCTACTTGTCATGTCATCAATCCATGTGATACACTCCATCCACCATCCATTCCTTCTCAAATCTTCACCATTCATTCCACCCAACTTCTCCTATAAATAAACCCCCACCCCAACCCATTTTCTTCAAGCTAAAGAGCCACAAAGTTTCTGGCATTTTTTTAAGAAGTTCTTCTCTTCATCTCTTTCAAATTCTATACAAACACTTCTTCTCAAAAACCTTCTCTCTCTTCTATATACTTACATATATACAAGGTTTTTGAAACCCAAGCTTAGCTTCACCCAACCAAGCTTTATCCCACCAAGTGAGCTCATCCACTACCACTTCCCGGACTCCCGAAGGGCTGCCCAAAGTTCGGCCAATAGCCAAAATCCGTCCGAACCTCCAGCTAATTTTTCCGGCGAACTTTTCCGACCATTTTTTAAAGTGGTTAGTTTTAGCTTCTTATTTGAGTTCTTTGTATTTAAGATTTGTACTTAACTTCTCTACTTCATCTTAAGCTCTTATTCAAGCCCTCTTATAAAGGAAGTTCTCGGGGAGAACTTAGATTTGAACTAGGAATTCGAATAAGTACTCGATCTTCGTAAAAAATCATTCCAACGAGAAGATCTAAAAAGAAAAGTACTTTATCTTCAAGGGGAGATTATATTTGACACAAGTACGAGTTAGCCAATTATTTCTTGCACTTTAATTGGATCTTGGCTAACATTCATTCATGCTCATAAAATAATTACTAAGTTTAAGTGTAATCCTTTCTAGCATCTTCAGTGCTCTCCGGGGGATTATTACTTGTCTCATATAAACACTTCATAATTTGTCAAATCTTAAAACGGATCGTACGAGTTAGACAATTACTTAACGCTCTTTAATTGGATCTTGTCTAACTAATAATGTACATATAAAATATTATGAAGTAAAAGTGTAATCCCTTCTAACATCTTTAGTGTTCCGGGGAATTATAACTTGTTCCATATAAACTACTTCGTAATCATCCGTTAAAATTAAGGACGAATCAAATCCATGAGTTAGACAATTAATTTACACTATTTAATTGGATCTTGGCTAACACATATCGTGTATATAAACAATTACGAGTCATATCGTATAAGCCCCTTCTAACATCCTTCAGTGTTCCGTAGGGTTATACTACGATATCTATAAAATACTCATAATTATTCGTCCAAACTTCGAAAGTACAATCTTAAGCCAATTACTTGCACTTATTTAATTGGATCTTGGCTAAGACTCATAAATCTTATAAACGTGCTTGAAGTTAAAAGAGTATACTTTGACCTTATAATCGTCAATATACAAGTATACCTTAAAACCTTAAGTTGATATACTTAAATGTAAAATTACAACTCCGAGGTTGTAATTAAAGTATTCTTCGATCCATAAATACTTAATCGAAAGAAGAAGAATACTCAAGAAGTCATAAGCCATAAGTGCTTAATATAAAAAGGGACTTCTCATATTACTTCACAACTTTATTAAATCTATAAAGGAGTAATTATAAATATACTTGACCATCTTGTATTATTCTAAGTCAAGTATAACTAATTTGTTTTAATATTCTTATTTGGATATTATACTACTTGTGGGCTAGTACAGTAACATACTAGTTCAAAACAAATCTTTTCCTACTTGTTTTGTTTCGTGGATTGTTTTATTATTTTTGTAGTGAGGTAAAGTGACGTGAGGTGATTCTCATTCTAAGACCCAAGTCCTAGACGTACTAACGGGGAGTTAGTAGTCTTCGCACCGTGAAGAAGAGGAAAGACCCAAGACCGGATCAATAAGATCCAAGATCGGCAAAAGCGAAGGAAGCCAAGTCCATACAAAGGCTATACAACAACTTTGAAGAAATAGCGGGGAGTTATTGTCTAAGATGAATTGTGTAGGTATTACATTTATTTTAAGGTGGTGACCCTTATGTTACGCACCAAGACAAATACTTGTAAAGGGTGTAAAGCTTCTCCGCCTACTAAAGAAGCGAGTTTATTATAAGGGAAAATCCCGAGTCCGGGAGAGGAGCTCGGGGACTGGAGTAGGGGTGAGCGAATCTATTAGAGGTTGCGCCATCGCGAACCAGGATAAAATCACTGTGTGGTATTTTCTTTCCTTGCACTTTATTTTCCGCACATATAAACTGCATAACCACTCGGTAAAGTATTAAAAAGGGATAAAATAGTTTTAAAAAGCCACAACAATTTTTTAAATTGGTAATTAAGCTATTCAACCCCCCTTCTATCTTAAAATAGCCCTCTTATGGGACCTTACAATTCGTATCAGAGCAGTGCTTTTTAACATGTTTGTTAAGTGATTTGCAGATTTACAAGCACAACAAAAAGTGATCTGGAATAGCGTATATTAATTCCGTTGGATGTGGTGAAGGTCTATCTAGCTCACGACCTCCTCTATTTGACGGTACTAACTTTGCAACATGGAAAACGAGGTTTCGCATTTATGCTAGATCTCAAGGAGTCAAAGTTTGGATGGCTATCGAAGACGGTGTTCGCATTCCTACCAAAACTATCGATGACATCATCGTCGAAAAAAAGTTAGTGAATACAACTTAGAGGAAGAAGCCACAATGAATATAGCCGCAAAGGCGGAAATGGTTCTCACAGGTGCACTTGCAGAAAAAGAATATAAAAGAGTAAATAATTGCAAGTCGGCACAAGAAATGTGGAATAAATTAGTGGTAACCTATGAAGGAACCACTGATATAAAAGATTCTCGGATGGATACATTGATCCAAGAATATGAGAACTTTAAACTCCAAGAAGGAGAAAATATCATCGATATGGAAACAAGATTTACTCGTATAATCGATGAGTTATCTCAACTTGGAAAGAATTATACTCAAAATGAAAAGAATAGAAAAGTGCTCAAATCTCTACCTCCTATTTGGAAGGTTAAAGTCACTACTATAAAGGAGATGCACAACTTAAATGAGTATAAGATTGATCACCTATTCGTAAATCTTCGTGCTTATGAAAAAGATAATGTTCCGGAAAAGGTTGCTCCAAAGGTGGAGGATAAAAAGAAAAATATGGCTCTAAAGGCCATACTAATTGATAAAGATGAAAACGATGAGGAGTTAAATGAGGAACTCCAAAATCTCGATGAGAGTGAAATTGCTCTACTCACGAGACAACTTCGTCGTGTGCTTCAAAGAAAAGCTCAAAGGTACGGAAAAGGCTTCCTTAAATCAAATAATCAACAAAGAGTTTTTAACTCTAACGGAAGGCCAAATTATTCTCAAAATTATTCTTCCAATTATAAGAGTAATTATCCATCAACGAGCTACAATAAAGGCAAAGGCAATCAAAATATAAATACCTACAGTAATGCCAATGCCTCTACAAACCATCCGGTTTACACTCCTCCAAAACCCAAAGAATCATCTCTGGAGGAAACACAAGATGTGTGTTTCGAGTGTAAACAACCCAGTCATTATAAAATAGAATGTCCTAAACTTTCAAAGGGACGAAGCCTCGTGGCCGAAAATGGTTGGGATTTAAGTGAAGATGGAGAAGCTCCGGAAGCTAGTGAAGAAGTGGTCAATCTATGCTTAATGGCTCTCGGAGATGAAACCACCTCAACGGAAATCTCCTCTTCAAATCAAGAGGTAACATCGAACTATATCTCAATTAAATCTTTATTAGATGAATCTAGTTTATCTCTCGTAGATATAAATAAGCATGATTTAATTGAACTTGAGTAAGTTATAAAAATAAATATAAAGATGTTGAACAAAGATTTTATTTGTTATGGTCCGAGAAGATGAAAATTGAGGAAATTCATCATACTAAAAATAAAGAATATACTCGGATGTTGGACTCAAAAGTCCAAGATGAGAATGAGATTACATCTCTAAAAGATCAAAACCATCTCATCAAGATTGAGGTAAATAAACTTCAAGAAAACATACTCAATCTTGAAATGGAGAATATATCATTAATTCTCAAAGATGAAGAGATGGAACGTGAAAAGATACAATTGAATGACAATATTTGTAAACTTCACGTTGATCTATTGAACTTAAAGATTCTAAATGAATCAAATGTTCAAGATATAGAAACATCTTATAAAAACAATCTTGATAAAGAAAAAGAGCTATTAAAAACCAATGAGCTTAAAAGTGAAGCTCTAAGGTTAAAAGAAGAAAATTATAAACTCATAGCTCAAGTTAAGGATCAAGAAAGAATCCTTAATAACAAGATTGATGCCTTAGAGAAATAAAATGAAAATCTTGAAAATGTCATTCAAAGATTTACAAAAGGCAATAAGATGTTGGATCAAATGGTGCATACAAAAACCTCATATAATCATGAAGGTTTGGGATATAATAAGAATTCTCCTCCTAAAGGAAATACTCGGAGATTTGTATCACCAATAATGACTTCACCCTAATCACCATCTTATAAATGTTCTTATTGTAATAAAATGGGACATACCATTCAATATTGCAAATTCAAGAATGGTGAAATTAAGGGGAAGCATGTATAGATTCGCAAGGAATCATACAAGAAAGATGATAAACGTGTGCCTCACAAAAATATGGAATATAAGAATCCAAGGCAACAATGGTCTCATCAACCAACTATATTTCAAAATAGAAACACACAATATCATGTAAATGGTAATGCACTTAGAAGGCAACAACCTCTTAGTATAAATGCTTATGCTAATTACCATGCTAATAATAGATATAATATTTATCATGCTCCATCAAGATTTAATGATAGCTCTAGGGATTATCTACCTTAAACTAGGCCTTATGCATCTAGAAATATTTACATGCCTAATGATAATTATACCATGCCTAGCTTCTTTCATAAATCAAATGTTATATATGATGTACTAACCCCAGGACCCTCAAGACAAAGGGGCACCTATAAATTTAACTAATCATGTATGTAGGTGTGTCTTGCCGCAAAACAAGACATATGGTACCTTGATAGTGGATGTTCAAGACATATGACCGGTAATAAGTCACTCTTGAACAACATTAAAAAGGTTACCGCGGGGAGCGTAACATTTGGTGATAGTAGTAAAGGAAACATTGTCGGCATCGGAGATATCGGAAATGGGAAAGTTAAAATTTTCGACGTTCAATTGGTCAACGGGTTAAGATACAATCTTCTCTCCATAAGTCAACTATGCGACAATGACTACAAGGTAATTTTCTACACTACTCATTGTTCTATATTAGATAAACTTGGAAAGTTGGTTCTCACTTGCCCTAGAAATAAAAATGTTTATACATGTGACATGAGCAAGCAAGTAAACGTATGCCTAATCACTATAAATGATGATCCATGGCTATGGCATCGAAGATTAGGACATGCCAACATGAAGTTGATTAAGAATATATCAACTAAAGACCATGTCCGAGGTATACCAAAACTAAACTATCATAAAGATCATACTTGTGAAGCTTGCGAAGTTGGTAAACAAATTCGAGCTTCACACAAAGCAAAGTTTATGGTATCTACCTCGAGACCTCTCGAGTTACTACATATGGATCTTATTGGTCCGGTTCCTATACAAAGTCTCAGAGGTTGCTCATATACGTTGGTAGTTGTGGATGATTATTCACGATTCACATGGACTGAATTTCTCAAGGCCAAAAGTGATGCGTTTGAGTCCTTCTCATCTTTATGTAAAAGGATTCAAAATTAACAAAATAAAACCATAGTCTATATAAGGACTGATCATGGTAAAGAATTTGAGAATTCAAGTTTCACCAACTTTTGTGATGAACATGGCATCACACATAACTTTTCTGCTCCATACACTCCTCAATCCAACGGAGTAGTTAAACGGAAAAATAGAACACTCCAAGAAATGGCTAGCACAATGCTAAATGAATATCGTCGACCTAAATATTTTTGGGCCGAGGCTATGTCAACCGCTTGCCATATTCTTAATCGGGTTTTGCTACGACCTATAAAACCAAAGACTCCTTACGAGTTATATTTTGGCAAAACTCCAAAACTAAGCTACTTTCGAGTATTCTGAAGCAAGTGCTTCATATTAAATTCAAAAGAGTACCTTACGAAGTTTGATCCTAAATCAAACGAAGGTATATTTCTTGGATACTCGAACAATAGTAAAGCTTATCGAGTGTTTAACCTAAAATCGCTTGTGGTGGAAGAATCTATGAATGTCGCTTTTAATGAAAGTAAACCACCGGCGAAATATAAAGATCTTGTTGACCAAAAAAATATTGAACAAGATTGTGGTGCCCTCCAAAGAAGTTTGGGGTCCACACACACACACACACATGCCTTATTTATAACCTGCTTATAACAATAATAAAGATAACAACAATATACAGTTACCCTATTTACCAACTACCACGGATCGCAACAGGTTAAAGTATGCACACAAGCCAAACACACTAATATATTACAAACCGTTCAAATCCCAACTATTCCAAACTCAAACTGAGTATTAAACATTATTACAAACTTTCACAGACTTAAATTATCCCAAAAGAAGTCTACTAGCTCAGCTCAATCAACCTAAACCCCTAGCTCTCGCGCTGGACTGGGGATCCTCGGTACCAACCGGTTCCTTCTTAACTGGAAAAGAACAGAAACAATATCGCACAAATGAGCTAACTAGCTCAGCAAGTCACAATGACAAAACTGAGAATAAAGATCATCAAGTGAACATGTTTATGATATCAAGTGAACAATGGATTATTATTTAGAATTGGATATTATATTTTCAGGTTAAAAACCAAGGTTAGGCTGCTGATCAGTCACGCACTAACCCCGAGCAAGGCACACAGCACTGCTCTAACTACTGGATCCAAGGCACACATTGGCCTAACTTGACCATTATATGGTCTGACCACGAATCTGGTCCATAATTTTATAAAAACAATCCAATTCTAACATAATAACAGAATAAGCAATAATAAACAATAACCAGAATCATTAACAACAATGAGTGTTTAACAATGAAAGGGTTTCAATCCTTGTCAGAATCAATAAGATAATTTAAAAGCTTGGATGCTGGTATTGAAAGAATTGGATAACAAAGGCATCAACATTTCAGGGTTTCAAAGATTTGGGCTTTCAAAGCATATGATAAAATGTTTGAGTATATAATTAATTCAGTTCAGTGTTTGGGATTTTGTTTGCATGTATTTGTGGAGTAGTATCGTATACTTGAGGTTCGTGTTTGGGTATACAACAATCAATGGTCTAGAAAGAATAAGGTTCATGGCTCAAGAACAATGACTGGAATCAGAGTTTGGGTTTCAGTGGTTCAAAGCACTTGCAATATGAACAAGACTATCAAATACTACAATATCTCAAAAAAGTTCAGAACACTTGCCTGGTATTAGCTTACTACACTGCACTCGCTTCCAATCACAACCGTCTTACTCCTCAACTACTTGTTTCCCTTTCCTACGCCTTGCCTCTTCTGCTCATATATCATAAGCATCTATCAATAATCGACTCATAGAGTTCTATTCAACACATACTTCTATCTACCCTTCGTTTTACCCAAATCCGATTAACGGATTAAAAGTTATGCAATAATCAAGTAAACACCGAATATATAGACTGATAGTTAATCAACAAGTCACATATTGCACATAATACATCACGTAATCAATGATATATTATTTATATAGAAGTCTCGGGTCATAAATAGGCTTTCTGATATTTATAATAATTTTTAAAATATTTTTCGGAATTAAAACGGGTCGTTGGATCAATTTCGGGTTAATAAACAGGGTTCGGTAGGCCAATTCTGGCTCCGAAACAATTATATACTAATTATCGAGCTTTGGAAATAATTTAGAATAATATTTAAAACTCGAAACTATTTTTTGGAATTTTTAAATTATTTTTAAATAATTAAATCTAATTAAATAATTGATTAAAATCAATTAATAATTAATTAAATCAATTAATCAATTAATTTTCGAATTAATTGACCAATTAATTAATTAAAAATTAACTGAAATTAATTAACTAATTAATTTAGATTTATTTTTAAACTAAAAATAATTTTCGGAATTAAAATAATAATTTTCAGAATTTTCAGAAATTAAAAATGAATTTTTATAATAAAAATAAATAGGAAATATGATTTTTAAACATTTTATAAATAGGAATCCTATTTTTGAAAACTTTGCAAACTATAGGGACTAAACTTCACCATCTTCAAAAATACAGGGACTAAACTGCAATTTTGCAGTTTCAGTCGCCGGAAAATCGGGGGTGGCCGGAGAACTCACCTCCGGCATCCTCCCACCACCATCACCTCCAGAATTAAACTACACAACACCAGGAACCTATATCTGCAATCAAAATTCATCAATAACCCCAGACTTGGCCGTAATTTGATCAAGAAACTCGCCGGTTTCCGGCGGTTCGACGTAAACTTTAAAACACAACTCCCTTCTCTATAGACCTGGTTGATTCATGAAACTTGTACGACTAGATTGCAAATTTCACAGAGAATACAATACACTATACCACAACATCAATCTATTTCAGAATAAGAAACCCCCAAATTTCAATTACGAACATTCATACGGGTTATAAACCCTAATTTTATAATTCGAAAATCAAACTCAAATTTAAACATGTTATTGAACTCCAATTCAGACGTATAATATATCAAAATCATAAGGTAAACAAGCTCTACAACATGCAATCATCAAATCATACAAACAATCATCCGAACAAAAATTCATATTTTTAATAAATATAATTCGAAAATAAATAAATTTCCAGAAAATAAACCTTTGATTCTGCAGTGAAACCAAGCTCAGAATCTGATAGAACACTTCAAATCCTTCGTTTTGGTTACTCAAGCTTTGAAAACAGAGATCGGTAACGCCTTCGTTTTGCTGTTTGATTCTTAAAACAGTTTAAGTAATTAGGGTTTTTCTCTGAAAATTATAGAATTATCTATCTGCAAATGATTTTGATACGAAATAAAATACGGAAAAAGGCTATTTATATTTACGGAATATTAGTATCCCGTTGGATCATTCTGGATATAAAACAGTACGTTTATTTGTAAAAACTGATCCAAACGGTATCGGTTTTCGGGATAATTATCCAAATCAGTACAATTTGTACTGCGGTCTTGGTCTCAGCGCCTGGTGACACGTATTACGAAGTGATAATTGTGATAGTTTAATAAAAAGCTCCCGTTTATCGAAAATACGGGTTTTATTGATTTACCGAAACGAATATTGTATCGAAAATGTTGCGCCGGGACCCGCGCAGGACAAACCGTACACCGGATCGAAAAAGTCGAAACATGAAATATGCTCGGAATATTACAATTAGGTTAGGAAGGAGTTCTCGGAAGAGTTTCGGGTTCCAAAATGTAACAACGGATGACGTCGGTTGGTTCCCGTTTTTATAAAATAGATTTTAAATACTCGAAAAAAGATTTTATAAATTTCATATGATCCTTATTAATCCATAAATCAACATAAAAATAATTAGGAAGATATGACAATTATCTATATTTTATTTTGGACATATAAAAATTAAAATACTCAATTAATATTATTTTTGAATATCCAAGTACATATAACACTTAACAATTAACTCACAGAATAGATGTACACACATAATAATTATTTAATTTCAAAAATAATTACACGATATATCCCGGATATTACATCCTTCCCCCCTTAAAAGGATTCTGTCCTCAGAATCTCCTTAAGAAAACAATTGAGGGTACTGTTCTCTCATATCATTTTCTAACTCCCAGGTTGACTCTTCAACCTTTGGGTTTCTCCACAATACTCTTACTAACTTTACCACTTTATTTCTCAATACTTTCTCTCTCTCCTCTAGAATCTCTATTGGCTCATATTCTATTACATGCCTGGAGTTTGGATTATATTTCTTGAGCATTGATACATGAAAAACATTGTGAATGTGCTCCATGTGCGGTGGTAACGCCAATTCATAAGCTACTTTGCCAACGCGCTTTAAGATCTCAAAAGGTCCGACATATCTTGGGCTTAGCTTCCCTTTCTTTCCAAACCTCGTTAGTCCTTTCCACGGTGATACTTTCAGTAATACCAAGCTTCCTTCTTCAAATTCCATGTCTTTACTTGACTGGTCTGCATATTTCCTCTGACGATCTTGTGCGGCTATTAGTCTTTTCTGGATAATGTCAACAACTTCCTTTGTCTGCTGCACCAATTCAGGTCCAAGTATTTTGACTTCTCCTACTTCGTCCCAGTATACTGGATATCTACATTTACATCCATAAAGGGCTTCATAGGATGGCATTCCAATACTGGCGTGATAACTGTTATTGTAAGCAAATTCTACCAGAGGTAAATGCTCGTCCCAACTTTTTTGAAATTAATAGCACAAACACGTAACATATCCTCGATTGTCTGGATCGTTCTTTCACTTTGGCCATCCGTCTGGGGGTGATAGGTGAAAGGCATATGTCATAGCCTACTTGTTTATTCGAGTATTTAACTCAACTCAAATAAGAATGTAATAAGTAAATAGTGGATCTATCATCAGAGAGATCTCACAAAGTAACATCTGTCAAAGAATAAAGAAACATTGTTCATCTGCAGACTTGAAGATTCACTGGAAGAAGTTCAAGAATTTGATCATGCCTCAGTGATATAAATCAAGATCGTGGATTTAATCAAATGACAGAGATCTCGTCAAGGTATCATTTATTACAAGGATTCAATCAGAACATCAAAGTCAAGACATGAAGAAACGTCAAGAAAGTTAGTCACTCATGAACCAGACAGTACATCGAGTGTCAGCATTGAAGTGGCGGAATTGATTCATAAGTCTCAGTGACTTTCAAAAGATTGTCAGAAGAATGGATGATGCTCAGGGTTAGTATTAATTCTCTATTAATTAATTAAGTCATATAATTTAATTAAGAAAATAAATTATATCTGCAAGGATTAATTTATTGATTAACTGAATTAAATTGATTAATTAATTTAGAATTAATATTAAGGATTTACAGAATTTTAATTGGTTAAAATCTGTTTTAATTCTAAAAAGACAACTGATTGTACTAGTATGACAATCGGTATGACAATTGATAGTCATACCGAAAGTCATGCTAATTCAGTTGATTGTCTTGATAGAATTATTATTTAGATTAAAATCACTTATTAATTCAGTAAAACAATTTCATTTGAACTAATATGACAATCGATATGACAATCAATAGTCATACCGAAAGTCTTGCTAGTTCATTTTAATTGTCTTGCTAGCTCTAAAAATTGTCATACCGAAAGTATTATTGGACAAAGGATTGTCATACCAGTTCATTAATCTCGGCTGTGTTGATTAAAAAGCAGAAGAAGCATCCAGTTAACTTACACACATACAGAGAGCAATCAAACAGAAGCCAAGAACAAAACAGAGAAAAAGCAGCCAAATATTTCATCTTATCTGCTAATTCAAGATTACAATTTCTAGCTTGTAAAGTTAAATCCAATCAACTAGAAATCACTCTCTTGTTCTTGTGTAACAATCTAGCGGATCAAAATCCCTAGAACTTAATCTCAAATCGCATTTAGCATTTGATCTTTTAATTACAAAAATAGAAAAATTTCATGTCGAATTTATTCTAGATTTGTAATAATTGATTTGAGATTAATCCCTTGTAACTGATACTGTAGTTGTAACACCTTTCAAGTTTAATAAAAGTTTTATTTAACTTGAATTTTGTTTCACAATTTTATTCCGCATTTTATTCGACGAAACGGTATTGTTTGCATTCAACCCCCCCTTCTACAAACAAATTGGGACCTAACAATTGGTATCAGAGCCTTCTGATTAACGTACAAATCTAGATCCTAGACTTTTGTGTTTCTTTCACTTCTTGAATTTTTTATTCACTCAAAAAATTCATAATGACTACACAAAAAGTTGGAACCGTTAAAATTCCACTTTTCGATAAAGAAAATTATGTTATGTGGAAGAAGAAGATGCTACTGTTTTTACAGGTTGCTAATCCCAAATATTTGCAAGTGTTGAAGAAGGGTCCAAAAATTCCTATGGTTATGGAACCAGAGGTAATAGAAAATGATGTGGTGATCACCAAAGCGAGAACTTATGTGAAGGATCCTGAGGACTTCTCTCCTGCTGAAATAAAAGAAGCTTCCCTGGATGCTAGCCTTCAATTAATCTTAGTAGATTCCCTTAATCCCCTGATGAATAGACATGTGATGAATTGTAAAGATTCCAAACATATCTGGGAAACTATTGAGATTATTAATGAAGGCACAGAGGAAGTTAGGGAGAACAAACTAGAAATCCTAACCTCTGAATATGAATATTTCAAATCAAATCCAGGAGAAGGAATCACTGAAGTGTTTGAGAGGTACAATGCATTGATCAACAACCTGAACATTAATGGTAAATACTATTCCATCAGGGAGGTCAACAAAAAGTTCCTTTTAACACTGCCAACTCATCTCGAACATAGAATCACTGCCATAAGAGAAGCAAGAGATCTGAGTGAGATTTCTTTGGAAAGGCTCTATGGTGTGTTAAAGACTTATGAGTTGGAGCAGATTCAGCAGAAGGAAGTTTACGAGAAAGGAAGAGTGGTCAGCACGTCTACTGCTCTAATAGCTGATGAACAACAACAACAACCACAATATCAACAACAATCTCAACAGTCAGATAGAATGGTACAGTCTTCCAAGGTTGAAGATAATGTGATAGTAGCAGAATTTGATTCTCCTACTACAAATCAATCAGGAGATGATTATTATTCCTTGGAAGAACTGGAGCAATTGGAGGATGAGTCAATGGCCCTGATTGTCAAGAGATTCTCAAATGTCAGATTCAAAAGGAATCCCAAGTTCAAGTACAAGTCCAACTACAACAGATTCCAGAAAGGTGGATCTTCATCCTCTAACACCAGCAGTGGTGGGTATAAAACAGGGATGGTTGATCAAAGCACCATTCGATGCTTCAACTGTAATGAGTTGGGACACTTTGCCACAGAATGCAGGAAGCCAAAACAAGCTAGGAAGAACTCTTACGATTCTAATCAGAAGAGTAAATCTGAAAGGGCGTACCTGGCAAAGGGAAGAAGCTGGGATGATACTGACAGTGAAGATGAAGAAGTTGGGAATCTTGCTCTCATGGCTAGTAATGCAAGCACCTCATCGTCAAGAAAAGAGGGCATTAAACAGGTACAACCGGTAGTGTGGATTCTTGACAGCGGATTGTCAAGACATATGACCGGAGATAGAGCCCTGCTATCAAATGTGGTTGAGAAAGCTGGCCCAGTGGTTACCTTTGGAGATAACAGCAAAGGTTTAACGGAGGGATATGGCTGTTTGCAAGCTGGAAATGTTATCATTGAAAATGTATATGTTGTGCAAGGACTTGAACACAATCTGCTTAGCATTAGTCAGTTCTGTGACAACGGCTACAATGTTTTATTCGACAAGCTGAAGTGTCAGATTCTGCACAAGAAAAGTGAAAAACCCTCCTTAATGGGAATCCGGAAAGGAAATCTGTTCGTAGCTGACATGAACTCTGGAAGCAATCTTGAAGTCAATTGTTTCTATGTAAAGGCATCGTCAGATGAGAGTTGGCTATGGCACAAGAGACTTTCCCATCTCAATTTCAAAACAATGAATTCTCTTGCCAAAAGAGAATTGGTAAGAGGTCTGCCTCAGCTGGAATTCTCTCCAGAAGGACTATGTGAGGCTTGCCAGAAAGGAAAGTCAAAGAAAGCAAGTCACAAAGGCACTGCCACATCTTCCATAACTGGTGTTCTGCAATTATTGCACATGGATTTATTTGGTCCAGTTAATATCCTTTCTATGTCAAAGAAGTGTTACTGTCTTGTGATAGTTGATGACTATTCCAAGTATACGTGGGTTTTATTTCTTCACTCTAAGGATGAAACACCACAAGTTGTGATTGATCATATCAAGATGATTGAGTTAGATTCTAACGTCCCTGTTAGAGCAATAAGGTCAGATAATGGGACAGAATTCAAGAATACACTTCTCAATGGATTCTGTACAGACAAAGGGATTACCAGACAATTTTCAGCTCCTAGAACCCCTCAGCAAAATGGAGTGGTAGAAAGGAAGAATCGTACATTGATTGAAGCTGCAAGAACGATGTTAAATGAATCAGGTCTTCCAATGTACTTTTGGGCTGAAGCTGTCAATACTGCATGTTATACTCAGAATCGAACTCTAATCAACAAAGACTTCATGAAAACTCCTTATGAGATTTTGAATGAACAGAAACCTTCTATCAAATACTTTCATGTATTTGGTGCCAGATGCTTCGTGCTCAAGGATGGAGATGATCGTCGTGGTAAGTTCGAGGCAAAGGCATATGAGGGTATTTTTGTTGGATATGGAAGAAGATCATATAGAGTGTATATCATTGATCAACACAAAGTAACTGAAAGTGTCAATGTTACATTTGATGACACTAAACTCCCTAGTATCCAAACTGAAGATCCTTCTGAGAAACTAAAGTTTGATGATACGTCAGATTCAGAATCAGAACATGGTCAAGAACCTGAGGTTGTTGCTGGTGAAGAACCTGTTAATCCTGATGATACTCAAGGTAATAGTGATGGAAACTTTGGCAACAATGGAGATACCACTGCTACTGACGGAGAATCTTCAAGTCAACATGGCAACAACTCAGGGGGAGATGCTGAAGGATCATCTAGTAGGACACAACATCACAATGAATTTCAAGGCGAATCATCAAGATCACATCTTCCAAGACAGACAGTCTGGAATAAAGCTCACCCTTTTGAGTTGATTATTGGTGATCCAGATGTTGGAGTCAGAACTAGACGTGCTACTCAAAATGAGTGTCTGTTCTCAGGATTTCTTTCTGAGATGGAACCTAAGAAAATTGAAGAAGCACTGTCTGATCCAGATTGGGTGATTGCTATGCAAGATGAACTCAATCAGTTTGAAAGTCAACAAGTCTGGAAACTGGTACCTAGGCCTGTACACAAGAAAGCTGTTGGTACTAGGTGGGTATTCAGGAATAAACTAGATGAAGATGGTGTGGTTACAAGAAACAAGGCAAGACTGGTAGCTAAAGGGTATTCTCAAGCTGAAGGCATTGATTATGATGAAACCTATGCTCCAGTGGCTAGACTTGAGGCCATCAGAATATTTCTGGCATTCGCAGCATTTTCAAACTTTAAAGTTTATCAAATGGATGTCAAGAGCGCCTTTCTGAATGGAAAGCTGGATGAAGAGGTATATGTAGAGCAACCTCCTGGTTTTGAAGATCCAGATCATTTGGATTTTGTCTTCTTTCTTTTCAAGGCTATCTATGGGCTAAAACAGTCTCCAAGAAAATGGTATGACACTCTCTCTGAATTTCTTATTGAAAATAGCTTTATTAGAGGTGTCATAGACAAAACTCTCTTTTCTAAAAAACATAAGAATGATACTATATTAGTCCAAGTCTATGTGGATGATATAATATTTGGGTCTACTAATGATAATCTCTGTAAGAGATTTGCTAAGTTAATGCACAGCAAGTTTGAAATGAGCATGATGGGAGAGCTGAAGTTCTTTCTTGGATTACAAGTAAATCAAAGGTTAGATGGAACATTTATTTGTCAATCCAAGTATCTCAAGGAACTCCTCAAAAAGTACAATCTAGAGGATTCTGCATCAGCAAGGACTCCATCAACTACAGCTGTCAAGCTTGGACCATGTGAAAACTCCATTAAGGTAGATGTCACAAGCTACAGAGGTATGATTGGCTCGTTACTCTATCTTACTGCAAGTAGACCAGATATTATGTATGCTACATGTTTATGTGCAAGGTTCCAAGCAGATCCTAGAGATATTCATCTCGTTGCTGTTAAACGAATCTTAAGATATCTTAAGGGAACACCAAATCTAGGTATTTGGTACCCTAAAGAATCTGGTTTTAACCTTGTCGGATATACAGATTCAGATTATGCAGGAAGTGTTGTTGATAGGAAAAGCACCTCAGGAAGTTGTCAATTCCTAGGAAGCAGGCTAGTCTCATGGTACAGCAAGAAACAGCAAACAGTTTCCAACTCAACGGCCGAGGCTGAATATATTGCTGCTGGAAGCTGCTGTGCTCAGATCTTGTGGATTAGGAACCAACTACGAGACTATGGCTCTGTATTGAACAAGATTCCTATTTTATGTGACAACACAAGTGCAATAGCCATCACCAACAACCCTGTGCAGCACTCGAGGACAAAGCACATTGACATCAGGTATCATTTTATTAGAGAGCACGTCATGAATGGTACTGTTGAACTATTTTTTGTTCCAACAGAAGAACAAATAGCAGATATTTTCACTAAACCACTTGACGAATCCACATTTACCAGATTAGTTGGTAAATTGGGCATGTTGAATAGTTTTAGTGATTAATTTAGTTAATATCTGGGATCTGTTCTTGAATGAATTTACAAATGAATTTTTCATAAATGAAAAATTCATTTGCAAATTTATTTTATCATTTTATCATATTTCTTGCTTATTTCTATGTAATATATATTATCTTATCTATTTTTATTTTCCCTACTTGTTAATTTAAAATATCTCAGAATATCTTATTTCCTCTAAAAATGTTTTTCTATGAATTTTATTTGCTAAAATTCAACAGAAATCTATTTTTGGAATAAAATTAATTAATTCTGAAATATTGTCTTTGTTTCTGTAAAAATTATAAGTTTTTATTTCAGTTTTACTATTTTGTAATATAGTTTCAGTACATATATAGAAGTCTGTTACTTTTATTTTATTTTGTTTTCTACTGCAATGACAATCGGCAAGACAATTGAATTGTCTTGCTGAAAGTCATTTCAGTATATGTTTGCATATGTTTGTATATGTCGGTATAGTTTATACTGGCAAGACAATCGGTATGACTATCAATTGTCTTGCCAGTTTTAAACCATATATATAATTAGTTTCATTTTATTATTATACTGGTATGACAATCGGTATGACAATCCCGGATTGTCATACCAGCTGTAATATAAAGGCATGTGTTTGTATTGTTTTTAAACCATTTCAACAGTTCAGTTCATTTCAAAAAAAAATCGAACAGTTGTTCTCTCTTAATTTTCTCTCTTCTCTCTCTTCGAACTAAAACCAACAATCTGCTATTTCCTTGCTCGAGTTTTTACTCAGCAAACTAATTCATCACTTTGTGATATATACATACAAGTATATATATACAGAGGTGCTGTTGGATTTTTCCTAAATAAAAACAAAAACAAATAAAAATCAGTTTGCCCCTTCAAATTCAATTTGTGTTTGTTGATTTTGAACTTTTTATTTTTTATTTTCAATTTCTGATTTGTGTCTTTTGGTTTGTCAAAACTGTGTTTGTGAGTTAGGAATTTTAACGAGATACATTTCTGTCTAAATTTTTCGATTATAATTAATTTAATTCGAATTATTAAATTAATTTAATTAATTCGAATTTTCTTAATATTATTCTTAAAATTCTGAAAAGCGTGTGTCTTATTATTATTTTAAATGGCTCTCAATTTCCAAATTGTCGTGCATAATCAGGTTGGTTATTTTAATCCGGAAAAATGTGATGTTGAAAAATTTAAGCCATGGATTAGATTTTTAAATGACCATTCGATTGTTAGCTCTGCTATTAAATCAAATGTGATTTTAAACGTCGATCTACTTAGACTGATTTGCACAACTTCTACTGTGGCCGATGATTCAAAATCTTTTTCATTCACCGTCGCAAACACACAGTATGTAGTTGATGAAACAGTCGTCAATCGTGCGTTAAATTTTCCACTAGACAATTTCTGTAATTTACCCTCTGAAAATGATATCACAAATTTTTTCAATACTATTCACTATCAGGGGGTGATCAATTTAACCAAACTTTCTAAATCAAATTTGGTGTCTGAATAGGATATTTTCTTCGATACACTTTCCAAAGTGTTTGCCAACTACACAAAATCCAATTTTCATAACATCACTTCCACTCTGCAGTATATTGGTCTTGTGGTTGTTTTCAATCAAAGGATCAATTTTGGTAAACTACTTTTTCCCATTCTCTTGAGACGTCTAACTTCTGCTTTACGTGATCATTCTACAAATCGTAGGGTATCATGTTACTATGCTCGTTTTCTCATGCTTATAGCAGATCATCTACTCACCCCTGAACACAAAGCCCTTTTTGCTAACTCTGCTGTAACCGAACCCCCTCCAGTTAGCAAAAAGATTTACACTCGCCAAGACACAACCTTCAAATTTATGCAAGTTCCAGTACTTGTATCTGCTTTCATGGCCAATTATATTCCCTTACCTATTTTCAATCTTCCCGGCCATGAACAGCAACCTCAACCTCCAGTGGTTCAAGCCACCCAGGCTCTTCCATTACAGGTAGTAATTCCTCACTCTCACTCTCTTCCTACTTCTGTTGAAAGACCCCCAGTGGTTGATAGGGCTGACCATGAAGTTGTAGAACCACAGCTTCAATCCCAGGTCATAGAGCCAAACACAGAGTCTCATACTATCTCAACCTCTCCCCCACTGTCTAAAATGTTACCCAGGAGATTACTAGGAAGTAGTACATTGTTAAATATGAGTGAACCCTCAGCTCTGCCTCCTCCTAAGAAAAGAAGAACATATTCTGAGGCATCTGAAAGCCCATCCTTGTCCTCCCAACAGGACATGGACTTTGAAATGGCCAATGAACAGTTACTAGAGGCCTTCTCTCAACAGGATGCATCTATTGAAATTCGCCATAGGGCCATGGCATCTTGTACTGAGTCAAGCACAATTCCATTACTCACAATGGAACCATACACTTCCCCAGCTCATACTCAGGACACACAGCGAGGAGTGCACGTAGAGTCGGTTACAGTGCCTGCCATAGTTACGGCAAAAGAGCAGTCACATGCTTCAGAGGGAAAATCTGACTCTCCGCCATCTTTAATAGAGTCATTTTCTCCCCTCCCAGATCCAACACCTCTGTCTCCCTTATGGGATTCTCCACTCGCAGATTTATCTGGAGAAAGTGGAGGGCAACTCGGTCAATCTATCCCTGAAGCAATTCAGACATCTATTCCAAAAGATTTGATAGGTTTGACTGAGGATCGGGACTCGCGAATTCCCATTGCACCACCACTGACCTCTCTTGAAGAGGCTAGGGTGATTTTTAATGCAGGTACAGAAGAACAGCAACTGGAAGACTCCTCACGAGCAATTATATTGAGAGAAACACATGCACGTGAGATGAGTGAACCAAACACGAGTGAAATTCAGGTGAGAGCACACACAGACACTGATACTGTAAACCTGTTAGCTCAGATTGCTGCCCTAAAAGAAGAACTTGCTAAAAGCCAAGCTGAAGCTCAAGCATTCAAAGCACAAGTGGTTGAACGGTCTTCTTCTTCCACCTCTGTCAACAATCAGCTTGCAATCATAAGGAATGACATCTCAGATCTAAAGACCACTGTAATACCAAAGCTCAATTCTATTCAGGACACTCCAAATTTATCAGCTGATGACATATCCAACTTCTGCTCTCTACATACAAGAATGACTTCTCTTGAAGACCTCGTTGAGATGAATCATTCACTGGACTCCTCAAGATTTCTAAAGATAGAGACGGGCATGGAACATCTCAATGAAGGGATGAAGCACCTATATTACATGATCAAGAATTCTCATTGCCCTAATGAAGAACAAAGAGCTTATTTTGAAGGACCGTCTGGTGGAGGATCAGGCTCTGGAGGTGATGGAGGTTCCAAAGGAAAGTCAGTAGAGGATCCCTCAACTAAGGGGGAGAAGAAAGGGAGTAGTGCCAAAGGGAAAGAAAAAGATACCTCTGCTGGAAAGAAAGGAAAGGCTGATGATGTCTACTACAGTGGAGAACAGGATGACTTTGACATTTTTGACATTCCCACTGAACCAGTTCAGGAAGATAAAGATGGGTTATTTGAAGCTGAAGAGGAAAGTGATTTTGAAGATTGTGAAGAGGAAGATACAGTGGATCCTAGGTTTGAGAAAGAATTTCAGAAAGAGCAGTCAGAGATGCTAAGAAAAGAAGCTGAACTCAAGAAGGTCTCTCAGATCATTGACAGGAGGAAAGACATACAAAGAACAGAAACTCTTCAAAAGCAACGTCTTCATGACATTAAGGCTCAAGAAAGGAGAAGAGATGTCAGACTAAAGATTGGTGAAAAATGGGATGAAGCTAGGAGAGTACTTGATATGCCTCAGCTGAGCACTAACAATGATAGACAGTTCTTACATCTTCTTGACAAGCTGGAAATCTCAAATCCTAACAATAACATGTACATGAATGCTATCAAGACTGAAGTCTCAAGGATCACAGCTGCTTTTGATAGATCCCTAAATGAGATGAGCATTTTTGTATATTGTCAGAGTGAAGGATCTTTCAAGGTGTCACTTCATCTATTTGAGAATCGTTCTTTGTCAGAGATTTGGGTTCTTTTAAACAAAGTCAAAAGAAGCTCAGAATTGAATGAAGTTCTTCGTGAAAGGCTTAAAGAGTTTGCCAGCAGGGCTAGTCCTCAAGTGGTCAACAATCCTCATCAGGTGAGATTCTTTAAGTCTGATTGTCTTCAAATCTGTCAGCTAGATGTACAATCTCTTAAAGACTACTCAGCTAAGCATCTGGTCTGGATGGAACATCATTTGAGAACTGCTGGATATTCATCCATGTTGAAGACTCAAGCTGCTGACTTGATTCAAGCTTATTGTGAAAAGAATGTTAAAAGGTACACTCAACTCAAGAATAAGCTGAAGTCAGTTGGAGTTCAACCAGTCAGACCAGCAAGCTTTACTTCAGAAAAGGATCGTGTCTTTGACAAGGAATTGCTTCAAGATTTAGAAGAAGGTGAAGTCAGGAGAGAAGACAACTGAAGTCAATTAGCTCAAAACTCAATGTAATATGATTAGAGCGTTATGAATCAAGATAGTCTAATGTAGTTATATGTTCAGGCTAGAGGAACATCTATCTTGTATTCACTTGTAAATTTCATTTGGAATCTGGAAAATGTTAAATATAATCCAGAACTTTTCTGCTATTTACTTTACATTACTGTTTATATCTTTTTCTTATTTGTTAGTTGAGTTATCCTCTAGGTATTTGTTGTTATTGTCTAACAAGCAAATAGGGGGAGATTGAAAGGCATATGTCATAGCCTACTCGTTTATTCGAGTATTTAACTCAACTCAAATAAGAATGTAATAAGTAAATAGTGGATCTATCATCAGAGAGATCTCACAAAGTAACATATGTCAAAGAATAAAGAAACATTGTTCATCTGCAGACTTGAAGATTCACTGGAAGAAGTTCAAGAATTTGATCATGCCTCAGTGATATAAATCAAGATCGTGGATTTAATCAAATGACAGAGATCTCATCAAGGTATCATTTATTACAAGGATTCAATCAGAACATCAAAGTCAAGACATGAAGAAACGTCAAGAAAGTTAGTCACTCATGAACCAGACAGTACATCGAGTGTCAGCATTGAAGTGGCGGAATTGATTCATAAGTCTCAGTGACTTTCAGAAGATTGTCAGAAGAATGGATGCTGCTCAGGGTTAGTATTAATTCTCTATTAATTAATTAAGTCATATAATTTAATTAAGAAAATAAATTATATCTGCAAGGATTAATTTATTGATTAATTGAATTAAATTGATTAATTAATTTAGAATTAATATTAAGGATTTACAGAATTTTAATTGGTTAAAATCTGTTTTAATTCTAAAAAGACAACTGATTGTACTAGTATGACAATCGGTATGACAATTGATAGTCATACCGAAAGTCATGCTAATTCAGTTGATTGTCTTGATAGAATTATTATTTAGATTAAAATCACTTATTAATTCAGTAAAACAATTTCATTTGAACTAATATGACAATCGGTATGACAATCAATAGTCATACCGAAAGTCTTGCTAGTTCATTTTAATTGTCTTGCTAGCTCTAAAAATTGTCACACCGAAAGTATTATTGGACAAAGGATTGTCATACCAGTTCATTAATCTCGGCTGTGTTGATTAAAAATCAGAAGAAGCATCCAATTAACTTACACACATACAGAGAGCAATCAAACAGAAGCCAAGAACAAAACAGAGAAAAAGCAGCCAAATATTTCATCTTATCTGCTAATTCAAGATTACAATTTCTAGCTTGTAAAGTTAAATCCAATCAACTAGAAATCACTCTCTTGTTCTTGTGTAACAATCTAGCAGATCAAAATCCCTAGAACTTAATCTCAAATCGTATTTAGCATTTGATCTTTTAATTATAAAAATAGAAAAAGTTCATGTCGAATTTATTCTAGATTTGTAATAATTGATTTGAGATTAATCCCTTGTAACCGATACCGTAGTTGTAACACCTTTCAAGTTTAATAAAAGTTTTATTTAACTTGAATTTTGTTTCACAATT
Source organism: Apium graveolens (assembly GCF_009905375.1). NCBI lineage: Eukaryota > Viridiplantae > Streptophyta > Magnoliopsida > Apiales > Apiaceae > Apium > Apium graveolens. The sequence goes on along the minus strand of NC_133655.1, from coordinate 195,632,921 downwards.
TTATTCCGCATTTTATTCGACGAAACGGTATTGTTTGCATTCAACCCCCCCTTCTACAAACAAATTGGGACCTAACAATAGGCCGTGCTCATATTCAGTCTTGTTCCCAAACATTCTTGAAAATTCTTCCAAAATCTTGAATTAAACCTTGGATCTCGATCAGATACAATAGACACAGGAACTCCATGACGAACTACAATTTCCTTCAGGTACATATGGACCAACTTGTCGAGCGAAAATCTTTCATTTATAGGCAGAAAATGAGCTGACTTGGTAAGTCTATCCACTATAACCCAAATGGCATCATGATTAGCCCTTGTCCTTGGTAACCCAACTATGAAATCCATGGCAATATGTTCCGATTTCCACTCTGGAATCTCCAATGGCTGTAACAATCCACTTGGTCTCTGATGCTCTGCTTGAACTCTCTGACAGGTATAACATTTGCTAATCCATTCCGCAATTTCCCTCTTCATGTCTGGCCACCAATAATTCTTCTTTAAATCTCTGTACATTTTGGTACTCCCTGGATGGATGGAATACCTTGAATTATGTGCCTCCTGTAGAATTTCATTTTTCAGCTCCGTCACTGGTGGAATCCAAATTCTAGATGAAAACCTCAAAATACCTTGATCATCCTTTTGCGTGCATAACTCTTCACCTACTAAACGATTTATATCTTGATCCATTACATGTTCTTGACATTTCTTTATTTTCTCCAATAACTCCGGTTGGAAAGTCATACTGTATACTTTCGCTTCCTCAGGCTTGCAAACCCTAATCTCCAATTCCAATTTCTAAAATTCCTTATATATATCTTCAAGTACTGATAACTCATTTAACCTTTCCTTCCGACTTAACGCGTCTGCTACAACGTTCGCCTTACCGGGATGATAATTAATCGAGCAGTCGTAGTCCTTGATCAATTCTAACCATCTCCTTTGCCTCATATTAAGTTCCTTCTGTGTGAATATGTACTTTAAGCTTTTATGATCCGTGAAAATCTCGCACTTTTCTCCATACAAATAATGTCTCCAAATCTTCAAAGCGAAAACTATGGCTGCTAGCTCCAAATCATGAGTAGGATACTTTTGTTCGTGTGGTTTCAATTGCCTTGACGCATACGCAATCACCTTATCGTGCTGCATTAGAACACAACCTAGTCCCTTGTGAGAAGCATCGCTATAAATTACAAAATTCCCTTGATCGTCTGGAAGTGACAAAATAGGTGCCGTGATTAATTGTTGCTTCAATTTCTGAAAACTTTCTTCGCACTTATCGTTCCTATAAACTTTTCATTCATTCGTGTAAGCTTTGTCAATGGTGTGGCAATCCTCGAGAAATTTTGAACAAATCGACGATAATATCCCGCCAATCCTAAGAAACTTCTTACCTCGGTGGGTGTTTTCGGTCTCTCCCAATTCGTAATTGCCTCGATCTTTGCCGGATCCACTTTGATCCCTTCGTTACTGACTATGTGTCCCAAGAACTGAACTTCCTGTAGCCAAAACTCACACTTCAAGAATTTAGCATATAACTTCTTTTTTCTTAAAATCTCCAAAGCTGTTCTCACATGTTCTGCATGATCCTCTTCCGTCTTTGAATAAATTAAAATATCGTCTATAAACACAATAACAAACTTATCCAAATACTCCTTGAAAATTCTGTTCATCAGGTCCATAAACGCTGTCGGGGCATTGGTCAATCCAAAAGACATCACTAAAAACTCGTAATGTCCATACCTTTTTCTGAAAGCTGTCTTTGGTATATCTTCTGGCTTGATCTTTAGTTGATGATATCCTGACCTTAAATCGATTTTGGATAAGTACTTGGCTCCCTTCAACTGGTCGAACAAATCATCGATTCTAGGTAAAGGATACTTGTTCTTGATTGTCAGCTTGTTGAGCTCCCTGTAGTCAATACACAGTCTCATGCTTCCATCTTTCTTCTTGACAAATAATACCGGGGCTCCCCACGGGGATACACTGGGCCTGATTACTCTTTTTTCTAACAATTCCTGCAATTGCTTCGCTAGCTCTTTCATCTCGACGGGTGCCATTCTATACGGGGCCTTGGATACTGGTTCTGTTCCAGGTGCTAAGTCGATCGCAAATTCTATTTCTCTATCTGGAGGAAGTCCCGGTAATTCGTCGGGAAATACGTCTGGAACTTCATTTACCACTGGAATATCTTCAAATTTTGCTGGCTCTTGACTTCTGTCAATGACGTATGCTATAAAATGCTCGCATCCTTGCCGTAGTAACTTCTTAGCTTGAATCATTGTTAAAAACTTTTTTACTTGCTTCTCGCCCTTGAACGTTATTATCCTTTCGTCAGGCATCTTCACCATTACCTTCTTATTTTGACAATCTATCTGGGCATCGTGCTTAGATAACCAATCCATCCCTAATATAACGTCAAATTCTCCCAACTTAAATGGTATCAAATCTACACAAAACTTACTACCAGAAATCTCAACCTCACAATTCCCATAAACTTGATTCAAAGTTACACGTTCTTGATTTGCTAATTCCACAGTCATTATTTCATTTAAACATTCAACTGGATAATTTAACTTACTAACAAAATCTTGTGAAACAAACGATCGAGTTACTCCCGAATCTATTAACACTTTGGCACATAAAGAATTCATATTAAGCGTACCTGCCACGACATCCGTATCTTGGATCGCATCCTTCACCGACATGTCAAAAACTCTAGCCCTTGGAGTCTCATTCACTGTTGGGGTAGATCCCATAATCCATAATGCATTACTGACTAGGGCTGATGTCTTGCAATCCCTGGCCATATGTCCTGGCTTTCCACACTTAAAGCACGTAAATCCAATGGCTGGAACCTTCACTGCTGGATTCCAGATAGGCTGATCCTTATTTGCTGCCTCTCTTGCTGGCTGATTTCGGCACTCCCTCGAATAGTGCCCTTTCTGATTGCATTTGAAATATACCACATTCAACTTGTTACAAACTCCTCCATGCTTCTTTCCACATACTTGACAATCTGGAAAAGTTGATCTCAATTGATTCGGCTGATTCGCATTAACTGGACGGTTGCTCTGGCCTCCGTCTCCTACATTCTGTTTCCTGAAATTAAAATTTCTCCCTGGCTGAAACTTGCCCTTCTTAAAATTTGGAAACTTCCCTGGTTGTGACTGACCCTCACTTCCCTCAACTTTCCTTTTCTTGCTTTCTTTCTCCTTCTGAAACATCTCACTCTCTGTCTCTGCGATCATAGCCTTTTGTACCACTCCTGCGTAGGTATCCGGTTCAAAAATGGCTACCTTCCCTCTGATCCATAGTTTCAAACCTTGCTGGAATCTCTTAGCCTTCTTGCTGTCAGTATCCACATATGACGGTACATACCTTGATAATTCCTCAAACTTACCCTCATAATCTGTTACCGACATGTTCCCTTGCTTTAATTCTAAAAACTTCAGCTCCATTTGATCTTGAACAAACTGAGGAAAATACTTTTCTAAAAACAATTCCTTAAACCTTTCCCAAGTAATAATATATGTACCTTCCAATGTCTTCACAATCTTCCACCAATAGGTGGCCTCATTCTTCAGATAGTAACTTGCAAACTCAACCTTCTGTTCTTCCTTTACTTTCACTAAGGCAAATGCCTTCTTTATTTCCTTTAACCAAACATTTGCTTCAATTGGCTCTAAAGAAGCCTTGAATTCTAGTGGGTTTACTGCCTGGAAAGTTTTAAAAGTTACATGGGGATTGGTCTGTCTTTGTTGTTGTTGTGCCAGGTGAACTGTTTGTTGGGCCAAGATTTGAAGAATCTAGGCTATTGCTGGGTCCATGGGTCCTGGGTTCACATTCGGGTTTGTATCATCTTGGTTGTTGTTGTTGTTGGTTTCTTCATTCTGGGTGTTGGTGCGGGTATTTCTTCTGGGAGGCATTTTCTGTAAAGAATCAATCAACTTATTTAGCTTTTGAATCAATCTTTTGCATAAAAGAATAGTTTTGTAAAACAGAAATATCTCTTTTTGAAAACAGTTGTAACTAAGTAAATTGCATGCTTCTTTACAGAATATAAACAGTTATGGAAAACAGGGTACATGGTATCACAGGGTATAATTGGTGCAATAAAGTAAATGACAGTAATGGGAAGGAAAAAGGTGCTGATATATATAGATCAAAAGTTTTAGGTAATACAAGCATAAAGACGCTTCGAAAGTAAAAGCAAAAAGGGTACAACAACCTACTCACTAGTCAGCATAGCTAGTCTATAAATACAACTCAAAAGTCTACTGATACACACTACACACTACTGTACATACTACATAATCATAACAACACTGCTCAGCATCTCTATCTCTGAATCTCTGACTTAGCTCCAGGGAAACTCTGGTCCTGCCAGCCTCTCAAAGTCCTCCATCACCTCAGTAGCCCAGCCCATCAGTGCATCAGGGCCTCTGCCAGGTAATGTAGCTCCATGTAGCCTAGCCTCAAGAACCCTCCGTGTCACATGAATCTCCTCTCGAAGTTCCCTCACACCACGATCAACATCAGTAGTCCTAATGATATGCTGTAGCTCTATGATCTGGGCCAACAAGGAATCATGCTCCAATAGAAGAGCCTCATACCGGTAGTAAGGAACTGGGGGCAATGTAGACTGGAATGGGGCACTCGCAACTGAATGCCCAGTGGAATCTGAATCAGCTGGTGGGGGTCCTCTGATAAGTGGCCTCATGCCTGGAGGTGGAATAGCCTGCAATGGTACGGACTGCAACACAGGTGGAGGTAGTATAGCCAATACTGGTGGAACAACAGGACGTGGATCCGAAGACGGCACTCCAACTGAAAGCTCTGAGTGATCAGCTGATACGGGAATAAAAGAGTCGGCCATCGCTGCTATCTGAAATTATATCGTAATATAAGAATCTCGAACCATAACGTGAATTACACTAATACCTGATATAGCGAAACACTCAACCTCTCGACGTTCTATCTTTCTATTCCTTACTTCTGATCCTAACCCTCTACCCATTCCCGTCAACCTAGGCTTGTGTCAGTGACTTATAACCTGTAGCTCTGATACCAAAACCTGTGGCGCCCTCCAAACCCGGGTCAAAAGTTTGGGGTCCACACACACACACATGCCTTATTTATAACCAGCTTATAACAATAATAAAGATAACAATAATATGCAGTGACCCCATTTACCAACTACCACGGATCACAACAGGTTAAAGTATGCACACAAGCCAAACACACTAATATATTACAAACCGTTCAAATCCCAACTATTCCAAACTCAAACTGAGTATTAAACATTATTACAAACTTTCACAGACTTAAATTATCCCAAAAGAAGCCTACTAGCTCAGCTCAATCAACCTGAACCCCTAGCTCTCGCGCTGGACTGGGGATCCTCGGTACCAACCGGTTCCTTCTTAACTGGAAAAGAACAGAAACAATATCGCACAAATGAGCTAACTAGCTCAGCAAGTCACAATGATAAAACTGAGAATAAAGATCATCAAGTGAACATGTTTATGATATCAAGTGAACAATGGATTATGATTTAGAATTGGATATTATATTTTCAGGTTAAAAACTAAGGTTAGGCTGCTGATCAGTCACGCACTAACCCCGAGCAAGGTACACAACATTGCTCTAACTACTGGATCCAAGGCACACTGTAATAACCCCAATTTTTGGAATTTTTGAAACCCTTATGAATAGTGTTTTGCTGATTATGCTGAATAAGAAAACTTTTCATGCCACACTATGTAGGGGCTCTTTTATTGATCTTCTGGGATATTATTAGTACTCTATATGATAATTAAGTGTATGTAAAGATCGTCAGAATCCAAATTCGAACACTTTGATTTTTCCCGAAAATCTACTAGATACAGAAAGAATTGAGTATAAGGTAACAGAATAAAAAGGATTTAAATTCAAGGATTAAAAGAGATGATCATGAAAGGAATATAATGTATTGAGAAAGGTTAAAGAAACCTAAGTAATAAGATCCTGGGTATGATCCCTCAAACGATAAACAAAAACGAAAGTTAAGCGAACCGTATAACAGATCAGTGGTCATTAGGCAAGCAATTAAGAGTTAATTAAGGAGGTTAGGGATGATGATGTCATCAAACCAACAAGAAGAGGACAAGTGTGGAGGGTGACATCACATGATGACCAAAGCATGACATAAGGGAAAGAAGTGTGGTTGATTTATAACCACACAATTTTTTTTCATGGTTAAAAATGATTAAAACAAAACAAAAGTCAACCAACCAAGGAAAATCAAAACAAATCACAAAAAACATAAAAGCTCTTCCCTTTTCTTCATCAAGCTCTCGGCCAAAATAAACACAGCAACTTCAAACTGCCATATCTCCTTCAATACTCACTCACATGTTGTGTTCTATAGCTCGTTGGAAAGGTATTGAGATGGCCTACAACTCTTGTTCACAAGTCTCGTCCAAATAAGCATGGTAAAACCCTCATTTTTACAGTTCTTTCAATCAGACTTTTAGAAACTTTAAAACCTAACTTTGTGTTCTTGATTTCTTTGGAAATATCAAGCTTGTAGGAGGCTCCATAAGGCTTCCTAGTAACTTTCCACCCTCCAAGAAAGGTATAAATCTTCACTCCCTTTAGTAATAAGGTTGAATGTTGAAGTTTGGAGATGGTTTGGATGGATGAGTAGTAATTTGAATGATAAGCATGATTCGAGCTTAATTGTTAAGTAGTTTAGTTGAATTTGGAGATGTTATAATATATGATTGGATTGAGATCCTTGAGCTTATTATGACTGAAATCAGTATCATTGATGTGTATCTTGAGTTGTTGTTGATTGGTAGTTGGATTGATATGATTTGGAATGGTAAAAATTTGGGAAATCGCGTAAACATAGCCGTCATAATGTCCGATTTACTTTAGACTGTTTTTGCTCTTAACATCAGGACCCGAGAACTCCCTGTTAGGTTTTGAACATTGCCATGATTAGATAGTTCATGTTACGAGCTTCGTTTTGATATGTAGTTCGTTTGAATCCGATGTACGGTTTAGGAGAAACGACCGTTTTATGTAACGGCGTTTCGCGACCGAACCATTACCCCGCGCCTTACTTTGAAACCTTGGTTAAGGACTTTAAATGACTATTTGGGGTATAAAACATTTATTTAAAGTGGATTAGGCAGTTGGTAAGGTGCTCGCGAAAGAATCGCCTTAAAACTCTTAATGGCTAATTTATTAAAAATGGTGGAGCCGAGGGTACTCGAGCGACTTAAGTGAATCGTTAAGCGCGAAAGCGAATGTTAGGACTCTAAATGGTTAAAGTCTAGTTTCTTAAACGACCGGGGTTTAATTCCGACTTATATTGTTGTTCATAGGTTATCGGACCCACTCTAAGCTTAAGTCTATCCGGGAGCACTCAGGCAAGTTTTCTACCCGTTATACTGTTGTTGTGATGTATATATGTATATGCATTATCTTATGTTAAGTGCATGATTGTTATTAGCAAATTCTTGCGATATATTGGAGCATGTTGATATGATATATATGCATGCCTGTTTCGTATTCTTGATTTATATATCTGTTGGTTCAAATGCTTATTAGTTGCATAATACCTATGCTAGAGATAAGCAGTAGTTGCGTATACCCTGAGTGTAGGGGACCCAAAGGTGAACCCTTTTCTAAAATCGGGAGTAGATGTTCCCGAGTATATTAGATATATATTTATATATATATATTGATGTAGTTTTCAAAACTATTAATCGAATAAGGTTTATTCGATAACTTTATATTATTTAATGAATATTATTTCGAATATTCATTCGGGGGCTTATGACTCCTTTTATTTTATTTAATGAATATTATTTCGAATATTCATTTGAGGGCTTATGACTCAGTTTATTTTATTAACTGAATATTATTTGAATATTCATTCGGGGACTTATGACTCAGTTTATATTATTTAATGAATATTATCTGAATATCCATTTGAGGACCTATGACTCCGATTATTTACTGAAATATATTCTTTATTTTATTAAAGAATAAGGTGTCGATAATCAAACTTATTTTTGATTATTCAAATAAAGATAGTACTTTCGTATAAGTATATCTTTGGTTATTTAATACTCATTTCAAGTATAAGTTTTTCAACTTCTACTTCAATTATTTGTATAAAGATTATTCTTTATGGGAATATTATTTAAATAATAATATTCAGATATTTTCTAATATATTGGGACTGATTTACTTTATTAAATCAGCATTACTCCAAACACTCTTTAAAGTGTTTTTGAGTCTTTAAAATGATTTTTAAAAGTTAAAGCGGATCCCAAAACTCATTTTTTATATATTTAAGATCTTCCTTTTAAAGGAGATTTAAATACTCGCTCAAAACCAGAGGGATCCGGCTCTGTGGTGTATTTTATATTCGCAACAAGGTTGCGGTCTTGGTAAATGAATTGATTACTTACCCAACGTTCGGGAAGTAAGTCCATCTATTTGAGTCGGCATAAGCAACATGGGCTCAGTGGGCGTCCATGAAAGTGTAAGTGGCTCAGTGGGAGTCCATCAAATGCGTAAGTGGCTGAGTGGCAGTCCAGCATAAGGTCCTATTGCGACCAGGGTGATGACCAGTGGGGAATTCATCCGCCTACTAGTAGAAAAGGTTACTTATTGGTATCTTTGCCTGATCAACAAGATATCAGGTTTATGCCAAGGTTTTCTCCTTCCCAAAATTCATTGGATATTGCAACTCTATTTATAATTTTCATAACAGAGGTTTTCAAGGAGTGTATGAAATGTATATATATAGGTGTATATATATATATCAGGACTTAATGAAGTATCTCGTAACTTCATTATTTATAATGATATTTCAAGGATTGAATCTATTCAAGTCTTATCTTGTAGTCTCATCTGGGTGATGAACTTTTGAAACTGATTATAACTTGAACGGTGGTAGTTCAAGCAGTATTCGGATATAAGTATATTGGAGTATCTTGTAACTTTATCTTTTAAACTTATATCTAGTAAATGATTATTTTGTGCATGTCAAAGATTTTCGGAAAAACGTTGAGACAAGGTTAGATATAGGAGATCACCTTGCAACGATATTTTATACAGTTATAAACAGGAACTCTGTGTATATTATACATGTCAGGGGATTTCAAAGATTGTGAAAAGTATATATGTATATATATACTGAATATTTTGTGACTTGGTCGCGTTAAGATATCAGCTTGGTTCATTTCTTCTTGACCAAGACTTTTATGAGTACTATGAGAATGCTCATATATTGTTAATTATTATACATATTATTTCGGTGGGCTTGTTGCTCACCCTTGCTTTCTTCTTTCATCACACAACATCAGATAGACAAGATGAACAGGACCAAGCTCCCAATTCGCGAGCGGATATGAAACGTTCCGCAGTTTCCTATAGGCGTTGATGTCGCTGTAACTGAGGTAGGAACTACCAATAGGCTAGGCTTTCAACTTTTGATGTACCAGACTTATGTATCTCTATCAATTGTAATAATGGCAAAGAAATGTAAATTTATTCAGAAACCCTTTTAAGGTGTAATGGCATATAATTTTGGAATAAAATGACTCGTGTTATTTTTGGATATTCATCTCTGAGACTATAACTTGTGGTGTGTGTGTTTATTATGGGGTCACAGTACAGATTAGTTGATTGTTTATTAAGATTAGGTGTTATTAAGGGAAATGGAACTAGTGACAATCCGGATCCCCGACCCCGGATTTGGGGGTGTTACACACATATTGGCCTAACTTGACCATTATATGGTCTGACCACGAATCCGGTCCACAATTTTATAAAAACAATCCAATTCTAACATAATAACAAAATAAGCAATAATAAGCAATAACCAGAATCATTAACAACAATGAGTGTTTAACAATGAAAGGGTTTCAATCCTTGTAAGGATCAATAAGATAATTTAAAAGCTTGAATGCTGGTATTGAAAGAATTGGATAACAAAGGCATCAACATTTCAGGGTTTCAAAAATTTAGGCTTTCAAAGCATAGGATAAAATGTTTGAGTACATAATTAATTCAGTTCAGTGTTTGGGATTTTGTTTGCATGTATTTGTGGAGTAGTATCGTATACTTGAGGTTCGTGTTTGGGTATACAACAATCAATGGTCTAGAAAGAATAAGGTTCATGGATCAAGAACAATGACTGGAATCAGAGTTTGGGTTTCAGTGCTTCAAAGCACTTGTAATATGAACAAGACTATCAAATACTACAATATCTCAAGAAAGTTCAGAACACTTGCATGGTATTAGCTTACTACACTGCACTCGCTTCCAATCACAATCGTCTTACTCCTCAACTACCTGTTTCCCTTTCCTACGCCTTGCCTCTTCTGCTCACATATCATAAGCATCTATCAATAATCGACTCATAGAGTTCTGTTCAACACATACTTCTATCTACCCTTCGTTTTACCAAATCCGATTAACAGATTAAAAGTTATGCAATAATCAAGTAAACACTGAATATATAGACTGATAGTTAATCAACAAGTCATATATAGCACATAATACATCACGTAATCAATGATATATTATTTATAAAGAAGTCTCGGGTCATAAATAGGCTTTCTGATATTTAAAATGATTTTTAAAACATTTTTCGGAATTAAAACGGGTCGTTGAATCAATTTCGGGTTAATAAACAGGGTTCGGTAGGCCAATTCTGGCTCCGAAACAATTTTATACTAATTATCGAGCTTTGGAAATAATTTAGAATAATATTTTAAAGCTCGAAACTATTTTTCGGAATTTTTAAATCATTTTTAAATAATTAAATCTAATTAAATAATTGATTAAAATCAATTAATAATTAATTAAATCAATTAATCAATTAATTTTTGAATTAATTGACCAATTAATTAATTAAAAATTAACTGAAATTTATTAACTAATTAATTTAGATTTATTTTTAAATTAAAAATAATTTTCGGAATTAAAATAATAATTTTCAGAATTTTAAGATATTAAAAATGAATTTTTATAATAAAAATAAATAGGAAATATAATTTATAAACATTTTATAAACAGGAATCCTATTTTTGAAAACTTTGCAAACTACAGGGACTAAACTTCACCATCCTCAAAAATACAGGGACTAAACTGCATTTTTACAGTTTCAATCGCCGGAAAATCGGGGGTGGCCGGAGAACTCACCTCCGGCATCCTCCCACCACCATCACCTCCAGAATTAAGCTACACAACACCAGGAACCTATATCTGCAATCAAAATTCATCAATAACCCCAGACTTGGCCGGAATTTGATCAAGAAACTCGTCGGTTTCCGGCGGTTCTACGTAAACTTCAAAACACAACTCCCTTCTCTACAGACCTCGTTGATTCATGAAACTTGTACGACTAGATTGCGAATTTCACAGAGAATACAATACACTATACCCTGACATCAATCTATTTCAGAATAAGAAACCCCCAAATTTCAATTAAGAACATTCATACGGGTTATAAACCCTAATTTTATAATTCGAAAATCAAACTCAAATTTGAACATGTTATTGAACTCCAAATCAGACGTATAATATATCAAAATCATCAAGAAAACAAGCTCTACAACATGCAATCATCAAATCATACAAACAATCATCCGAACAAAAATTCATATTTTTCATAAATTTAATTCGAAAATAAATAAATTTCCAGAAAGTAAACCTTTGATTCTGCAGTGAAACCAAGCTCAAAATCTGATAGAACACTTCAAATCCTTCGTTTTAGTTACTCAAGCTTTGAAAACAGAGATCGGTAATGCCTTCGTTTTGCTGTTTGATTCTTAGAACAGTTTATGTAATTAGGGTTTTTCTCTGAAAATTATAGAATTAACTATCTGCAAATGATTTTGATACGAAATAAAATACGGAAAAAGGCTATTTATATTTACGGAATATTAGTATCCCGTTGGATCATTCTGGATATAAAACGGTACGTTTATTTGTAAAAACTGATCCAAACGGTATCGGTTTTCGGGATAATTATCCAAATCAGTACAATTTGTACTGCGGTCTTGGTCTCAGCGCCTGGTTACACGTATTACGAAGTGATAATTGTGATAGTTTAATAAAAAGCTCCCGTTTATCGAAAATACGGGTTTAATTGATTTACCGAAACGAATATTGTATCGAAAATGTTACGCCGGGACCCGGGCGGGACAAACCGTACACCGGATCGAAAAAGTCGAAACATGGAATATGCTCGGAATATTACAATTAGGTTAGGAAGGAGTTCTCGGAAGAGTTTCGAGTTCCAAAAACGTAACAACGGATGACGTTGGTTGGTTCCCGTTTTTATAAAATAGATTTTAAATACTCGGAATTTTTTTTTAAAAATTTCATATGATCCTTATAAATCCATAAATCAACATAAAAATAATTAGGAAGATATGACAATTATCTATATTTTATTTTGGACATATAAAAATTAAAATACTCAATTAATATTATTTTTGAATATCCAAGTACATATAACACTTAACAATTAACTCACAGAATAGATACTGTACACACATAATAATTATTTAATATCAAAAATAATTACACGATATATCCTGGATATTATAAAGATGATATTGAAAAGGTTATTCGACAATTCGAAAATATGGATCTCGGGACTCCCGTACATAAAAATCCATTAGAATTGGACGAAAAGGAAGATAAACTTGCTCAAGCAATTCCCACTATAAAAAGTCATCCATAAGATAACGTACTTGGAGACTTAAGGAAGGGAGTTCAAACGCGGTCACAAGTTCAAAACGTTGTGAATCATCTTAGTTTTCTATCTCAAATAGAACCTAAGACCGTAAAAGAGGCTTTATTAGACGAGGATTGGATTTCTGCTATGCAAGATAAATTGCTCCAATTTACTCGTAGTAAAGTATGGGAACTTGTCCCTACGCCTCATGATACTTCCATTATTGGCACAAAATGGGTATTTCAAAATAAATTAGAAGAAAATGGAACGGTAGTTCAAAATAAAGCAAGGTTAGTTGCACAAGGATATACCCAAATGGAAGGTATAGACTTTGATGAAATATATGCATATGTAGCAAGAATTGAATCAATTTGAATGCTATTGGCTTATGCTTGTCATAAAAATTTCAAAGTCTATCAAATGGATGTGAAATCTGCATTCTTAAACGGGATTTTGGAAGAGGAAGTATATGTGAAACAACCTCCTGGGTTTGAAGATGCAACACATCCTGATTATGTCTATAAACTATATAAAGCTCTATATGGCTTAAAACAAGCCCCAAGAGCATGGTACGAAAGGTTGAGCAAGTTCCTACTAGACAATAAATTTAAGATGGGAACGGCCGATAAAACCTTATTTACGAGGCAAGAAAAAGATGATATATTGCTCGTACAAATATACGTAGATGACATCATTTTTGGGTCAACAAATGATGCACTATGTAAAGAATTCTCTAAAAACATGAGTAAAGAATTCGAGATGAGTATGATGGGAGAATTAAACTTCTTTTTAGGATTGCAAATAAGGCAATCTGATGAAGGCATCCATATCTCTCAATCCAAGTATTGTAAAGAGATGTTGAAAAGTTCGAAATGGATAATGCCAAACCCATCTCTACTCCTATGTCTACATCCGATAAATTAACGGAAGATCCAAAAGGAACTCTCGTAGACACATAGAAATATCGAGGAATGATCGGTAACTTGCTCTATATAACTGCAAGTCGTCCCGATATTCAATATAGTGTTTGTAAGTGTGCTAGGTTTCAAGTAACAACTAAAGAATCTCATTTATCCGCGGTAAAAAGGATATTGAGATATCTTAAAGGAACCACCGATGTTGGTCTTTGGTATCCAAAAGGAATACCATTTGACTTAGTATGTTTTTCTGATTCAGACTATGTCGGGCATTTAGTCGACAGGAAAAGTACTAGTGGTACTTGTCAGTTTCTCGGTGGATGTTTAGTTTCGTGGTTTTCGAAGAAACAAAATTCCGTATCCATCTCAAAAACCGAGGCTGAGTATATAGCAGCTGCAAAGTGTTGTGCTCAAATACTGTGGATGAAGCAAACACTAGCTGCCTATAATATAAAATTTGATGTGATCTCAATCTTATGCGATAATACGAGTGCTATTGATCTTAGCAAGAATCCCGTATTACATTCTAGATCTAAACATATAGATGTGAGACATCATTTTTTACGTGATCATGTCAATAAAGGCGATATAAAAATGACTCATATTGATACTGAGATCAATCTCGCTGACATATTCACAAAACCATTAAATTCTGAAAGATTCACTAAACTCCGCTTGGATTTAGGAATGTTGGAATTTATGAAATAATGGTTTATATAAAGAACAGTTGAGAATCATAAAGAAATCTCAACGATAAGGATATTCTCCCGATCAAGTTATTAAGTTTATCTGAAACTCAGATTTATCAATAAAAGAAATTTATTGATCGGGTTAAGATAACTTAAATAGCCCAGATTAACCGGGAAAATAAAATTATTGGAGTGAATATTTATTATTCCATGAGATTTATAAATATTTAGAAATCCTTCTTATACAAACTGATAAATATGTTTCAATTAATTATATATATATATCTATATATATATGTTTTGGTCTTAAATATATATTCTAATTATTTCTAAATACATGTTATTTAAAGTATATATATATATATATATATCTAATATTTATATATTTAAATATATCAAAATTTTTAAGGATAAATATAATCCAGATATATTTATAATTATTTTTTAGTTTTTCTTATTATCCAACCCAAATCAAAAAAATTATTATCCGGCCCAAAAAGCTTCTATATCCAAGCCCATATATTTATCAAATGCAACCCAGTTTTTTGGCCCAATTTTATTAAGCCCAATGGCTGATTACATCTTTTAATCCCATCCATCCATACCTTACCCTAATAAATCCAGGTCGTTCATTTCCTAAAATATAAAAACGTACACTGTTGGTACAGTGCACGCTCTAGTCTATCGATTAACCCTAATCTCTCTCGCCTCTTCTCTCTGTCTCTCTTCTAAAGAACCCTAATTCGTCTTCTTCGTTTCTATCTTCAATTCTTGATCAAATTCATCAGATACTATGCTTATATTGCAATAATCGTAGTTAAGAATATACGATTAATAAATCGTGGTTGGGTTGGTGAAATTAAATCGATTTCCGATGATAAAAATCAACGATTTATACTTAAATCGAACGAGAATCATCAAATCGGACAGTTTATATATATACACTCAATTATCTTTCATTTGAATCATTGATTTAGCAAAAACTGACTCGATTTCAAGTTGTATGACAGGAGAAGATGGGAAAATGATAATTTCTCTGGGAAAAGGAAGACTCTATGGTTGCATGTGACGGAGAAGACTAAATCAGAGGTTGACTCAGTCCGTGACTGAGCCAACCAGGTAAGACCTACGAGTCAGGCCAGACTCTAGGCTCAGGTGTGAAATATTTGTCTATTTCAGTCGTATTGGTTTTGGTAAAGATGTGGTTTAATTTCAGTTTGTGTGTGATCAAATTGAAAAGAGTAGAGTTCGGATTATTGATGAACTTGTTGTCATTTGAGAAATTATCTGATTGGATTTGTATTATCTGGTGGAATTGGTGCTATCTGTTGATTTTTTAATTATTGGTTGAAATTCGGATTATCTGTTGGATTTACATTATTTGCTGGAATTAGTGTTATCTGTTGTTTTTGTGATTTTCTGTTGAAATTCGGATTATCTGTTGGATTTACATTATTTGGTGGAATTAGTGTTATCTGTTGATTTTGTGATTTTCAATTGGATTTCGGATTATATGTTCAAACCATGTTTATCTGATTAATTGGTAATCATTTGCTTGAAATACAGTTGAGTCAAGAAAGTAAGGTGATTAATCTAGAATGTATGATTGTTTAAAATGATCACTGTTAAGGGCAATTTGGTTAAGCTTACCCGGACTATAAAATATAAGTGTAAATTATGAGCTGGATAGTTGAAAGTATACTTAACATGCTTGGTTATATTGCTGTTTTGAATTAAAATCTCAGAGAAATTGTTTAAAAATCAGGTCTCAAAATTTGCTTGGTTAATGATGGATTCTTGGTACAAGTTGAACTGATTATTGATATACTTGAACTAAGTAAGTCAGTGTTCTGATTGTATTGAGTTGCTAGTTCCTTGATGATTCTGTGTAATATTTGAATCCCTATTTTTAAAATTAACCTACCAAGGTGTACTAAAGAATGTTGGTAATTTGGTTTTCAATGACAATTACATATATTTATGTCTTGAGTGCCTATTAATCTCTGTAGAACTATTGAAATGTTTAAATGCTAGTGATCAATGTACTATTAACAGGATGTTATTTGTCTCCTTTTCACAACTTATACACATTAGTTTTCAAAGATTTTTTTTTAAAAAAAGGGAATATGTCTTGGATTAATATTAATAAGTATTAGTTGTGTTTTAAAGCCTTCTGCTAACACCTGATTATCTTGGTTTCTTGGAATACTTACCTGCTAAACTTTGTGTAATCTTACTAATTAGTATTATTCCATTTATGAGTGATTTAAGACTGTTGAAATGTTTAAATGTGTGATCAACTAAATGTGCAAGATGTCCTAATTGAAGTCTTATACAATGAATCTGGATAAGAAATGTCTCCAACCCCTAGTTGCCTATCTGATAGAATGTACTTAGTCTATGCATGATGATCTGTGGACTATTAGTGCAACACTGTTTACTAGTCTGTGTTTATTTATACTTAAGCATTTACAAAAAATCAGATAAGGTATTGTGTACATTGAGTTGTGTAATATAAACTAATACACTCACACACCAGCCCTCACAGTAAGACCTGGCAGGGGAGCCTTGAGCATCCCTGTATCTGGATCACTGCTGTGATTAATGGCCACTTAGAAAATTAAGGTGACATTGTATTTTAACTTACTACATTTAAAGTGTTTTATCTGATATAAATGATCTGAGTATTGTATTTCCTTGAATGTTATTTGAATTAAATGACCACTGATTGTGTATGCTCTATTATATGTTTAATATGCATGACATTCCTTTGGTTGCATCTCATTAATAACGTAATTTCTTGAGAAATAAATGTAACAAATCTTATTTGCATTAAAAAATTCAGTTCTTCAATCAAATTCACTTCACACACAGCTCATCCTTAAATGCTTCTGCACTTAAAGTACAGTTCCTGTGTAGTAGAGTAAGCTAGGATGTCAACTTTATGTCTCACGGTTTCCAAAATCTGTACCTATGTACTGTGTTGTTTTCTAAAGTAGACACAAAGACAAAGATTTAATACATTCTTTATTTGCTTGCTGGAATAATTTATGAATCTGTGTTAATATGCTGCATTACATCATTCTCTCATATGCATCATCCTAGTATCTACTTGGATTTTTGTATAACACAGCCATGCATGCATTAAATGTGTTTCACTGTTCATGAACAGTAAATTTTTTTATAAAAAAAATTCTTAAATTTTAAAATCTTTTCTCTTTGCGTCTGTGTTAAATGGTTATATATACATGCATATCCTATGTGTTGCATTCACACACACACACTAGTTGCATAAATTCCACTTCACTTGCAACATGAACCCAAATGCTAACCCTTTTTACCCTAAACCAAGACCACTGATTGAAAACCCATATCTTCTTCAAGATATGGAGAAAAATTAGTTTCATCACCGTAAGACCTCTGCCATCAAACCTGTTCCAACCTCACTACCCAAACACCATCACAAAAGACACCTCCCTCCAAGATAATACAGAAAGGGATATAAAAACCATACCATCCATTTCTATCAAAGCAGAAAATATCAAAACCCTAAATCCACTAACCCTAGACCTCCTAAACCCTTGCAAGCCAAAGTATACACCAGAAAAGCTAACCTAAGACAAAACACAACACCTCTATGAACACACCAAAGCCTCCTCCACCAAAACTGTCAAACCCTTCAAACACCAAAAAGTTTCTTGAACTTATCAAAAATGTCCAACTGGGTACTTGTGTTGATGTAAAGGGTGAAGTGGAATTCTTAATTAGAAGGGTTAGGTGGGATGGTCTCATGTATAACTTAGGTAAGCACTATTGCACACACCTCATGGGAGAATTCTATTGTAACATGAATGTCATAAAAGGGGTAGATGGTATATTGCATTTCACTACATCAGTCAACAAAAAGGTCATTTGTGTTGATAACAAAAGCATTAATAGGGCACTGCATTTACCTTTGCATCTGTGTGAGTTGCCTTGTGAGGACATTTTCTCTCTGTTTGTTTTTAACAAATCTGAATTTGAACTAATGCTTGGCACTTTTTGTAAATCTGACATTCCTGAAGGTTTATGTGATATTAACTGTGGTATTCATTTTAAACACTTCACTGGCACTTTTCAGCATATTGCGCTAATCATTAGGGCAAATGTTATGCCAAAACCAAATCAAAGTAAGTACTTTGATTTCTTTGATATGAAACTCATGTACCTTTTATGCACAAACAAAATCCAGTTCAGCATATCTTATGTTATTCTTCTAAACATGATCAATGCACATCTTGTAGATTATATGCCTTATGGTATGTTAATCTCATCTTTCTTTGCACTTTGCAACATTAACATGCCTGAAGCATTTTCTAATCTTGTTGATTCTCAAACCACTAATGAACACATAAGGCCACAAGTGCCCCTGATTGTAATAACCCCAATGTTTGGAATTTTTGAAACCCTTATGAATAATGTTTTGCTGATTATGCTGATTAAAAAAACTTTTCATGCCACACTATGAAGGGGTTCTTTTATTGATCTTTTGGGATATTATTAGTACTCTATGTGGTATATAAGTGTATGTAAAGATCGTCAGAATCCAAATCCGAACACTTTGATTTTTCCCGAAAATCCACCAGATATCGAAAGAATTGAGTATAAGGTAACAGGATAAAAAGGATTTAAATTCAAGGATTGTAAGAGAGGATCATAGAAGGAATATAATGTATTGAGAAAGGTTAAGGGAACCCAAGTAATAAGATCCCGGGTATGATCCCTCAAACGATAAACGAAAATGAAAGTTAAGCGAATCGTATAACAGATCAGCGGTCATTAGCCAAATAATTAAAAGCTAATCAAAGAGATTAGTGGGGATGATGTCATCAAACCAATGAGAAGAGGACAAAGAAGGGAGGGTGACATCACATGGTGACATAAGCATGACCAAGCAAGTGTGTTGTTGGTTGAATTAGAACCACACAAAAGTTACCATGGTAAAAAGGTAATAAAACAAAACAAAACAAATCAAAAAATCAACCAACCAAGCCAACAATTCATTTTCACCAAAAACACAACATTTTCTCACCTTTCTTCTTCCATGCTCTCGGCTTTTTCTTCTTTTCCAAAGCAAGAAAATCAAAAATCAAGTTCCAAACATTGTTCAATCACATGGTAATTATCTAAGACTCCTTATGCATAGTTATGGATATCCTATAAGTTTGAGCTCCTAAATCATTCACAGTCTCTTCCTAAAAGTCATGGAAGAAGATGGTGAATAGTGTTTTTGAAGAACTAAAATTTTTGTTCTTGAAGTTTTGTTTAGTTTAAACTTGGATAAGGACTTTAAGGGTGATTCCAAGCCATTCTCTTGATTCTCCACTCTCCAAGGAAGGTATAACCCCTCCAAACCCTAACTTTATTTGAGTAATTAGGTTTAGTTTTGTTGATTTTAATTCATGGGAGGCTTGCTTGTTGTGAATGTAGAGATTAGTTAGTTTTGTGAAGTTTTGGAGTGGTAATTCTTGGATTGTTGATTAATGAACTTAAGTGTAGTTAAATTCAAGTTTAAGAATAAGTATAAATTGTTAATATTGAGTTGTTGGGGCTATTATGATGTAGTATGGATGGAGTTTTGATTGGGTTGTGATTGTGGATTGATTGTGGGTTGAATTGGAGTGTTTTAAATTTGGGTAATCGCGTAAACATAGCCGTCGTAATGTCCGATTTACTTTAGACTGTTTTTGTTCTTAACATTAGGACCCGTGATCTCACTGCTAGGTTTTGACCATTGCCATGGTTAGATAGTTCATGTTACGAGTTTCGTTTTGATATGTAGTTCGTTTGATTCCGATGTACTGTTTAGGAGAAACGGCCGTTTTAAGTAACGACATTTCGCGAACGAATCATTACCCCTCGCCTTACTTTGAAACATAGGTTAAAGACCTAAAATGACTAATTGGAGTATGAAAAATTTATGTAAAGTGTGTTAGGCAGTTGGTAAGACACTCGCGAAAGAATCACCTTAAAACTCATAATGGTTAATTTATTAAAAATGGTGGAGCCGAGGGTACTCGAGCGACTTAAGAGAATCAGTAAGCGCAAAGCGAGCGTTAGAATCTAAATTGGTTAAAGTATAGATTTATAAGTGACTTTGGTTTAATTCCCACTTATATGTTGTTTATAGGTTACCAGACTCGTCTCAAGCCATTTATAACCCCCAGTCGCTCAGGCAAGTTTTCTATCCGTTATACTGTTGTTGTGATGTATACATTTGTATATGCATTATCTTGTGATGGATGCATAATGGTTAATTAGCAAATTCTTGCGATATATTGTAGCATGTGATATGATATATATGCATGCCTGTTTCGTATTCTTGATACATATATCTGCTAATTCAGTTGATAATACCTATGCTAGAGATAAGCGGTAATTTGCATATACCCTTAGTATAGGGGACCCAAAGGTGAACATTTTTCTAAAACCGGGAGTCAATGCTCCCGAGTATAATATATATATATATATATTTATATATATATATGAATAGTTTTTAAAAACTATGAATCAAATGAGGTTTATTCGATAACCTTATTTTATTATTGAATAATATTTATGAATATTCATTCGAGGGCTTATGACCCCGTTTATTTTATTATTGAATATTATTTTGAATATTTATTCGAGGGCTTATGACCCCGTTTATTTTATTATTGAATATTATTTTGAATATTCATTAGAGGGCTTATGACCCCGTTTATTTTATTATTGAATATTATTTTGAATATTCATTCGAGGGCTTATAACCCCGTTTATTTTATTATTGAATATTATTTTGAATATTCATTCGAGGGCTTATGACCCCGTTTATTTTATTAATGAATATTATTATTTGAATATTCATTCGAGGACTTATGACTCCGATTAACTACTAATTATTATTCTTTATTTTATTAAGAAATAATGCGTCGATAATCAAACTCACTTTTGATTATTCAAATAAAGATATTACTTTCGTATAAGTATATCTTTGGTTATTTAATATTCTTTTCAAGTATAAGTTTTACAACTTCTACTTCAATTATTTTTATAAAGATTATTCTTTATGGGAATATTATTTAAATAATAATATTCAGATAATTTCTAATATATTGGGACTGATTTATTTTATTAAATCAGCATCACTCCAAACATTCTTAAAAATGTTTTGCGAGTCTTCAAAATGATTTTAAAAGTTAGAGCGGATCCCAAAACTCAATTTATATTTAAGATCCTCCTTTCGAAGGAGATTTAAATACTCGATCAACACCTGAGGGATCCGGCTCTGTGGTGTATTGTATATTCGCAACAAGGTTGCTATTTTGATAAAAGAATTTTTGATTACTTACCCAACACTCGGGAAGTAAAATTCTTGGAACAAGTTAATCCATTAACAGGCATCGCCTGGGAAATATCGGTGAGTTCTCCTTTCCAACTAGATACGTCTTCTTGGTGGAGTTGTATCAACAAGTTTCTACTTGGGGAAAGGGGGAACGAGCTTTACGTTTCAGAGTCATGGATTTCATCTGAACTAGGAGTGGCGTAAGTGGTCGAGTGGCGCCGGACCAGCCTTATTATACTGGCCCAAATGGCCTGGAAGTTCCGCAAGACGGTACATTCCTTAGGAGTCCAGTGTTCGGTTGACAAGTAAATCCGACAGGTTCTCCTCAACATGTAGAAAATGGTGGGGTTGTACTACTGCGTCTGATCATCGTAAGTGGTCTTCCTGGCGCGACAAACTCCCATAATGAGTTCATCATCCAGTTGGATATTTCTGCAACACTACCCAGAGCACCTCGATAGAAAGGCTACGGTTGGGCGATTGTTGAGTGTTGGCAGGGTCAAGCTTTCAAAATGATGTTTGCATCAAATGAAGTATCTCGTAACTTCATTTTATTTTGATGATATTTTAAAGATTGATTCTATACAAGTTTTGTCTTGTAGCTTAATCTATGGGATGAACTAATTATAACTTGAACGGTGGTAGTTCAAGTAGTATTCGGAAAAGATATAAGTATATTGGAGTATCTTGTAACTTCATCTTTTAAACTTATATCTAGTAAATGATTATCTTATGCATGACAAAGATTTTCAGAAAAACGTTGAGACAAGGTTAGATATATGAGATCATCTTGCAACGATATTTTTTTTTACAGTTATAAACTTGAACTCTGTGTATATTATGCATGGAAGAGGACTTCCAAGATTTTGAAAAGTATATATACATATATACTGAATATTTTGCGACTTGGTCGCGGTAAGATATCAAACTTGGTTCATTTCTTCTTGACCAAGACTTTCATGAGTACTATGAGAATGCTCATATATTGTAAATCATTATACATATTATTTTGGTGGGCTTGTTGCTCACCCTTGCTTTCTTCTTTCATCACACAACATCAGATAGACAAGATGAACAGGACCAAGCTTCCAATTCGCAAGCGGTTAGAAAATGTTCCGCAGTTTTCTGGAAGCGTTGATGCTGCCGTAGCTGAGGTAGGAGCTACCAATAGGCTATGTTTTCAACTATTGATAAACCAGACTTATGTATAATATGAATTGTAATAATGGCAAAGAAATGTAAGTTTATTCAGAACCTTCTTGAGGTGTAATGGCTTATTATGTGGAATAAATGACTTGTGTTATTTTTTTGGGTATTCATCTCTGAGACTATAACTTGTGGTGTGTGTGTGTATATTGTGGGGTCACAGTACTCAGTAGTTGGTTGACTGTTAAGATTAAGTATTGATAAGGGAAATGGAACTCGTGACAACCCGAATCCCCGACCCCGGATTTGGGGGTGTTACAGAAATGGTATCAGAGCTAAGCGTTATAAACCTCAGAGATGAAGTGATGTTAAAATAATAAGTTCACAAAGATAAATAAGAACTCTTGCCAAGTTCATAGTCGGGCTACCTAATGTAGTATTGACAGTTAAAACCCTTATGGGAACCCTTATAAATATTGTGGTAGTAACATAGTTCGTTCTCGTATAGAGTAGCGGGGCACCGAACCCTGAGGTTCAGGAACATCAGCCTGAGGATGTTTTATTACATGTTGGGGATCAAATTGTGAATCCGATAGAGTACCCTAATGAGGGACCGGATGAGATTCATGTTGAGAATGTTGCGGTTGAGGATGTTATCCCAGAAGGGATTGTTGCTGAGGAGGATCTCGTGGAGGATCCTGACGAGAATGAAGAGAGGACCGCTGAGGAATTGATGACCATAGTCAGGGCGACTACCAGAGCAAGAATGGCCACAAGGGTGGCACTAGAGGATGAAGAGTTACCAAGGGCACAAAGGTTAATGAGGGCAGAAGGAGTGGGGCCTTCCATGACACCAATTATACCAGTATCAGACCCTCTTCCCGAGGTTCCTGAAGACATCCATGAGGTTCCACCAATTCCTGTTCCCTCCCCTGTACAGAGCCCAGCACCTACTGAGGAAATGCCACCTTTATCTCCTGCACCATTGTCACCTGATACCGTGCTTGGTTATCCATTTGGATCCTCTGGGTCTGCACCCCCTGCACCCCATGGACTGCTAGATGCAACCACTCGGGCTTCTCTTATCGTCGATTATTATATGCCTTTGGGTGGTCTGTCTGAGGCCCTTAATGTTAGGAGTGATCTGTTGGATCGACTTACTACACCGAGCATTGAGGGCGGGGTACTTCTGGCAGGATTAGCTTATAGCATGGAAAGGATTGAGGCTACCACCCGTGTTACAGCTAGAGGCCATCTTGAGGGTCAGATTGATCCAGCTCTACTTACAACCATCTTAGACCTCATCACCTCTGTGATGGAGCAGGTTAGGGATGTCGTGCGTGCCCGCATTTCTTGATCCATGGTAGTGTGCAGAGCCAGAGCGATCAGACAAGGGTTTCATGTAGCACCGCTTTTGGAGGATTAACCTAAGTTATGAATGATTAGTTTTAATGACTAGATGATTATCTATGGTAGTACTTTAGGGATAGAAGCGATCAGATCAAATGATGTAATTCTCTTTAATGTGTTCAGTTGTTGTACCCTCGAACAAATGGTTATGTATATATTCATTAATTTCAGTTCATATCAGTTTGTTTGTGATAAGTTCATATTGTTAGTTGCACTATCAGCACTTAATAGTGTCGTGAAGTTTATAGAACTTGAGAATTCATAATTTGCAATCATGCTAGGACTATACGAGGGAAAGATTTAAGCAAAGTAAGTAAGACAAATATCCAGAAGTTCTCAAAAAAATTTTCCCAAGCATTATGCCCCATGAGGAATAAGATTAGGGGCAAACCTTGAATGTGATAATTAGGGAGGTCGTAATTAAGGTATAAGGAACCCAGAATATAATGAAGTGGAAAATGAGGATTTTAAATTAAAAGATGACCCCAATTATGGGGAGTAGGAAGAAATATTTAGACTGAGAAAACAGAAGTCGAGCAAGATAGGAAGAACCAGGATGGTGCTCCTATTGAGAAATTCATGGACCTATCTAAACAGAACTTATACTTTTATTTCCAACCACCAGTTTGAGGAAACAATGCGGTGAGAATTTTTTTTTCAGGACCTTTAAGTCGCTAAGCTCTCAGAGTTCCAAGGAACAAGCTGACGTAGCCGAGGCAAGAGCCTGGCTAAAGGAAATAGAGAAATGATTTTATATTCTAAATGATTGATGAAGCGCAAAAGACTGTTTTGTCGCTTACCCTCCCAAAAGAGAGGCCACCCGCTGGTGAAAGGCCAAGAAAGGCACGGAGCAAGAGATTATGATAAATTGATTAAAGTTCAATCAATTGTTTTCGAGAAAGTAATTCCCAAGGTTATGGAGATAGTGTAAAAGCTTTAGAGCCAGAACAAAGGCGGATGAGTATGATGAATTATGAATCTAAGATTGTAAAAGTTGTAAAGATTCGTTCGGAGGAAAAGAATCCCAGAACGATGTGATGTTTGAAGTCAATGATTAGTGGGTTCATGAAATAATGATAAGAGAAAGGAAAATAAAAAGAAACTGAAGTGGAAAGGAATATAAAGGCAATAGAGTTTGAGGAATGATAAGGGAGTTGGGTAGGAGGAAACCCTAAAGACTCGTAGAAATAGAAATAGAAAAGTATGTAATCGTCAGGATGAGGGTGATTCACCATGAGTTAAAGTTGATGATTGAAGGAATAAGAGATACATATATTTTATCCCCTGTAGGTTGGGAGGATTCAAGGAAACCTTGAGATAGTTCGAATGATAAATAATGAGACGCGAATAGACTGAGGAGACAAGGAAGTAAGAAATTAGGAAAATTGGATGAAGGAAGTGACCTTCAAGAATGTGAAGTGTAAGACCGGTGGCTTGATACCCAGAAAGGGAGACGCCGGGTATGAAAGATATCCCAGCATTGAGGTGACAACAACAAAAGTAAATAAGGAATTATTAAGAAGAAGTTCACGTTGAACACGACCAATATCTTCCAGAACATCCTTGTTATTGTTACCAAATTAGGCATATACTATCGAGGTGGAAGTGATTGAATAAGCCACCCTTATCAGGAATATATGACTTGATTTATCCATGGAAGGATGCATGTACCTTTTTAAAGGTGGAATTAAGGATAGAACATCGGTAACTTAAAATGAATCCTAGGGGAATGCATAAAGGTTGGCATTTCACCCTTAATAGGGATAATATGAGTTTTGACAGTATGAATTGGAAAGGATTAAGGTAATAACAACCTTTAGGAATCAGTGGAGAAATTTTTCAGAAGTATATAGACAATGATTCTGGTATTAATAAATGGTATCTTGATATGCCCTGTATCTAGGGAATACAGGAGGAACGAGTCAAGGATAACCTTAGAGGTTTTACAAGGAGAAAGGTAATACTCAAAATTCTCAAGAATAAAAATGTTGATAAAGGAAATATGACGTAATTATAATGATGCCAAGTGCGGCACGTGTTAAACCACGAGAAAGTATGGATCGAACTAGTAAAGGTCGAAATTGTTCAGGGCAATTAGGACCTAAGATAAAAGATGTTCTAAGTATGATTGAGAGTCAGTCGTGACAGTGATTAACCTCTAAAGACTGAGGCAATAACTTATGGAAAAATGGTGATATTTTTTTTTACTCATCAGATTTTAAGGAAAACATCTTCACATAAGCAGTGATTGAAATGAGGTAGAAAATTTATTTGGAGGTGGTTAAAATCACATTGACTGTAAGGAAATTTTACTATCAGGAAAGGCCAAAGAGGTGGCCGACACCTTAAAGGTAAGAGGATAATTATAGGCGCTTGTGCCAAAGGAATACAGTGATGATGGTTAAAGCTGTGAAGGTTGTATTATGGTTTGGAAGATTGACATTCCTTCTGATGACTGTGCAATACCCAACCGTAATAGTAGTTGGTAAAGGTTTAATTCGTGTAATCGCCATGAGCGGGCTATCTATCTCAGAAGGTACTATCTTGAGATAAGCCAGGACCATGTTTCAAAAAGGAGTAGATGAACCTTTGAGTTAAGTCTTCTATTTAAGGCATATGATTAAGAATGGTATTAACCTGCTATCGTTGCTTTGATTGAAACTCTTCTGCAATTTTATCTGCTTCATGTCATGAAAGTACGTCAGAATTTGGAGTGTTCTTCATGAATTATGATTGGTGATTATGTTAACTCCTTAGAAGAATTCTATACGACATGTATGGACTCCGTATGGTTAGATATTAAGATTTCATGGAAAGTGAACGACGGCAGTAGGTCAGTGGTGGACCTAATGCATCAATGATTCTGCGAGTAATGAGCTGATTATAACCGTGAGAGTTGTATTGGAATGGATGTTGAGATTGAGTACCACTAATCGGGTCATGTTGACATATAAGTTATCTTTGATAGAAAAACTAGGTCGATTATTTACCTATTGAATATTTATTCCTTCTTATCAATAGAGAGTCGTATTACTATACGAGGAAGGTTGCGGTGCAAGCATAGAATTCTAGTAACGATGATGTCTAGAATGAGATCCCAGATTCGATTTTCGATATCGAGGGAGTTTCAAAGGTGATCGTGTATAAGCTCGAGCAAGAGCATGGGTCCATAGAATGATGGATGGAATAGTAAATATTTAAGCATGTGAAATGCGATGCTATTATACTTGATGTGGATTTATATACATATATGTTTTGTTCTCCTATGTTAAACCTCTATAGTTCAGAGGTAGATTCCAAACCAGATATTTTGTGGCAGTATATTTTATATATATACAATTCTCTTCAATTCGTTCTTTTCTCTCCTTTTCATTTCATATAAGCTAAGAAGAACAACCCTTCCAGAAGGGGAGGTATTGCCGAATGACTATCTATCTGTGTGATAGAAGCCTAGTAGGATACCATCTATTGTTTAATTGCTTGTCAAGTACTAAAGGCTGGCCACCTTCTGTACTAACTATGCAATAGAACAAGTGTTCATGATCATAGTGATCTCTCAACAAATTCCTTTACTTCTATATGATGGATCAAGCTTTCGAAGATGGAAGCAGCTAAAGGAAGTAGTATCAGTACGGTGGTATTCCGATTCTAACGCGTTAGTGATACTAAGGTTGACGTGGTAATTAAAAGGTTATAGAACGCTAACGAGCAAAAGTATAACCAGTATAATATTAGGAACGGAAGGTAGTAGCGATTACGAACTGGAAAAGAATGGGTATTGAGAAGCAAAAGCTCTAATGCTAAAAGCTATAATGAGAGTCTGTGCAATAGACTTGAAAGAATTTGGAATGATCACTTAACGCGGATTGAGTTTTCTCACGATAATAGATCGTATGTCAGGTATCGAGATGTCGTCTTATGAGATCTTTGAGGGAAGACAATGTCGATCTCCCTTATGTTAGGATGAAGTTGTAGAGCGCAAGATGCTCGGACCAGCAGTGGTCCAAAGGACCAGGGATATAATAGATCTAATCAGAGGACGGCTGGTAGTAGCCCAAGATGGACATAAGAAGTATGTTGATTTGACACAAAAGGACAAAGAATAGGAAGTAGGGGACCTAGTGCTGTTATAGGTATTCCCTTGGAAAGGATGGATGAGGTTCGGAAAGAAAGGAAAGCTAAGCCCACGAATTGTTGGACCCTTGGAGATATTAAGACGTATTGGGAAGTTCGCATATGAGCTAGCCCTACCCCCGAACCTGTAGCAAGTTCATAACGTGTTCCACGTATCAATGTTAAGGAAGTGTAATTCGGATGCCAGACAAATAGGGGCATATGAGCGCATAGACATGCAACTAGACGTAACCTACATGGAGCAACCAGGAAGGTTTATAGATCAAAAATGGACAAATGCTTAGGAGAAGAGTTATCAAACTAGTCAGAGTTTGATGGTAGAACCACAATGTGGGAAAATTACTTAAGAGCTAGAAAGTGCAATGCTAAGAAAGTATCCCTACTCATTTTCTATCTAATTCCGGGACGGAATCCTTTTAAGGAGGGGAGACTGTAATAACCCCAATTTTTGGAATTTTTGAAACTCTTATGAATAGTGTTTTGCTGATTATGCTGATTAAGAAAACTTTTCATGCCACACTATGAAGGGGTTCTTTTATTGATCTTCTGGGATATTATTAGTACTCTATGTGGTATATAAGTGTATGTAAAGATCGTCATAATCCAAATCCGAACACTTTGATTTTTCCCGAAAATCCACCAGATATCGAAAGAATTGAGTATAAGGTAACAGGATAAAAAGGATTTAAATTCAAGGATTGTAAGAGAGGATCATAAAAGGAATATAATGTATTGAGAAAGGTTAAGGGAACCCAAGTAATAAGATCCCGGGTATGATCCCTCAAACGATAAACGAAAACGAAAGTTAAGCGAACCGTATAACAGATCAGCGGTCATTAGCCAAATAATTAAAAGCTAATCAAAGAGATTAGTGGGGATGATGTCATCAAACCAATGAGAAGAGGATAAAGGAGGGAGGGTTACATCACATGGTGACATAAGCATGACCAAGCAAGTGTGTTGTTGGTTGAATTAGAACCACACAAAAGTTACCATGGTAAAAAGGTAATAAAACAAAACAAAGCAAATCAAAAAATCAACCAACCAAGCCAACAATTCTTTTTCACCAAAAACACAACATTTTCTCACTTTTCTTCTTCCATGCTCTCGGCTTTTTATTCTTTTCCAAAGCAAGAAAATCAAAAATCAAGTTCCAAGAATTGTTAAATCACAAGGTAATTATCTAAGACTCCTTATGCATGGTTATGGATATCCTATAAGTTTGAGCTCCTAAATCATTCATAATATCTTCCTAAAAATCATGGAAGAAGATGGTGAATAGTGTTTTTCAAGAACTAAAATTTTTGTTCTTGAAGTTTTGTTTAGTTTAAGCTTGGATAAGGACTTTAAGGGTGATTCCAAGCCATTCTCTTGATTCTCCACTCTCCAAGGAAGGTATAACCCCTCCAAACCCTAACTTTATTTGAGTAATTAGGTTTTGTTGATTTTAATTCATGGGAGGCTTGCTTGTTGTGAATGTAGAGATTAGTTAGTTTTGTGAAGTTTTGGAGTGGTAATTCTAGGATTGTTGATTAATGAACTTAAGTGTAGTTAAATTCAAGTTTAAGAATAAGTATAAATTGTTAATGTTGAGTTGTTGGGGATTTTATGATGTAGTATGGATGGAGTTTTGATTGGGTTGTGATTGTGGATTGATTGTGGGTTGAATTGGAGTGTTTTAAATTTGGGTAATCGCGTAAACATAGCCGTCGTAATGTCCGATTTACTTTAGACTGTTTTTGTTCTTAACATTAGGACCCGTGAACTCACTGCTAGGTTTTGACCATTGCCATGGTTAGATAGTTCATGTTACAAGCTTCTTTTTGATATGTAGTTCGTTTGATTCCGATGTACTGTTTAGGAGAAACGACCGTTTTAAGTAACGACATTTCGCGAACGAATCATTACCCCTCGCCTTACTTTGAAACATAGGTTAAAGACCTAAAATGACTAATTGGAGTATGAAAAATTTATGTAAAGTGTGTTAGGCAGTTGGTAAGACACTCGCGAAAGAATCACCTTAAAACTCGTAATGGTTAATTTATTAAAAATGGTGGAGCCGAGGGTATTCGAGCGACTTAAGAGAATCAGTAAGCGCAAAGCGAGCGTTAGAGTCTAAATTAGTTAAGGTATAGATTTATAAGTGACTTTGGTTTAATTCCAACTTATATGTTGTTTATAGGTTACCAGACTCGTCCCAAGCCATTTATAACCCCCAGTCGCTCAGGCAAGTTTTTTATCCGTTATACTGTTGTTGTGATGTATACATTTGTATATGCATTATCTTGTGATGGATGCATAATAGTTAATTAGCAAATTTTTGCGATATATTGTAGCATGTGATATGGTATATATGCATGCCTGTTTCATATTCTTGATACATATATATGCTGATTCAGTTGATAACACCTATGCTAGAGATAAGCGGTAATTTGCATATACCCTTAGTATAGGGGACCCAAAGGTGAACATTTTTCTAAAACCGGGAGTCGATGCTCCCGAGTATAATATATATATATTTATATATATATATAAATAGTTTTTAAAAACTATGAATCAAATGAGGTTTATTCGATAACCTTATTTTATTATTGAATATTATTTTGAATATTCATTCGAGGGCTTATGACCCCGTTTATTTTATTATTGAATATTATTTTGAATATTCATTCGAGGGCTTATAACCCCGTTTATTTTATTATTGAATATTATTTTGAATATTCATTCGAGGGCTTATGACCCCGTTTATTTTATTATTGAATATTATTTTAAATATTCATTAGAGGGCTTATGACCCCGTTTATTTTATTATTGAATATTATTTTGAATATTCATTCGAGGGCTTATAACCCCGTTTATTTTATTATTGAATATTATTTTGAATATTCATTCGAGGGCTTATGACCCCGTTTATTTTATTAATGAATATTATTATTTGAATATTCATTCGAGGACTTATGACTCCGATTAACTACTAATTATTATTCTTTATTTTATTAAGGAATAATGCGTCGATAATCAAACTCACTTTTGATTATTCAAATAAAGATATTACTTTCGTATAAGTATATCTTTGGTTATTTAATATTCTTTTCAAGTATAAGTTTTACAACTTCTACTTCAATTATTTTTATAAAGATTATTCTTTATGGGAATATTATTTAAATAATAATATTCAGATAATTTCTAATATATTGGGACTGATTTATTTTATTAAATCAGCATCACTCCAAACATTCTTAAAAATGTTTTGCGAGTCTTCAAAATGATTTTAAAAGTTAGAGCGGATCCCAAAACTCATTTTATATTTAAGATCCTCCTTTCGAAGGGGATTTAAATACTCGCTCAACACCTGAGGGATCCGGCTCTGTGGTGTATTGTATATTCGCAACAAGGTTGCTATTTTGATAAAAGAATTTTTGATTACTTACCCAACACTCGGGAAGTAAAATTCTTGGAACAAGTTAATCCATTAACAGGCATCGCCTGGGAAATATCGGTGAGTTCTCCTTTCCAACTAGATACGTCTTCTTGGTGGAGTCGTATCAACAAGTTTCTACTTGGGGAAAGGGGGAACGAGCTTTACGTTTCAGAGTCATGGATTTCATCTGAACTAGGAGTGGCGTAAGTGGTCGAGTGGCGCCGGCCCAGCCTTATTATATTGGCCCAAATGGCCTGGAAGTTCCGCAAGACGGTACATTCCTTAGGAGTCCAGTGTTCGGTTGACAAGTAAATCCGACAGGTTCTCCTCTACATGTAGAAAATGGTGGGGTTGTACTACTGCGACTGATCATCGTAAGTGGTCTTCCTGGTGCGACAAACTCCCGTAATGAGTTCATCATCCAGTTGGATATTTCTGCAACACTACCCAGAGCACCTCGATAAAGAGGCTACGGCTGGGCGATTGTTGAGTGTTGGCAGGGTCAAGCTTTCAAAATGATGTTTGCATCAAATGAAGTATCTCATAACTTCATTTTATTTTGATGATATTTTAAAGATTGATTCTATACAAGTTTTGTCTTGTAGCTTAATCTATGGGATGAACTAATTATAACTTGAACGGTGGTAGTTCAAGTAGTATTCGGAAAAGATATAAGTATATTGGAGTATCTTGTAACTTCATCTTTTAAACTTATATCTAGTAAATGATTATCTTATGCATAACAAAATTTTCAAAAAAACGTTGAGACAAGGTTAGATATATGAGATCACCTTGCAACGATATTTTTTTTTTACAGTTATAAACTGGAACTCTGTGTATATTATGCATGGAAGAGGACTTCCAAGATTTTGAAAAGTATATATACATATATACTGAATATTTTGCGACTTGGTCGCGGTAAGATATCAAACTTGGTTCATTTCTTCTTGACCAAGACTTTCATGAGTACTATGAGAATGCTCATATATTGTAAATCATTATACATATTATTTTGGTGGGCTTGTTGCTCACCCTTGCTTTCTTCTTTCATCACACAACATCAGATAGACAAGATGAACAGGACCAAGCTTCCAATTCGCAAGCGGTTAGAAAATGTTCCGCAGTTTTCTGGAAGCGTTGATGCCGCCGTAGCTGAGGTAGGAGCTACCAATAGGCTAGGTTATCAACTATTGATAAACCAGACTTATGTATAATATGAATTGTAATAACGGCAAAGAAATGTAAGTTTATTCAGAACCTTCTTGAGGTGTAATGGCTTATTATGTGGAATAAAATGACTTGTGTTATTTTTTTGGGTATTCATCTCTGAGACTATAACTTGTGGTGTGTGTGTATATTGTGGGGTCACAGTACTCAGTAGTTGGTTGACTGTTAAGATTAAGTATTGATAAGGGAAATGGAACTCGTGACAACCCGAATCCCCGACCCCGGATTTGGGGGTGTTACACTGATGCACTGTGAGCCTCAAGAGGCAACTCCCACAGTTATTCCTCAATTCATTAGAGAGGAAGATGTGTTTTTGTCTAAGTTTGAGTCTGTTAAAACCATGTTTCATGAACTAAAACTTGAACTTAATAGGGTTAAGGAAGAGAATAATGAGATTAAAGAGAAAGTAGGAGCACTAGAGAGTCTCACTGCCTCTTGCAAATATAGAATTGCATATTTAGAGCATTTGGCTGCATCTACTCTAGGAACTCCTTACATGAATGATCATGATATTGTCTCTTCTTTTCAAGTCCCCATGCATGAAAACACTGCTATGATTCATGAGTTAGAAGAAGTTAATGTGGGTGCTAAGGGTCAACTGATTGATAATTTTCCTGATTTGGTTCATATCCGTGATGCTGATGGAAATGTGATTGGTTAAGTTTGCTTGAGTCTGCTGTTTGGTGAAGTCTGATATGTGATCTTGTACTGGTACTTGCTGTTATGTACCTATTTTGCTACTTTCTGATGTAGTTGTAATTTGTAAGTATTCTGTGTTGGGGTATGTAATATTTAAACTTTGTGATCTTTGAATTTCAGAAGTGTATGCACTTCTTTGGTTTGTAATGACTTAAAACAGGTTCAGGATTTTGTTCTAAATAATCAGTGAACCACACTGATTATTGAGAACAATTTTGATAATATATCATGGCTTGTTTATTGTAAATCTGTTTTTATCTATCTTATGCAGGAAATTGTAAGCATTGTCATGTGTCTCTATTCTAAATTTGGACTATATTGTTAGAATAAGGGTCAATAATGCTTATCAGATTCAGTTTAGTTGTCCTCTGCCTAGTCCATTCTCTTGTGACAATTAGTAACTTCTGAGTTATATTTAAAAAGAATTATATTTATAATATCAGAAATCAAATTATATGGTTTTAACCATTCTACAGGATGTTCATCGTTAATAAACTTAAACTGATTTGATGCATGTACTATGAACATACACTTTATACAATGTATAGGTACTCTGTCCTGGACATCCTACTGTGCACTGTTATGACTAATAGATTACCTCAGGGTAGTCATTGTTTTGTATCTAATTGACATGCAGAAATAGTCACATGTCCTAGAATGAACTCAAGAAGAAAAGAATGGCTACATTGAGCTTTGTGCATCCAACAAAAGTCTCACCAAGGTTGCAAGGCACCACTTGAATTTCCCAGCAAACACTCAGAATCCATAAGGTAAAAACAGGTATATACTTTCCACAGCTCCTCATTTTACTTCACATACACACACTAGGGTGTTATATTATGTTCCAGTCTCAAACCAATCCAACTGCATCCTTTGTGGTAATTGGTTGTGTAAAACTGTTAGTAATATGGATTTACATGTATTGTTTTTTGGTCATTTTAGAAATGTGATTCTTCCCTAGAATGTATTAGATCTCCAAACTATGTAATCTGTTACTCATACCTAGATTAGACAGTTTGTATTAGTGTTAGAATTTGTAAACTTACAATTTAGCCAGAATTGTCTAAAGGACAAAATAGTGTGTATTAGTGTTAGACTTTGTACTAAGAACACGGTTTGTATTAGTACAGTTATTATACCTTGTGGTTGCTGAATTATGTTCTCCAGAATATAAAACATTTAGACTGTTGTTTGTACTAATCAAGATATACTCCATATTGCAAAAGAATAAAACTGGCTTAGTACAAATTGTCTAAAAATGATGAACTTGCTACAATCTTAACTAACCTTTAAATAGTGATGGCTAAATTCACACCTTCTATAAAAACTGTTCTAAACTACATCTTTGGTAATCAATTTGGAAAGGGGTATTAACATTTACTTCATATCTTTTAAATTCAAATCATGCATGCTTAAAAATAGTTCTTCTATTTTTGATTTACAGAAACTATATTAACCGGTTTCCTCAATACATGCAAAGATTACAAATACCATGCATACAATGTAGAATTCATCCTTATATGCTCAAACTCCATGCACTTCACTAGATCTGTGATCACATTGCCATGCTTACCTAGTCACAAATGTTAAATAAAACTCTTCCTCATAATATATATACACTCTTTTTGGCATATACCAAACAAAAGGGGAAGAGAATTTGTGATCCATTTCAACAAATATACTTGCTATCTTTAAGATATATAATGATCTATCTGTGTTCTATTATTGCATGATACATCTAACAAAGTATTTTGCAGGATCTCAAGAAAGAGATTTAATATCTAAGTAAATAAATGCTTTATCTGCAAAATATTTTTCAAAAATTCATGCATACACCAAGGGGAAGCACACACTGATAATTTTATGTTTATTTGGCAAATACCAAAAAGGGGAAGATTGAATGGATATCTTCGATATATTATTTATTTTGGTATTTGTACGATTAAACATAAAATTAAAGAACATGTAGATCCTCTCCATTAGGACATGAATTTGATTGATCCAAATCAAAGTCAAACTAGCAAAATCATGTCTTTTAAACAGATAAAAGAGATATTCCATTCTTGCGAAATATCAAAACTATATCTTTATGGAATATATCTCTAAGGCAATATGATCGAAGAAGAAACATCAAGATATGATATTTCTTAGATTCGTGTTGCAACAGGAATATGGCAACAAGCTCGAATAAAGAATATATCAGAGATATTCTTTAGAAGTCTCGTGTTATATCAAAAACATTTAACTCTTCGCTCCAAAATATATCTCTACATATAATCAAATGAGTTTTTATTCAAAGATTATTAATATTCATGATTGGAATATTAATATTCAGTTCTGCAACTCATTTATGTATACTCACAGTAATTTTCTCCCGTTTCGTAAAATCAGCATTTCTCGGAGAAAATTATTCAAAAAAAAATACTCAAACACATTTCCTATCACCCAAATATATCTCATATATTAGAAAATATATTTTAATTATTTAACAAGTCAAAACTTTGGTCAAAAGATCCATCTCCTTTATTTTCAAGACCAATGGTATTTTTACTCGGAAGAAAGGCTGACAGAATAGTTCCAATTTTAGATAAAATACTTCCACATGCTATAATGACTTGAAATTTGGTATGGATCATTGAAATAGTATTTTCTAAGTATGGTAAAAATTTCGTAGCTTTCAGAGAATTTTTGTCCGGGCACAAAAAATCGAGGCAGTTGGTCCCACAGTTGACCAAGTTTGACCAAAACTTGAAGGACATCATTTTATATTATTTAGGTAATTATCATATTTTTTATGATATTTATTTAAGTGTTTTTGGGGTGGTCATAATTAATGGTGCTTAATCATTAATTAAAGTAATTAAGGAATGATTAAAAGAAAAGGAAAATATATATTTAATATATATATATGTATATATATATATATCAGCTGAGATTTGAATGAGTACTAGCTTGTGCTTACTTCCCACTTGCAAAGAAATACAACATACTTGCCATGTCATCAATCCATGTGATACACTCCATCCACCATCCATTTCTTCTCAAATCTTTACCATTCATTCCACCCAACTTCTCCTATAAATAAACCCCCACCCCAACCCATTTTCTTCAATCTAAAGAGCCACAAAGTTGCTGGGATTTTTTCAAGAAGTTCTTCTCTTCATCTCTTTCAAATTCTATACACACACTTCTTCTCAAAAACTTTTTCTCTCTTCTATATACTTACATATATACAAGGTTTTTGAAACCCAAGCTTAGCTTCACCCAACCAAGCTTTATCCTACCAAGTGAGCTCATCCACTACCACTTCCCGGACTCCCGAAGGGCTGCCCAAAGTTCGGCCAATAGCCAAAATCCGGCCGAACCTCCGGCGAATTTTTCCGGCAAACTTTTCCGACCATTTTTTAAAGTGGTTAGTTTTAGCTTCTTATTTGAGTTCTTTGTATTTAATCTTTTTACTTAACTTCTCCACTTCATCTTAAGCTCTTATACAAGCTCTCTTATAAAGGAAGTTCTCGGGGAGAACTTAGATTCGAACTCGGAATTCGAATAAGTACTTGATCTTCGTAAAAAATCATTCCAACGAGAAGATCTAAAAAGAAAAGTACTTTATCTCTAAGGGGAGATTATATTTGACACAAGTACGAGTTAGCCAATTATTTCTTGCACTTTAATTGGATCTTGGCTAACATTCATTCGTGCTCATAAAATAATTACGTATTTAAGTGTAATCCTTTCTAGCATCTTCAGTGCTCTTCTGGGGATTATTACTTGTCTCATATAAACACTTCATAATTTGTCAAATCTTAAAACGGATCGTACGAGTTAGACAATTACTTAACGCTCTTTAATTGGATCTTGTCTAACTAATAACGTACATATAAAATATTACAAAGTAAAAGTGTAATCCCTTCTAACATCTTTAGTATTCCGGGGTATTATAGCTTGTTCCATATAAACTACTTCGTAATCATCCGTTAAAATTAAGGACGAATCAAATCCACGAGTTAGCCAATTAATTTATGCTATTTAATTGGATATTGGCTAACACATATCGTGTATATAAACAATTACGAGTCACATCGTATAAGCCCCTTCTAACATCCTTCAGTGTTCCGTGGGGTTATACTACGATATCTATAAAATACTCATAATTATTCGTCCAAACTTCGAAAGCACAATCTTAAGCCAATTACTTGCACTTATTTAATTGGATCTTGGCTAAGACTCATAAATCTTATAAACGTGCTTGAAGTTAAAAGAGTATACTTTGACCTTATAATCGTCAATATACAAGTATACCTTAAAACCTTAAGTTGATATACTTTAAGGTAAAATTACAACTCTGAGGTTGTAATTAAAGTATTCTTCAATCCATAAATACTTAATCGAAAGAAGAAGAATACTCAAGAAATCATAAGCCATAAGTGCTTAATATAAAAAGGGACTTCTCATATTACTCCACAACTTTATTAAATCTATAAAGGAGTAATTATAAATATACTTGACCATGTTGTATTATTCTAAGTCAGGTATAACTAATTAGTTTTAATATTCTTATTTGGATATTATACTACTTGTGGGCTAGTACAGTAACATACTAGTTCAAAACAAATCTTTTCCTACTTGTTTTGTTTCGTGGATTGTCTTATTAGTTTTGTAGTGAGGTGAAGTGACGTGAGGTGATTCTTATTCTAAGACCCAAGTCCTAGACGTATTAACGGGGAGTTAGTAGTCTTCGCACCGTGAAGAAGAGGAAAGACCCAAGACCGGATCACTAAGATCCAAGACCGGCAAAAGCTAAGGAAGCCAAGTCCATACAAAGGCTCTACAACAACTTTGAAGAAATAGCGGGGAGTTATTGTCTAAGATAAGTTGTGTAGGTATTACATTTATTTTGAGGTGGTGACCCTTGTGTTACGCACCAAGACAAATACTTGTAAAGGGTTTAAAGGCTTCTCCGCCTACTAAAGAAGCGAGTTTATTATAAGGAAAAATCCCGAGTCCGGGAGAGGAGCTCGGGGACTGGAGTAGGGGTGAGCGAATCTATTAGAGGTTGCGCCATCGCGAACCAGGATAAAATCACCGTGTGGTATTTTCTTTCCTTGCACTTTATTTTCCGCACATATAAACTGCATAACCACTCGATAAAGTATTAAAAAGGGATAAAATAGTTTTAAAATGCCACAACAATTTTTAAATTGGTAATTAAGCTATTCAACCCCCCTTCTAGCTTAAAATAGCCCTCTTACGGGACCTTACATTCTTAATGATAGAATAACATGGATTTTTAAAAAACTAAAGAAAATTGGATTTCATTGCTAGTTATTGTGGCTAGGTGTCAATTGGCTAGTAGCCGGCTCATATTTATATTAGTAGTCTAGGGTTGAACGAGATGGATGAAACGCACTCGTTCAGAAATTTGTGAAAAAAAAGAAGAAAAAAAGAAAAAAAGAGAAAAAGAAAAAAAATAGAAAAAGAAAAAAATAAGTGTTATGTATGATTGATCACAAGTGGGCTCTTTAATACTCGAGTTATTAAGTTCTTAGGGGACTTTGGTGCCTAGTGACCAGAGGCTTTTATAGTCCGGGATCCGCTAACCTAACGCTCGCTACATGGGTACTATTGTATAAGTCTTTTGTGGACCTCACTCATTGCACGGTCAAATAAGCATACTTGTGTTGTTTTGTTGTGAATAAAAGCATGAATCCAAAATAAAACTCCAATATAAGAATTGAAGTGTTATGTAACACTCCCAAATCCGGGGTCGGGAATCCGGGTTGTCACGAGTTCCATTTCCCTTAATAACACCCAATCTTAATAAACAACCAACTACTGCGTACAGTGACACCACAATATACACAAACACCACGAGTTATAGTCTTAGAGATGAATACCAAAAATAACACAAGTCATTTTATTCCATAATTATAAGTCATTACACCTCAAAAGGGTTTCTGAATAACTTTACATATTCTTTGCCATTATTACAATTCATAAATATACATATGTCTCGTACATCAACAGTTGAAAACCTAGCCTATTGGTAGTTCCTACCTCAGCTACAGCGGCATCAACGCCTATAGGAAACTGCGGAACATTTCCTATCCGCTCGCGAATTGGGAGCTTGGTCCTGTTTATCTTGTCTAGCTGTTATTGTGTGATAAAAGAATAAAGCAAGGGTGAGCAACAAGCCCACCAAAATAACATGTATAATAATTAACAATATATGAGCATTCTCATAGTACTCATGAAAGTCTTGGTCAACCAGAATTGAACCAAGTTTGATATCTTAACGCGACCAAGTCGCAAAATAATCAGTATATGTGTATATGTACTTTTCAAAATCTTGGAAATCCTCTTCCATGCATAATATACACAGAGTTCCAGTTTATAACTGTATAAAAAATATCGTTGCAAGGTGATCTCACTTATCTAACCTTGTCTCAACATTTTTCTGAAAATCTTTGTCATGCATAAGATAATCATTAACTAGACATAAGTTGAAAAGATGAAGTTACAAGA
The DNA here is from genome assembly GCF_009905375.1 of Apium graveolens. Lineage (NCBI taxonomy): Eukaryota > Viridiplantae > Streptophyta > Magnoliopsida > Apiales > Apiaceae > Apium > Apium graveolens. Next base: position 195,592,634 of record NC_133655.1, on the reverse strand, counting down.
TACTCCAATATACTTATATCTTTTTCGAATACTACTTGAACTACCACCATTCTAGGTATAATCAGTTTCAAAAGTTCATCACATAGATGAGACTACAAGATAAGACTTGAATAGATTCAATCTTTGAAATATCATTTGAAAGAAATGAAGTTACGAGATACTTCATTAAGTCCCGATATATATATATATATATATATATATATATATATATATATATATATATATCTCATATACTCCTTGAAAACCTTTGTTATGAAAATTATAAACAAAGTTGCAATATCCAATGAATTTGGAAAGGAGAAAACCTTGGCATAAACCTGATATCTTGCTGATTAGGCAAAGATACCAATTAAGTCACCTTTTTTACTAGTAGATGGATGAATTCCCCACTGGTCATCACCCTGGCCGTATTAGGACCTTATGTTGGACTGTCACTCAGCCACTTACGCTTTGATGGACTCCCACTGAGCCACTTACACTTTGATGGACTCCCACTGAGCCATGTCGCCTATGCCGATGCATTTTGATTGGGCTTATATCCTGAATGTTGGGCAAGTAATCAAACTCTTTTACCAAATTAGCAACTTCGTTACGCCAAAAATACACCACTGAGCCAGATCCCTTAGGTTTTGAGCGAGTATTTAATCCCCTTCGAAAGGAAGATTTTAAATTTAAAATTGGTTTTTGGGATCCGCTCTAACTTTTAAAATCATTTTGAAGACTCGAAAACACTTTGAAAATGTTTGAAGTAAGGATGATTTAATAGAATAAATCTGTTACAATATAATCGAAGAATATCTGAATATTATTCTTTAAATAATATTCCAATAAAGTATAGCTTTTTCAAAATAAATCCAGTAAAAGTTTTTGGAAATAATACTTGAAACGAATAATAATTATCGAAAGATATACTTATACGAAAGTAAAATCTTTATTTGAATAATCGAAGATAATGTTTGTTTTTTTATTCAAAACTATCGAATATACCTTATTCGATTAATAGTTATAGAAAACTATATATATATATATAAATATATAAATTATACTCGGGAACATCGACTCCCGGTTTAGAAAAGTGTTCACCTTTGGGTCCCCTGTACTAAGGGTATACGCAACTACTGCTTATCTCTAGCATAGGTATTATGCAGTTTATAAGCATTTGAATTGATAATAAAGTATCAAGATTTCATAATATGCATATATATATATACCATATCAACATGCTCCAATATAACGCAAGATTTACTAATAACAACCATGCACTTATCTCTAGATAATGCATCAATATATTTACATCACAACAACAGAATAACGGGTAGAAAACTTTCCAGAGTGTTCCGGGATAGACTTAAGCTTAAAGTGGGTCCGGTAACCTATGAACAACAACATAATCTGGAATTAGACCATGGTCGCTTAAAAAACTAGTCAAAACTCACTCATACCCTAACGGTCACTTACGGTCGCTTATACGCTTAACGATTTGCGTTAATCGCTCGCGTACCCTCGATTCCACCAATTTTAATAAATTAACCATTACGAATTTAAGGCGACTCTTTCACAAAAACTTTACTAACTGCCTTATTCACTTGACATAATTCTCTCGTGTTTCTATTAATCATTTAAGGGTCTCAATTATGGTCTCAAAGTTACTCGAGGTTTTGGGGTTCGCTCGCGAAACGCCGTTACTTAAAATGGTCGTTTCTCATCGCTCGTAACTCGGATTTATGACGGCTAAACATGACAAAGTTCAGAATCTTACACTGAGTTTACGGGTCCTAAAGTTAAGAACAAAAACATTCTAAGGTAAATCGGGCATTATGACGGCTATGTTTACGTGATTTCCCAAATTTTTTCCAAATCAATTCAATACCAAACCATCATCAATCAATCCCAATACAACCATATGACAATATCACTCATCAACCAATATTAAACCATTAAACTAAGAACCAAATCATACCAAGAATCATTAAGAACAACTAGTGCTACTCTTAACTCCCAAAACAAACAAAAACACTTAATCAACTAAGATCTCAACATGACAAAACAACTACTACACTTGATCTATCATTCCATCATCATAACCATTTATACCAAACAACTTAATACTAAGATTATGAAGAGTTATACCTTCCTTGAAGCTTTAAATCAATGAAATATCCTTGGAAAGTCTATGGGAGACTAGATCCACCTTTAAACAACCTTGATCTTTTAATCAAAATCAAGAAACACAAAGTTAGATCTTGAAGTTACTATTTACCCTAAACTTTTAGGAATTGTTTAACTAGGTAAACCTTGGAATCTTGGATCCAAACTTATAGCATAACTAAGTTATGAATTATGGAAGTTAAGGAAACAAACCTTATAATTTTCGAAGGTGTAGAGCTTGGACTTTGAATTTCCAAACCTCCATTTTTCATGAAAAAGTCGAAGCTACAAGGTGAGGAGAGAAGAAAGGAGTTTCTTGGTTGATTAATTAGTTAAAAATGTGATTAGAATACTTGGTGGAGGTTTAATCTTGGATAAATATCTTGATTAATGCTTGCATCACCATGCTTACCTCACCATCTAGCCACTTGTCTAATTCTTATGGAGTGATGATGTCATCTAGTTTCTACTCCACTTGATTAATCTCACTTGCTTCTTTTACAAGCTTGTCTCTTGGTCGCTTATTTGTTTTACGGTTCGCTTAACTCTCGTTCTCATTAAATCGTTTGAGGTATCATATACGGGATCTTGTTACTTGGGCTTCCATAAACCTTTCTTAATATTTTATACTCATTTAATGATCCTCTCTTATAATCCTTGAATTTAAATCCTTTTAATCATGTAACCTTATACTCAATTCTTTCGGTATCTAGTGGATTTTCGGGAAAAAATCAAAGTGTTCGAATTCGAATTCCGACGACCTTTACATACACTCATTTACTTTATGGAATACTAATATGATCTCAAAATATCCATAACATTGCTCCTATATAGTGTGGCCTGATAATTTTACTCAATCAGCAAAATAAGCCAAAGTTACTATTCATCAGGGTTTCATAAATTTCCAAAAATTGGGGTTATTACAGTCTCCCCTCCTTAAAAGGATTCCATCCCGGAATCAGATAGAAAACAGTTGGGGATACTTTTCTAGCATTGCACTTTCTAACTCAAGTCAATTTTCTCACATTGTGATTCTATTACCAAACTCTGACTAGTTTGATAACCATGTTCCTACGTACTTGTTCCTTTTTGATTCGTAACCCTCACTGGTTGCTCCACATAGGCTAAGTCTGGTTGCAGGTTTACGTATTCATATTCCCCTATGTGTCTCGCCTCTGGATCATACTTCCTCAACATTGATACTTGGAACTCTTTGCGAACTTGTTGCAGGTTCGGGGGTAGGGCTAGTTTATTTGATAACTTCCCAATACGTCTTAATATATCTAAGGGTCCTACAAATCATGGATGTAGCTTTCCTTTCTTCTCGAACCTCATCAATCCTTTCCAAGGGGATACCTTTAACAACACTAAGTCCCCTATTTCATACTCTTTGTCCTTTCGAGTCAAATCAGCATACTTCTTTTGTCCAACCTGGGGTTGCTACCAGCCGTCCTCTGATTAGATCAACTATGTCTTTGGTCCTTTAGACCACTTCAGGTCAGAGCATCTTGCACTCTCCAACTTCATTCCGATACAAGGAAGATCGGCATTGTCTTCCCTAAAGGGCCTCATAAGGCGTCATCCTGATACTGACATAAAACCTATTGTCGTAAGAAAACTCAATCCGTGCTAAGTGATCATTCCAAATTTCTTTCAAGTCTATTACACAGAACCTCAACATATCTTCTAGCGCTACAACTTTCTCTTCTTAATACTCATTCTTTTCCAGTTCGTAATCGTTACTATCTTCCGTACCTAATATTATACTGGTTATACTTTTGCTTGTTAGCGTTCTATAACCTTTTAATAAATGCGTCAACCTTAGTATCACGAACGCGTTAGAATCAGAATACCACTGCACTTATACTACTTCATATCTATTTGCTTCCATCTTTGAAAGCTTGATCCATCGTATAGAAGTAAAAGAATTTATTGAGAGATCACTATGATCATGAACACTTGTTACATCACATAGTTAGTACAGAACGTGGCCAGCCTTTAGTACTTGACAAGCAATTAAATAACATGCGGTATCCTACTAGGCTTCTATCACACAGATAGATAGTCATTCGACAATACCTCCCTTTCTGGAAGGGTTGTTCTTCTCAGTTTACACGAAAATGAAAAGAAGAGAAAATAAAGAATTTAAGAGAATCATATAAAAATATTTCCGCAAAACATCTAGCTTGGAGTCTACCTCTGAACTATAAAGGTTTATCACAGAAGAACAAAACATATATATGTATATATCTCAACATCAAGTATTATAGCATCTCAATTCATGTTCCTGAATCTTTTACTATTCCGTCCATCATTCTATGAAACCATGCTCTTGCTCGAGCTTATAAACAATCACCATTGAAACTCCCTCGACAGCGAAAATTGAATCTGGGATTTCATTCTAGACATCATCGTTACTAGAATTCTATGCTTGCACTGCAACCTTCCTCGTTTAGTAATACAACTCTCTATTGATAAGAAGGAATAAATATTCAATAGGTAGATAATCGATTAGTTAGTCTATTAGTGATAACTTATACACCACCACGACCCGATTAGTGGTACTCAATCTTAACATCCATTACAATATAACTCTCACGACTGTTTTCATCTCATTAATCGAAGAATCATTGCTGCATTACTATGGTCCACCGCTGACCTACTGTAGTCATTTGTTTTCCATGAAATCTTAATATCTAACCATACAGAGTCCATAGTTATCGTATCGAATTCTTCTAAGGAGGTAACATAATCAGCATTCATGATTCATGAAGAACACTCCTAAACTTGGCGTACATATGACATGAAGCAGATAAAATTCCAGAAGAGTTTCAATAAAAGCAACGATAGCAGGTTAATACCATTATTAACCATATGTCTTTATTTGGAGATATGAAGCTCAAAGGTTCATTTAGTCCTTTCCTAACATGGTCCTGGTTTATTTCAAGATAGGACCTTCTAAGATAGGTAGCCCGCTCACAGCGATAATGTTATTCCCTAACAATATAACAAGAATTACAGAAGGGGGTTGAATATAATTCTGGCTACTTTTTCAAGATTTTAAAACAGTTCTAACTCGATAAATATATAAGTGTTTGATTTGCAGAGTGCGGAATAAAAGAGTTGTATAAATCAAAATAAAAAGTAATAAAAACACAAGCTTTTAAAACTTTCTGGTGGATTTGAAAGTATCCACCAGATATATATATATATATATATATATATATATATCGAATGAGAACCCTGTGAAGCTTGAATAGCTCACAGCTGCTTACAAGTAGAACAAACAAACTACAGAGAAATTCTTGACAAGTACAGCTTTTTCTATCTCTCTTTGAAATGTGTTTGCTTATTTGAATGTTCTACTAGCTACACTTAGTTTATATATCACCAAGTTTACATGACAATAAGACAAGATAATAAAACAAACATATCTAGTCTAACTCCATGCTACTTCACTACTCTATTCCAGCATCTTTGAATATCTTCACAATTGCATGGAAATGGTAATGCTTCTTTGTTCTCAAATTCCTGCTCAACAGGTTGCCACATTCCTTTTGCAAACACCCAACACATGTGAGTGTGTTGTCACTGTCAATAAATATTTGAATTTGATCATCCTTCGGGTACATGCTTGTCATCCGTCGGGTAGTTTGATCATCCGTGGGTAGCTATTTGTCACTTGACTCCATTTCACTTATACAGGAGTACAAGACATCTTATATTTATAATTAATCAACCTATTCCGCATATCCACTAGTAGTCAACATAACTCATATGCTCCTACAGAATCTACACAAAGTTGTTTGCGGAAATATGCTACAATACACATTTGTTACATAAGCTACTCACCCGGTGGATGTCAAATCGTCATCCATCGGGACTATATTAAATCATCCGTTGGAACTATATTTGATCATCTGTCGAGTGCTACAAAATACACTAAGTTAAATCTACTAAGGTGTTTTATTTAATTTATCATCAAGTTCACAATATATTCCTAACAATCTCCCCCAATTTATGTCTACTGGAATTGTAGCCAAAAATTAAGAGAAACTTGATAATAATAAAACACCCTAATGATACAGATTAAAAAGTGATAGATAAAACTGATAAGTGCTGCAAAATTTACTGAAAATTGAACAAAGCAAAATGTACAAAGAAGTTGCTCACAATCATTATCAAGGTGCTGCTCTAGGCTGAGAAGATAAGTCTATTTCCTTGATTGTCTGGATTTCTTCCCAAGCCTCCTGTTGTTCTCTTCTATCCGACTTTGGAGTTGTCTGTGGAATTCAAGTTCATCAGCTTCAGATAAATCTAATATTTCTTGCATTTCCAAATGAGTCTCATTGCTAGAGATACTCAATTGGTCCTCCAATCTGAAGAATCTTCTTACTCCCTTTTCATCCCTGAATTCCATCATCCAATAAGGCCTCAAATGCACTCTCTTTCCTGTGAAGGGAATTGACAGAGTTTTTGGTAGTACATCTTTAGCTTTATTACTCCTCAGCTCCTCAATCTTCTTTATAACTAATCTCCTTGCAATCACATTGTATCCAAAGTTCTTTTTGAAAGATGAGTAGATCTTTATTAGAATAGATTGGCTTTCTAGAAGAATCATGTGAAGTGGCCATATTATCTCTTTTCCTCCCTTATATTTAAACATCATCCTTTCAGGAAGATGTTTGTGAGCATCAATTCCTCTTACTTCTTCCAATTCATCTAAGTAGAGGTTTATGTCAGAGAACTCCTTGATGTCACAGATGTATAACAAATCTCCCTTGTTGACTCTAGATTGAGATTTGGTTAGGGTCTTGGATTTGAGAGTCACAGGCTTCACTTTCTTGCTTGCTCTAGTCTTTGTCTTCTTTGGCTTGTTGAAGATTGGAAAGTTTAGTTCAGGAATTGGAAAACTATCCCAGTCTACTGGCTCATCTTTTGGAATTATGGGCTCACCATGAATATTCCTTGTTGGATTCACCACCTTGAATTCTTCAAGTACCATTGAGGGTTTTGATGTGTGAGTTGAAGTTGTAGACTCTTTGGGAATGTAGTCTTCCATTTCCTCATCACTGAAGTCCAATTTTCTTTTGGAGTGGAGCTTGTATCTGAATCTTCTTTTTTGTTGTGGTTCATCTTACACTTTCTGATCTTGAGGTTCAGCTGTAACAGATGGTTGTGCAAAAATCTCAGTTGTAGTCTTTACAGCTTGAAGTTTGGCCAAGATAGCAGCTTGCTCCTTCTTTTGTTTGAGCTTCTTAGCATCTAAGGCAGCCTGCTTCTTTTCTTTCCTGATTCTTTCCTTCTCTTCCTTTTTAGCTTCTACAAACTGAGGGTGTCCAGCCACCACACAGATTTCTTTACCATTTCTGTAAATCTTGGCAATTCTTCTTTTAAGTGTTGAATCAGCTGGATCTTTGAAAAATACAATTGACCTAGCCAACAGCTTCTTCTCATCTGGCCTAGGTTGTCTCATACACAATATCCATAGGATTTTTGTCTGAAAACCTTGAGTAGTTTCTTTTTGGCTTCATGATAAGATTTACTTTTGGATATTTGATGCAAGATGTTTGACCCTTTTCCAGATAATTCAAACTCATTTCATTCACAGAGATGTGCTTGACTTGAGAGTGATGATTAAAGACTTTGTCTGGTTTCTGAATTGGTCCAAATTTTTGTTGAATTTCTGCATCTATTTTCCTCCATTTTTCTTTTAATTCCTTCTCAGCTTCTGCTACATCAATCTTTAGCAGTTTGTCATTTGTTTCCAGTTTTGCTGCTGCCAGATTTATGATGTCAACGTTGTCCATGGCTGGTGGCTTTGTGAAAGCAATTATTGGCACAATTACTTTGTTGACTTGGATGTTGAGTTGTTTCTCCCCCTCACTAGATGAGCCTTTCTCCCCCTTTTTGTTAGCATCAAGTTGGAGAGTGGAAGGGAGTTGAGCAGCCACTAATTGTTGGAGCAGAGCAGTCTGAGTTTCTTGATTTGCAAGTATCTTGGACATTGACTTCTCTACATCAGATAATCTAGAGTCCATGGCCTCAACCTTTCTATTGAGATCAGCCTCCTTCCTTAGCTTCTGAGCTATCTCAGTCATGGTGGTTCCGGGAATTCTAGCATCCAACTTTGCTATGAAATCCTGTTTTACTTTAGAGACTTCATGTTTGATCTCATCCACACTCTGACTGTGTTCGAGAGCTTAAATCTTATGCAGCTGGAGTGCTTCAAGATGTGCTAAAAGTAGCCTCTTTGTGCTGGCATTTGTAGATGCTTGAATGGTTGTTTGGGTGTCATGAATCAGCTTGAATAGTGTTGATTGGAGATGTGAGTAGGAACATTCTTTAGTTAGCATCCAGGAAGGAACATCTGCATCTCCCCTTATGCTCATACTGTCTTCCTCATCATCCCCACCAGCATCCCCAAATGAGTCTTCAGCCAGTTCAAAATCACTGCCAGTAGTTGAAGGCATAGCAGTGATTGCATCATTTGCTCTTTGTAGAGATTGAGTAGTGTGCACTAAATTGACCATATTTTTAGCCTCATCATTGTCCTGTACCGCTAGGGTATGATAAGCTGTAGCAGGGTGAGTAAATGTCTCAGCATCTAGGGAAATAGAATCTATGACAGCTTGATATTCTTGCTGAAATAGTCTTTTCCTTTCTGCATCACTGACATCCATTGACTCACTAGCAATGGTGTCCATCCTTATCTCTCCAGTACCTGCATTTCTCTCAATATCTCTCTCTCTTTTTGCATCAAGGGCTCCCTTTGGCTTCCCACCCTCAAACCCTCACCTTCACCATCTAAGGTGGGACTCCTCTCACTCACTTTTGCCAGTCCTGAAGAAATGGACTGCATTTGTTCACTCATATTCTCTCATTTTGCCTGGGAGCAACCCATCCTCTCACTCAAATCACTCCCTTCCCTCAGTCTAAGAGTGATTATACTACTAATAAGTCCTCTGCACTTATGATAATTGAATAAATTTAAAGTTGTGCAGAGACTCCCGACGGATGAGGAATATCCATCGGGGTAGTAGTTTGGCTAGCCGATGGATGACTACTGTTAGGCACATCCGTCGGGATATAATCACTACTCAACGGATGAATGATATCCACCGGGATAGAAGAAATTAATGAGTTTAGAGTTGAGACTATTGTAGACTCTGTGCAGATTGATGAAAATTTGGGCACAGAAGACTCAATAGACTCAGAAATAATTGGCAAGTGAGCCAACAAATCATCTAAAAGATGATGCTCACTTGCTTGGATTTTTGGCTTCTCCAATAGAGTTAAAGATGGAGAATTTGGAAGTAATGTATTGATCATGTCAACATCCAGTGAGTGTGTGGGTGAATTTGGTGTTTCAGGTGCTTCAATTGTTAAAGATTTTGGCTGTGACTCCACATTTATTGGAGTCACATCAATCTGACTTTGAGAAGGTGCAGTGACTGGGTCTTTAGCACCAGTTTGCACTGTGTGTTCCCTGTGAATCCCCAAGTGTTTTTGATCTTTTCTTTCTAGCATAAATCTGTGGTGAACTAGTGTCCCTACCCCTTTTGGCCTGTGCTCCTGGTTGGGAGCTTGTTTCAATAGTAACATCCTTTTGGGAGGATGAAACTAGAAATGAGCTAATTTCCCTATTAACGACTACAGTTTGTTGGGAAACTGTGGTGTGGCTAGGCTTAGGTACACTCATCTCACCAGCCTTATCCTTAGGGTTTCTTTGATTTTTACCTTGTCCCTCACCTTGCTTACTCACCTTCACATTCCCCTCTTTGTGTTTAGTAGATTTTGCAACTGGTTTCTTTTGAGGGAAACCAGAGGGGGCTTTCTTAGCTTTGGATTTTGAAATTATTGGTTTGGTAGCTTGGGTAGGCATCTGTCGGGTCATTGACACAGATATCATAGCTACACTTGAAGGCAAAGAAATATGTGAGGTTGGAAGAGTGGAGACAGTGGTGATTACCTCACTTACCTGAGGTCCCTCCATGACTAGAAAATAGAATAAGGGCACCTCTTTGTGGTGATATGCTCTATTAAGATCTGCAATAATTCTTCTTTCTTGAACCCAACAATTCAGCTTGTTGGTTGGGTTCTCAATTGCAATGTCCTCAATAAGATAGTTAGCAAGCATCATAAAGAATCTAACATAATAGACACTTTTACTCTCTTATTGAGTTCTCCTAACTTAAAACCTAACTCAAATATGATTAAGTCACTGAAGTTAAAGTACTTATCAGTAACTAGCATATGAAGCATGTTAAGCATAGAAATGTTAACCGAATCAAAGTTACTAATCTTACCAGAGAATACCTTAGTTATCACATTATCACACCACACAGATAACTCCATTCCTTTCTAAGAACTAACCTCCTAAACTCACTTAACTTAGAGGTAGAAAGTGCATAGCCCTTGGAATTTAGCATGTTAACTATTTCAGTGTCTGTGTATGGAACAATAGTAGTGTTATCTGGAATTTTAAAGCATGCTTTGATAATATCACTATTAATGCAAAACTGCTTACCTTTGAGAGTGAAAGTTATGGTTTTGTCAGTAGAGCTGTACACAACAGTTGTCCATATCTCCTCCACAACTTCATTGTAGATTGTGGGTGATTCCAGCATAGCATAACTGAGTTTACAGCTCTTCACAAAATCCATCATCTTGTGAAATTCTCCAGACTGAGGAATCTCCTTATTCACAAGTAATGCACAGTTGTTCGTTTCATAGATATATCCGGATTGAGACATGATTTTGACTATTGGTGCCATTGTTAGAGAATGAGAAATTTGCAGAGAGAACATTTTCTTTGGAGAAGAAAGGAAATTAGTGCAATTGATTTGAGAATGATAAAAAAGTATAATAAAAATGAATTCTGCTTTTATACTATCTCAGAAATAAACAGTCAAAAATAATAAAGTGAAGTAAATTAACCAATCAAAATAGCCCAAAATAGCCATTTAAAAATAAATAAACTGTAAAAATTATGTTACTTATCCGTCGTGTTGTGCTTACAAACTGTAAGTATACTCGATGGATAACGTTCAGAGTTTTAACGGCTAAGATTGAGACAATTCGACGGATGAGGATAAATCAATTATCCATCGGGTTATGAAATAATCCAGAAAAATAATTGATTTTTATCAACAAATAATATTCTGACGGATGATCAAACTCGATAGATAATGAGCATCCGTCGGGATGTAAATTTTGACTTAGGCAAAAACTTTATCCAAAACAGAAAAATCAATTATGTTTCTGGCTGCATTAAAACTTGCAAAAAATATCTGAAATAATTCAAGAATAATTAAGCATACCTAACTCACTTACCAACCTTTAGAAGGTAGATTCATCAAGTGGCTTGGTAAATATATCTGCAAGCTGCTTTTCACTTGGAACAAAATGAAGTTCCACAGTACCATTCATCACATGTTCCCTAATGAAGTGGTACTTAATGTCTATGTGCTTTGTTCTTGAATGCTGCACTGGATTTTCAGTGATGGCAATTGCACTTGTGTTATCACAGAAAATGAGAATTATGTCCACTTGTAGACCATAGTCCAACAATTGGTTTTTCATCCACAAAATTTGTGCACAGCAACTTTTAGCAACAATATATTCAGCTTCAGCTGTGGAAGTAGAAAATGAATTGTGATTTTTACTGAACCAGGACACAAGCTTGTTCCCTAGAAATTGATAGGTTCATGTTGTACTTTTTCTGTCTATTTTACAACCTGTATAATCAGCATCTGAATAACCAGTTAGATCAAAACCAGAATCTCTAGGGTACCAAATGCCAAGTTTTGGTGTTCCCTTGAGATATCTGAAAATTCTCTTAATAGCTACTAAGTGAGATTCTCTAGGATCAGCCTGAAATCTAGCACAAAGACATGTAGTAAACATTATATCTGGCCTACTAGCTGTTAAGTACATAAATGAGCCAACCATGCCCCTATAGCTTGAAATATCCATAGACTTTTTAGTAGTGTTTAATTCAAGCTTAGTTGCAGTGGCCATGGGAGTTTTTGCAGATGTGCAATCCATTAGATCAAACTTCTTTAAAAGATCATGAATATATTTAGTTTGACTAATGAATATTCCATCACTAACTTGCTTAACTTTTAAACCAAGAAAGTAAGTAAGTTCTCCTATCATTCTCATTTCATACTTACTTTGCATCAATTTGGAAAACTTTTTACAAAGTTTTTCATCTGTAGAGCCAAATATAATATCATCTACATAAATTTGAACAAGTATACTAGAGCCATTAACATTTCTAAAGAATAAATTTTTATCAACAGTACCTCGTGTGAAGTGATTTTCCAAAAGAAACTTTGATAAAGTGTCATATCATGCTCCAGGTGCTTGCTTCAGTCCATAAAGTGCTTTCAAAAGATAGTAGACATATTCTGGAAAATTTGGGTCTTCAAAACCAGGAGGCTGACTAACATAGATTTCCTCCTCCAAATCTCCATTCAGAAAAGCACTTTTGACATCCATTTGATAGACCTTGAAATTGGCATGAGCTGTATTGGCTAAGAAGATTCTGATGGCTTCAAGTCTTGCAACAGGAGCAAATGTTTCATCAAAATCTATTCCTTCTTGTTAGCAGTAGCTCTTAACAACCAATCTAGCTTTGTTCATGATCATTATGCCATTTTTATCCATCTTGTTTTTGAATACCCACTTGGTGTCAATTGGATTCTTTCCTTTAGGTTTGGGTACCAGTTTCCATACCTTGTTCCTTTCAAATTGGTTTAGCTCCTCCTGCATAGCTAAAATCCAATCAGGATCCAACAAAATTTCTTCTACCTTCTTTGGTTCTTCCTTAGATAGAAAGCTTCTATATAGACATTCTTCTTGAGTTGATCTACTTGTTTTAACTCTAGAAGATGCATCACCAATGATGAGCTCAAAAGGGTGATCTTTAGTCCATTTTCTATGTTGAGGTAGATTAGCTCTAGATGAAGAGGCCTCATTGTTGTCTTGATGTGTGACTGAGTTTTGATTGTGAGAAACTCCCTCTGATTTTGTGAATCTTTGATTTGAAAAAGGAGAACTTTCTGTAGGTGATCTATTCTGACTTTCAGCTTCTCTTAATGTTCCGAAGGATGATGCACTTTGTATCCCGATGGATGAAGCTGATTGTCTCCCGACGAATAAGGCAGATTGTCTCCCGATAGATAAAGCATCTTGTAACTCGACAGATGTTGAATTTGGTACTTCATTGGTTGTATATTTTTCTGCATTATCCTTATTCACTGTTTCTTGATCACTTTCATCATCACTGTCATCACTAACCATTTCCATATTATCAAACTTGAGGCATTCATGGAAATCTCCTTCCTGCAGTCCTTTAATCTTTTTGTCATCAAACACAACATGTATTGATTCTATAACAATGTTGGTTCTTAGATTGTAGACTCTATATGCCTTTCCCACAGCATATCCAACAAAAATTTCTTCATCTGCTTTAGCATCAAACTTCCCATGTTTATTAGTTTGATTTCTCAAGATATAACATTTGCAGCCAAAGACATGAAGAAACTTTAGAGTCGGCTTCCTATTCTTGAAAAAATTATAGGGTTTCATGAACTTTTCTTGATTAACCAAATAAATATTCTGAGTGTAACAAGCAGTATTCACAGCTTCAGCCCAAAAATATGTTGGTAACTTTGATTCTTCAAGCATTGTCCTTGCAGCTTCAGTAAGAGATCTGTCTTTTATTTCCACTACTCCATTTTATTGTGGAGTTCTTGTTGCAGAAAACTCATACATAATCCCATTCTCTTCACTGAATGATCTCATCATAGAATTCTTGAACTCAGTTCCATTGTCACTCCTGATTCTTCTTACTTTAAAATCAGGATGATTATTGACTTGCCTTATGTGATTGATGATGATTTCACTATCTTCATCTTTAGACTTTAGGAAATATGTCCAAGAGAACTTTGAGAAATCATCCATAATTACTAGGCAAAATCTTTTCCTTGAGATGGACTATACATTGACTGGTCCAAACAGATCCATGTGTAGCAATTGCAAAGGTTCTTCAATTGTTGAATCAAGCTTCTTTCTGAATGATGCTTTGATCTGCTTCCCTTTTTGGCAGATATCACACAATCCATCCTTAGTAAACTCCACTTGAGGAATGCCTCTAACCGGTTCTTTCTTGACAAGTTCATTCATGGTTTTGAAGTTTAGATGGGACAGCTTCTTGTGCCATAGCCAACTTTCATCTTGACTTGCTTTACTGAGAAGACAAGTAACAGATTTTGCATTTGATGAGTTGAAGTCAGCTAGGTACACATTCCCTTTTCTCACTTCAGTGAGAACCACTTTGTTGCTCTTTATGTTTGTCACAACACAGGCTTCTGAATTGAAGGTTACTGAATTTCCCTTATCACAAAGCTGGCTGATACTCAGCAAATTATGCTTGAGACCATCCACTAGGACAACCTCTTTAATGATGACATTGTCTTTTGAAATCAAGCAATATCCCACAGTATTACCCTTGCTGTCATCTCCAAAAGTAATACTTGGGCCAGCTCTTTCCTTGAACTTAGTGAGCAGGGTAGAATCTCCAGTCATGTGCCTTGAGCAACCACTATCCAGATACCAAAGATTCTTTAAGTTTCCCTGCACACATCAAAATTAAATCAAGTTGATTTTGGTAACCAAGTTTCCTTGGGTCCTACCTTGTTAGCTTTCTTCTTTGATTTCTTAGGTTTGATCACATTTGACTTAGGGATTTCTGATTCATCCTTAGTCATTTGAATTGAACCTTTGAAACCAGTCATTAGAACAGAATTATCATGCACATTTTAATTATCAGGAAAAGGCATGTTGTTTGCAAACATGTTATTCCAGTAGGGCATGCTAAATGGCATTTGAGGCATAATAAATGCAGCATAATAAGGATTAGGTGTAAATGGCATATTAGAAAATTGTGCATTCATATTCTGAGTAGACATAGCATTCACAGGCATGGTAGGCATGGCAGTCATGTTGGGAAAAGGAAAGGATGCAGACATAGGAGTAGGCATGGCAAGTTTGCAATTAAGAGACAAATGATTAACACTGCCACACTTAACACAGATTTTTCTTGGAGCATATTTATCAGGTGTGTAGTTGTTATGTTTGTTAATTCCGACTTTCCCATTTCAATTATTTTTCTTTTTAGCTTTTATTTTGACCTCAATCTTTTCTAATCTATCATTCAATTGCTTGATGGACAAATGACCAAAATTAACTTTCTTTTCCTTCCTGACTTGACTTGATTCTCCTGGAATAAAGTTTTTAGAGACTGAGCCATACTTTTCATTTAACTTGGCTAGCTTAGCTTTGCTCACAGGTTTACTCACAACCGACGGATGTGGCTCTTTATCACTCGACGGATAATCCTTTTGATTATCCGATGGATGATTTTCATCATCTGTCGAGTCCACATCTGTCAACAGTCCTTCAACTAAATTGGATTCCAGCTTCTCCATACTCTTCTTCCAGGCTGCATCACAAAAGGACTCAATACCTTGAACTTTAGTGATTTGAGCATGGACATCTCTGGATGATTTCCATGCCTTAATCACTCCATGTTCTCGTTCAAGCTGCTTCTTTAAAATCTCTTCTTTCTTCAAGGACTCAGTTAATTCATCCTTAGCAATCTTACACTCAATTCTCAATTTTTCAAATTCAATAAACTGAGACTCTAACACATTATTCCTCTCACTTAAAAACAAATTGTTTTCTTTAATTTTAGCATTCTCCTTAGTGAGGGACTTAAGTGTAACACACAAGTGATATAATTATGTGGACATGTCATTGATTGCATCATTACACTCAGCTTTAGATAAATATGCTAGATTAGTTGTGATTACCTGATTACTTAAAGAACTTGTTTATTTTTCATCATATTTGGCCATTAAGGCTAGATTGATATAGCTTGTTTCTTCATCTTCATCCAATCCATCAGCTGCCCAATCATTTTCTTGTGTAATGAAAGCCCTTTCCTTTTGCTTGAGTAACTCAAAATATTTCTGTTTATAATCAACAGGCTCAAACTTCTTCTTTCTAGAATCTGACTTTCTACACTCATTGGAAAAATGCCCTGCCAAGCCACATTTGAAACATTTGAATTTGGATTTATCCACCATGTTTCTATTTGGCTTGGCTGCTCCAAAATTCTTTTTGAATTTGAGCTTGGCAAATCTTCTGGATAGGAATGTTAAATGTTCATCAATATCATCCATGTCATCTTGGCTCAAGTGATCTTCATTTTCAGCTACCAGCCCTTTACCCTTGCTTTCACAGACCTTTAATGTAGACTCAAAAGTTTCTACCTTCATCTCTTTCTCTTTCTCTAACTCATCAACCAGCATTATGGACCCTCCTTTCTTCCTTCCTTTCTCTATCCTCTCATCTTGCTCTATTTCAAGCTCATATGTTTTCAGGATGCCATAATTCCTTGTGCGAAGCCTCACTACAAATCATAAAATCTCTTTTTCCATCCGGCAACGCCAACATAGGGTCCATCACCACTCTTTTTTTCCAGTTCTTGGAAGCTATTCTCGCATTTGTCTGTCCATTCGAACTTCTCAGTCTTACCAGTAAGCCGCATTAAAGGGGCTGCTATCTTTGCAAACTTGAACGAACCTATGGTAGTAATCAGCTAATCCTATCTCTGGTAGTCACCCTGACTACAGTCATTAATTCCTTAGCGATCATCTCTTCAGTCTTTTTAGGATCCTTCACGGGATCCTCCTCAGCAACAATCTCTTCTGGGATAACATCCTAAATCACTACATTCTCAATCTGAACATCATCTGGTCCCTCGTTACGGTGCTCCATTGGATCCACAATCTCATTCCCAATATGTAGTAAAACATCATCGTGTTGTTGCTCTTGAACTTCAGGGTTCGGTGCCCCGCTACCTTATACGATAATGATTTATATTACTATCATGATATTTATAAGGGTTCCCATAAGGGTTTTAACTGTCAGTACTACGTTAGGTAGTCCGACTATGAACTTGGCAAGAGTTCTTATTATCTTAGTGAACTTATCATTTTAACGACGCATCATCTCAGAGGGTTATAACGCTTCACTCTGATACCATTTCTGTAACACCCCTAAATCCGGGGTCAGGGATCTGGGTGTCACGAGTCCCATTTCTCTTAATAGCACTCAATCTTAATAAACAACCAACTACTACGTACAGTGACCCCACAATATACACACACACCACAAGTTATAGTCTCAGAGATGAATGCCAAAAATAACAGAAGTCATTTTATTCCACAATTATAAGTCATTACACCTCAAAAGGGTTTCTGAATAACTTTACATATTCTTTGCCGTTATTACAATTCATAAATATACATAAGTCTGGTACATTAACAGTTGAAAACCTAGCCTATTGGTAGTTCCTACCTCAGCTACAGCGGCATCAACGCCTACAGGAAACTGCGGAATGTTTCATATCCGCTCGCGAATTGGGAGTTTGGTCATGTTCATATTGTCTAGCTATTATTGTGTGATAAAAGAATAAAGTAAGGGTGAGCAACAAGCCCACCAAAATAACATGTATAATAATTAACAATATATGAGCATTCTCATAGTGCTCATGAAAGTCTTGGTCAACCAGAATTGAACCAAGTTTGATATCTTAACGCGACCAAGTCGCAAAATAATCAGTATATGTGTATATATACTTTTCAAAATCTTGGAAATCCTCTTCCATGCATAATATACACAGAGTTCCATATTATAACTGTATAAAAAATATCGTTGCAAGGTGATCTCATTTATCTAACCCTGACTCAACGTTTTTCCGAAAATCTTTGTCATGCATAAGATAATCATTAACTAGACATAAGTTAAAAAGATGAAGTTACAAGACACTCCAATATACTTATATCTTTTACGAATACTACTTGAACTACCGCCGTTCTAGGTATAATCAGTTTTAAAAGTTCATCACATAGATGAGACTACAAGATAAGACTTGAATAGATTCAATCTTTGAAATATCATTTGAAAGAATTACGAGATACTTCATTAAGTCCCGATATATATACACCTATATATATATATATCTCATACACTGAATTGCAATGTCTAATGAATTTGGAAAGGAGAAAACCTTGGCATAAACCTGATATCTTGCTGATCAGGAAAAGATACCAATTAAGTCACCTTTTCTACTAGTAGATGGATGAATTCCCTGTTAGTGTATACTGAAAATATTTATTTGAAGTATATACATTTATTTCTGACCAGTTTAATTGAGAATTATTTGAATGTTTACATGTTGTCTAATATCATATATTGTGAACAATCTAGTATCAAATGGGATACAGAATATTAGATTGTTAAATACGGTTATATAATATAATAAGATTCACAACACAGGTGGTGTTGGACAATCCACTGGTATGGCTGTAGTATTATTTAGATTAGTTTATATTGACTAATAAATAATACTAGTATACTTTGTGTATATGGAACAGGATCAAATTTAGAATTGTTCCCTTAATACTGATTAAGAAGGAGAACTAAGATTCTATGTTATTATTAATGCTTAGGTTCTTAATCCGGAAATAATAATTGACACGTGTATATTATTTACATGCTTTGATTTATAAATGAAGTAATTCTTTTGAATTATATCATTATATTTTGGGTGATGGAATTATATACATGGTGGATATTATTTATTGAAGGAATCCATGTCCTGATAATATTCGGGTTAATGATGTCCCCATGAAAGCTCAAAAAGATTTAATTATGTGAAACCCTGCAGGTGGAATTTATTCTGGCATAATTAAATAAAGGTTGAGTGGATGATCAAGGATAAAAGATATTAATTAAATAAATTATCAGTAATTTATTTAATTAATGGACATATGATATTTTAAACATGGGGAATTTAATAAGCAAATAATATTGGAACCGAATTAATTAAATTGCGGTATTAGGAAAGGTAGTGCAAATATTAATTCTTTAGTGGATTGAATTAATATTTAATTACATTGGGCTAGGCTCAAGATGTAATTAGAAGGCCCAACCTAATTATCCATGGTCCCTATTGTAGCCTATATATATTCTTATTCTCTTCTTGCTTGGTAGGGTGTGAAAACATATTGTAGCCACCAAGAAGCAAGAAGAGAGGATAACTTGAGAAGATGGAGGCCACACTTCGCTCAAGGGAATTTGGGAATACAATAGAAAGGCGTGGAATCAACCATTAACAAGGTGATTTTCTTTTCGTAATCTTTATCGTAAAACGTAGTAACACCCCAAGTCCGTCGTTCCCAACAATTGGTATCAAGAGCCTGGTAATGGGTTCTACGTTTTATGATATAATGTCCATATCGTAATTATATATGTGTGTATATAGTGTTTTGCTTGTATTGGTTTTGATGCAGGTTGTTAATCCACTATTATGGCCATGTATATTTTAATTATGTGTTTAGATCCCACATGGTTTAATCGTGGTTAATTTTTGTTTTGGTTTCCACGTGGTTTAATCGTGGTTGTAATTTACACGAGGGTTGATCATGTTAGAATAGATTTTAAAAAATTAGTTTTGTATTAGATCTATTTTTTTGTAATTGTTCCGGGTATTTTGTAATAATTATGTGCGATCGGAAATCAATTCCGGTGGTTTTTTGTTCCGCTGTGCAATAACAAGGGGCTGCTGTTGGTGTTCGGATCGAACAAACCAAAACAAAACTCAACAGAAAGGGAACTGACGGCTGGCGCATGCAAAATCTGGAGAAACAGGGGTAACGCAGGCCGGACCTGCGCAACAGGTGAAGTTATGGCGGTAACGCAAGCTGTACCTGCGCAACACACCCAGATTGGTTGTAACGCAGGTCTAGCATGCGCAACAGGTGCTGGCGGCAGAAATCTTTTTCTCGAGAGCTGGATTTTTTTTCAAAGGGCCATAATAGTGGAAAATTTATTTTAATATTTTCCATTAATTTTTTATTTATTGCTTTAATTTTATTGATTATGTGTGTCGTTAATTATGTGTATAATTCCTTTAAAATTGCATGTTTAACATAATTAAGACGACATGGACATAAATTTTATTTATTGCTTTAATTAAATGTTATATGTTGCTAAAATTATGTGTGTATTTTGAATGCATGTTAGACATAATTGTAACGACATAGGGCCCCATTTATTTTAAAATTCCTCAATTTTAATAAAAATTCTAAGTGGGAGAGCGAATTAATATGAAATTAAATCCCATGGTCTCCATTATTGTTTGTATGTAATTTAACATAAAGACGAATATAAATTATATATACGTCACCCATCGTGGCATGTAATTTATGGTGTCTAGAATGTTATAGAAATTACTAGAACAAACTTCTTAAATTAATAAATTTTAAAAAGGAATAAATACGAATTTTCTTTATTTCTGATATGGGGCGATTTTGTCAAAAACGGATTCATCGAACTTGTAAGGCTGTGGGTATTAAGCGAGACTGATGTGACTCCTCCACTACCTGGAAATCAAACCATTGATGAATATTGAATTGAAGTATTCTATTCAAGGGAAAATTACGAATATTGGAAGGTATACACGCCGCCCATCGTGGCGTACCAAGTTCCATAGATTTCGAATAATTTAAGATTTGATGATGGTATACACTGAGCTATGAAAAATAATATAGTCCACCCCAACGTGGCATATTGTTTAGTAATAGGACCGAAGTAACATTTAAACAAAATTAGGTGGTATACATGTCACACATCGTGGCGTACCAGAAACTTATGGTGTTTAGATGTTAGTGCATTTAATTTTAATAATTGTTAGAGGAATCAATAGCTCTTAATAATTAATGCACCCTTATGTGATGTTTTTATGCATGATTCTCAGGATAAAATGGGCTTTAATCCACTATTCACCATACTTAAGGATAACAAACTTACCGGACCTAACTATATTGAATGGATACTATATTGAATGGAAACGAAATTTGGACATTATGTTGACTGCTGAGGAGTACAAGTTTTGCACTTATGAACCCAAGCCTGATCAGCCTGCTGCTGATGCTCCTGAAGATGAGAAAGAGTATTATAAACGGTGGATTAAGGCTGATGAGATGTCGCGATGTTACATTCTGGCAGCAATGTCGGGTGTTTTGCAGCATCAGCATCAGTCTATGGCCACTACTTCGGATATGCTCTTTAATCTCAAGGAACTTTTTGGAGATCAGAATAGGGCTGCTAGGCAAGTAGCCATGAAGGCTTTAATGAACACTCAGATGGCTGAAGGCACACCTGTAAGGGATCATGTTCTCAAGATGATGTCACATCTGAATGAGATAGAGATTCTTGGTGCTGAACTTGACGGGGAAACCCAGATTGACATTATCCTTATGAGCTTGTCCAAGAGTTTTGAGCAGTTCCGCTTGAATTACAACATGAACAAGAGGCAGTATAGTCTTGCGGAACTACTGACAGAACTTCAGGCAGCTGAAGGATTATTTCGGCAGAGTGTTCAAGTGAATGTGGCTGAGAAAGGTTCTTCCTCCAAACCGAAAGGTATTAAGAAGAAGAAAAAGGCTCAGACACAGAAAGCTGTGAAGGCAGTGGGAGTTCAGGGTGGTGTGAAAAAACCTAAGGGAAAGTGCTTCAGATGCAAATAGTCAGGTCACTGGAAACAGGATTGTCCTCTTCCTAAGAAGACAAACAATATTGGTATGTCTCTTTCTCT
This sequence comes from Apium graveolens, assembly GCF_009905375.1. Classification (NCBI taxonomy): domain Eukaryota; kingdom Viridiplantae; phylum Streptophyta; class Magnoliopsida; order Apiales; family Apiaceae; genus Apium; species Apium graveolens. Next base: position 195,570,748 of record NC_133655.1, on the reverse strand, counting down.
AGTTACAGAAACATTTATAGCGGCTATATCTACGAGCACTTGGTGTGTAGATACAGGAGCCACTGATCATGTTTGTAATTCTATGCAGGGGTTCCGGCTATCCAGAATCCTTAGAGATGGTGAGATATACGTGTTCATGGGAGATGCTACGAAAGTAGCAGTAGTTGCAGTAGGAGTTATTCATTTATCTTTTGGTTCTGATAGGATTTTGGTTTTTAACAATTGTCTTTATGTACCTTCTTTTAGAAGGAATTTAATTTCGGTTTCTAAACTTGCTTTGGATGGTTATAATGTTTGTTTGGATCGTAATGTTTCTATTATGATGAATAAACGAATTATGTGTTCTGGTACATTGCAAGACAATTTGTATATAATTAATCCTAGTCAACCTGCACTGCAACTGTAATTTAGGGAATTGAACAACACATCTACTAACTTTAATAAAGAAAGGAACCTTCTAGTATGAACCAAACATATCTTTGGCACTTGAGATTAGGTCATATTAACTTGAGGAGGATTCAAAGACTGGTAGTAGACGGGCCTTTAAGCTCATTGGCAGTGGAGCCATTTCCGGTTTGTGAATCCTGCTTAGAAGGTAAAATGACTAATAGGCCTTTCAAGGCAAAGGGGAATAGAGCCAAACAACTGTTAGAATTGGTTCACTCTGATTTATGTGGACCCATGAATATCCAAGCAAGAGGTGGTTATGAATATTTCGTCACTTTCATTGATGATTATTCTAGATATGGGTACGTTTATTTGTTGCGCCGTAAGTCTGAGTGCTTTGATAAGTTCCAAGAGTACAAAGCTAAAACGGAGAAGCGACTTAATAAAAGTATCAAGTCACTATGATCAGATCGTGGTGGCGAATACTTGCTTGGAGGATTTAGGGAATATTTATCAGAAAATGGGATAGAATCCCAGTTAACTGCACCAGGCACACCCCAGCAGAATGGTGTAGCAGAGAGAAGGAACCAGACTCTTTTAGAGAGTGTTAGATCGATGATGAGTTATTCGGATTTACCCAAGTGGTTTTGGGGACATGCCTTAGAGACAGCAGCTTATCTTCTGAACTTAGTACCTTCTAAGTCGGTTCCTAAAACCCCCTTAAAATTGTGGACCGGGGATAAACCGAGTCTAAGACATATTCGAATATGGGGTTGTCCAGCACATGTGCTGAACAAGAACTCGACTAAGTTAGAATCTCGTACAGAAGTAAAGTTATTTGTAGGCTACCCCATGAGAATGAAAGGATATTTATTTTATAGTCCGAAGAATCGGGATGTCATTGTTAGCACCAATGCAAGATTCTTAGAGGAGGAATATATAATGAATCACAAACCCATGAGTAGTGTCGTTTTAGAGGAACTAGTGGGAGGGACAGGTAATACCCATGAAGCTGTAGTACAAGTAGAACAACCACAACAAAATGTACAACCTGTCACTAATACCGCACCAGTGCCTCGTCGTAGTGGGAGGGTTGTTCAACAGCCTGATAGATTCATATTTTTGGGAGAGTCTTCAGACTTAGTCTCTGGTGAACATGATGATGATCCCTGTACATACGAAGAGGCGGTACAAGACAAAGATGCAGATCTTTGGCAAAAGGCGATGGAATCTGAGATAGAATCAATGTATTCTAATCAGGTCTGGGAGCTCGTGGAACCACCCAAAGGTATAAAACCTATTGGATGTAAGTGGATCTACAAGAAAAAGAGGGGATTAGATAAAAAGGTGAAAGCCTGGAAAACAAGACTTGTTGCGAAAGTGTATACTCAGAAAGAAGGTATCGATTATGAGGAAACCTTTTCACCGGTAGTCATGCTTAAGTCAATCCATATTCTTTTATCTATAGCAGCTCATCTCGATTATGAGATTTGGCAAATGGATGTCAAGACAGCTTTTCTTAATGAAAGTCTTGAAGAAACCATCTATATGCAGCAACCAAAAGGATTCATTAAGGAAGGCCAAGAGCATCTGGTATGTAAGCTTAAGAGGTCTATTTATGGACTTAAACAAGCTTCTAGAGACTGGAATATTCGTTTTGATCAGGCAGTCCAGTCATATGGATTTGATCAAAGTCCAAGCGAATCGTGCGTGTATAAGAGAAGTGAAGGTAATGCAGTGGTTTTTCTAGTACTATATGTAGATGGTATTTTACTCATTGGAAACAATGTTGAGATGTTATCATCAGTAAAGGCATGGTTGTTCAAACAATTTGACATGAAGGACTTAGGTGAAGCGGCATGCATCCTTGGGATCAAAGTTATAAGGGATCGCAAGAAAAGGATGTTGGATTTATCTCAAGAGCCCTACATTGATGAAGTATTAGCTCGTTTTAACATGCAGAACTCCAAGAAAGGTTTTCTACCTTTTAAGCATGGAGTTACTCTATCTAAGAAGTAGTGTCCTTCGACACCTAAGGATATAGAGAGCATGAAAGCAGTTCCTTATGCTTCAGCATGTGGAAGCTTAATGTATGCTATGTTATGTACGAGGCCTGACATCTGCTTTGTTGTAGGCATGGTTAGTAGATATCAGTCGAACCCAGGTCAGGATCATTGGAGTGCAGTAAAAACTATACTCAAGTACCTGAGAAGGACTAAGGAGTATATTTTAATTTACAAGGCCTCAGATCTATTTCCTTTGGGATATACTGATTCAGATTTCCAATCAGATAGGGATAAGAGGAAATCAACCTCGGGATATGTTTTTACTTTGGGAGGGGGTGCCGTTATATGGAGGAGTGTAAAGCAGAAATGCATTGCAGACTCCACCATGGAGGCCGAGTACGTGGCGGCCTCTGAGGCTGCCAATGAGGCTGTATGGTTCAGGAACTTCCTTTTGGACTTAGATGTGGTACCTAATTTGCCTAGGAGCTTGACAGTGTATTGTGATAACACTGGTGCTGTGGCAAATTCAAAGGAACCGCGAGACCACAAAGCAGCTAAACATATTGAACGTAAGTATCATCTCATACGAGAAATCGTAAAGCGAGGGGATATAATTGTGGCTCACATATCATCAGAAGATAACCGAGCAGATCCTTTCACAAAGAGCTTGCCAGCCAAGATTTTTGACAAGCATGTGGAAGCGATAGGAGTCAGATGGATGGACACATAGATTTTTATGTAATAGTGGATTAAATAAATACTGATGTACACATAGAATATTTTGAGTATAAGTGGGAGATTGTTAGTGTATACTGAAAATATTTATTTGAAGTATATACATTTATTTCTGGCCAGTTTAATTGAGAATCATTTGAATGTTTACATGTTGTCTAATATTATATATTGTGAACAATCTAGTATCAAATGGGATACAGAATATTAGATTGTTAAATACGGTTATATAATATAATAAGATTCACAACACAGGTGGTGTTGGACAATCCACTGGTATGGCTGTAGTATTATTTAGATTAGTTTATATTGACTAATAAATAATACTAGTATACTTTGTGTATATTGAACAAGATCAAATTTAGAATTGTTCCCTTAATACTGATTAAGAAGGAGAACTAAGATTCTATGTTATTATTAATGCTTAGGTTCTTAATCCGGAAATAATAATTGACACGTGTATATTATTTACATGCTTTGATTTATAAATGAAGTAATTCTTTTGAATTATATCATTATATTTTGGGTGATGGAATTATATACATGGTGGATATTATTTATTGAAGGAATCCATGTCCTGATAATATTCGGGTTAATGATGTCCCCATGAAAGCTCAAAAAGATTTAATTATGTGAAACCCTGCAGGTGGAATTTATTCTGGCATAATTAAATAATGGTTGAGTGGGTGATCAAGGATAAAAGATATTAATTAAATAAATTATCAGTAATTTATTTAATTAATGGACATGTGATATTTTAAACATGGGGAATTTAATAAGCAAATAATATTAGAACCGAATTAATAAAATTGCGGTATTAGGAAAGGTAGTGCAAATATTAATTATTTAGTGGATTAAATTAATATTTAATTACATTGGGCTAGGCTCAAGATGTAATTAGAAGGCCCAACCTAATTATCCATGGTCCCTATTGTAGCCTATATATATTCTTATTCTCTTCTTGCTTGGTAGGGTGTGAAAACATATTGTAGCCACCAAGGAGCAAGAAGAGAGGATAACTTGAGAAGACGGAGGCCACACTTCGCTCAAGGGAATTTGGGAATACAATAGAAGAGCGTGGAATCAACCATTAACAAGGTGATTTTCTTTTCGTAATCTTTATCGTAAAACGTAGTAACACCCCAAGTCCGTGGTTCCCAACATTCCCCACTGATCATCACCCTGGCCGTATTAGGACCTTATGCCGGACTGCCACTCAGCCATTTACGCTTTGATGGACTCCCATTGAGCCACTTACACTTTGATGGACTCCCACTGAGCCCATGTCGCCTATGCCGACGCATTTCGATTGGGCTTACTTCCCGAATATTGGGCAAGTAATCGAACTCTTTTACCAAATTAGCAACTTCGTTGAGCCAAGAATACACTACGGAACCGGATCCCTTAGGTTTTGAGCGAGTATTTAAATCCCCTTCGAAAGAAAGATCTTAAATTTGAAAATGGGTTTTAGGATCCTCTCTAACTTTTAAAATCATTTTGAAGACTCGAAAACATTTTTGAAAATGTTTGATTTTAATAAAAATAAATAGATTTTTAAATAATCCAGTAAAGAATAGATTTTATCAAAATAAATCCAGTATAAGTTTTTGGAAATAATACTTGAAACGAATAATAATTATCGAAAGATATACTTATACGAAAGTAAAATCTTTATTTGAATAATCGAAAATAATGTTTGATTTTTTATTCAAAGCTATCGAATATACCTTATTCAATTAATAGTTATAGAAAAAAAATATATATATATATATAAATATATATATATATTATACTCGGAAACATCTACTCCCGGTTTTGAAAAATGTTCACCGTTGGGTCCCCTATGCTAAGGGTATACGCAACTACTGCTTATCTCTAGCATAGTTTTATGCAATTTATAAGCATTTGAATTGATAATAAAATATCAAGATTTCACAACATGCATATATATACCATATCAACATGCTCCAATATCTCACAAGATTTGCTAATAACAACCATGCACTTATCTCAAGATAATGCATCAATATATTTACATCACAACAACAGTATAACGGGTAGAAAACTTGCCTGAGTGTTCCGGGATAGACTTAAGCTTAGAGTGGGTCCGGTAACCTATGAACAATAACATAATCCAGAATTAGACCACGGTCGCTTAAGAAACTAGTCAAAACTCACTCATACCCTAACGGTCGCTTACAGTCGCTTATACGCTTAACGATTTGCATTAATCGCTCGCGTACCCTTGGCTCCACCAATTTTAATAAATTAATCGTTACAAACTTTAATGCAACTCTTTCGTGAAAACTTTACTAACTGCCTTATTCACTTGACATAATTCTCTCGTGTTTCGATTAATCATGTAAGGGTCTCAATTATGGTCTCAAAGTTACTCGAGGTTTCGAGGTCCGCTCGCGAAACGCCGTCACTTAAAATGGTCGTTTCTCATCGCTCGTAACTCAGATTTAGGCGAACGACATATCAAAATGAATCTTGTAACATGAACTATCTAAACATGGCAAAGGTCAGAATCTTACAGTGAGTTCACGGGTCCTAAAGTTAAGAACAAAAACAGTCTAAGGTAAATCGGGCATTACGACGATTATGTTTACGTGATTTCCCAAAAAAATTCCAAATCAATTCAACACCAAACCATCATCAATCAATCCCAATACAACCATATGACAATATCACTCATCAAACAATATTAAACCATTAAACTAAGCCCAAATCATACCAATAATCATCAAGAACAACCAGTGCTACTCTTAACTCCCAAAATCAACAAAAACACTTAATTAACTAAGATCTCAACATGACAAAACAACTACTACACTTGATCTATCATTCCATCATCATAACCATTTATACCAAACAACTTAATACTAAGATCATGAAGAGTTATACCTTCCTTAAAGCTTTTAATCAATGAAAGATCCTTGGAAAGTCTATGGGAGACTAGATCCACCTTTAAACAACCTTGATCTTTTAATCAAAATTAAGAAACACAAAGTTAGATCTTGAAGTTACTATTCACCTTAAAATTTTAGGAATTGTTTAACTAGGTAAACCTTGGAATCTTGGATCCAAACTTATAGCTTAACTAAGTTATGAATTATGGAAGCCAAGGAAACAAACCTTCTAATTTTTGAAGGTGTAGAGCTTGGAGTTTGAATTTCTAAACCTCCATTTTTCATGAAAAATTCGAAGCTACAAGGTGGGGAGAGAAGAAAGGAGTTTCTTGGTTGATTACTTGGTTAAAAATGTGATTAGAATATTTGGTGGAGGTTTAATCTTGGATAAATATCTTGATTAATGTTTGCATCACCATGTTTACCTCACCATCTAGCCACTTGTCTAATTCTTATGGAGTGATGATGTCATCTAGTTTCTACTCCACTTGATTAATCTCCCTTGCCTCTTTTACAAGATTGTCTCTTGGTCGCTTATTTATTTTACGGTTCGCTTAACTCTCGTTCTTGTTAATCGTTTGAGGGATCATATGATGGATCTTGTTACTTGGGCTTCCATAAACCTTTCTTAATATTTTATACTCATTTAATGATCCTCCCTTATAATCCTTGAATTTAAATTCTTTTAATCATGTAATCTTATACTCAATTCTTTCGGTATCTGGTGGATTTTCGGGAAACAATCAAAGTGTTCGAATTTGAATTCCGACGACCTTTACATAAACTCATTTACTTTATGGAATACTAATATGATATAAGAGTATCCATTACATTGCTCCTATATGGTGTGGTCTGATAATTTTACTCAATCAGCAAAATCAGCCAAAGTTACTATTAATCAAGGTTTCAAAAATTGGGGTTATTACATGTTATAAGTTATTTTGAGTCTAGCTTTTATTTTATTTATAACCTTGTGATTGCTTTGATTTGTAGTGAGTCATGATTATTGATCTAGTTGCGATAGTATATCTGTAAGTATTTGCACACACGCATGTCTCTGGTTTGTCAGTTGATTTGTAAGGTTTGATTGATCTTTATGCGAATAACTGCATTTGTTGAGATGTTGCTTGTTGATTGGTTTAGTTATTCTATGGGGATCGTTGCATTCATTTAGTTGCATTCATGCATTTTTATTTCTTGTTTTTTGAGTCTGTTTATGCTTGAGAACAAGCATCGATTCAAATATGGGGGTATGTTGAGTGGCATTTATGACACTTTACAACGCTCCATTAAGATTTGGATTGGTGTTTTTGTACTCAAGTTATTGGTGTTTTAATGTGTTTTCTAGTATTTTTGCATTTCAGGCATTAATCCAGGATTCAGGTTAATTAGCATTGTTTTGATGATAATATGGTCTTAGGATGGTGTCCAAGGAATAAGGCTCGTGAAGACCAACTCATTGCAGCAAGAAAAGAAGAAAATGGAATTTTCTCCAGAAGGTCGGCATGCCCACGCTGTCATAGTGCACGCCCGCGCCTGAGGAACAGAAACATAGCGCGCCCGCGCTGATCAACCACGCGGCCGCGCCAGGTCGGGATTTTAGAATCCTGATTCTTGTGGGCTTTTTATTGGAGGACTTCTACTATGCATGGGCTGCTCTATATACATAAATAAAGGTCATTTTTTATAAGGAGACGTGCCAGAGCACAAGGAGAAGGCAAAGGAAGACCGTTTAGAACAATCCAACGAAGGCGAAGAAGATCTAGTTTATACTTGTAATTCTTTGTTCTAAGTTGTAACTTTGGATGCTAGTTTTCTTATTCGTGAACCTATACTCTTTTTTTGTACTTGGTTTATTATTTATTCAGTGTAAAGACTACGTTTATTATACCATGCTTTCATCGGAACCCATGTTAATGATGAGTCCGATTATGGGCTAATCGTTATCGTGGGGTTCTAGCGGATTTAATCATGGATTTCTTTAGTTAATTTATTTTGATGCCTTAGTGTGTGGTGATTGTATGATAACCTAGTATTGGTTGTGCTTATTCGTCTTATGAGCGTCGTAAACTTATAAGATAGCGTGTTAATCTTTAATGAAGCGACAGTGAATTTAAGGATTTAGAACTTGTCATGCTAGCATAGGTTCATGTGTTATTGGTATGCAAGATTTATAGGTAATTTTAACAATCTTACTTGCCCTATATAATCATGATAGATAACTTATGCATTAAGCCATTATGTTGTCAAATTCTATAGACATATAGGGTCTCAATATAATTGGTGTTTATTCAGCTTCTATTTCTTTTGTGGATGTCTGATAGTATGTTATTCGTGCAACAAAAGTTGGCGTTTAGCAATTTCGTGTTATCTGATTAGTGTCATCACCATTACATGCCAAGGTTAAGATCAATAAAGCTATTGAATGAAGTATTTAATGAAGTTAGAATCCCATATTTGTGTCATATATTATTCAGTCTCTTTAATCTCTTAGTTTATGTTCTCTAGTATAATTCTCAATAGTTAGTCATAGTTATAATCAAAACCCAATTTGTTATTCGTCTTAGCATTGAACAATAGCCATATCATTGTTGTATAAGTGCATACATCACAAAGTTAACCTAAACCAGTCCATGTGGGAACGAACTAGAAATAATTTTATATTACTTGCGATCGCGTATACTTGTGTGAATTATTAGCGCGTGTTTAGCCCTAACAGTTGTTCCCAGTTTGGCTAGGTTGAAGAAAAAGAAAGAGAACTTAGCTTGCTTTCTTGGGTGATCAAGTGTGTTTAATTTATTTTCTGTACTTAGATATGTATATATATTATAATACTCAAGAATCATGGCAATTTGTCAAAGCCTATACCTTAGCCAATTACTATTATTATTATTCTTGCTACTATTCACCATAATAGGTTACTATTCTCCTTAGTTAGGTCACTATTCTCCTTAGCTAGGTTACTATGCCCCTTGGTTGATCACTAATTTATTGCCAATCCTTGGTTACATTCTTACTAGTTAGTTTGTATGGCTTGTTACGTTTTATTTATTCGCTTACGTATTCACTTGGTCGTTTATTCGTTTTCGTAATAAATCTTTGTAAGCGATTCGTGTTACGACCGGCATTTTATGTAATATTATTTGTGAATTTGGTATAATATTAAGTCAAATGAAAATATATTCAATGATTGTACGGTTGTGTGAGTGAAAATTTCTGCATTATAAATTTGCTTTGGGTAGTATATGATTTTTCAAAGCAAGAGTTTATTTAATTTCTTTATTTTTGATTTATAAGGAATATTCTAAGCTTTGGAAAAATCTTCTTTTAAAAGGCATTTTGATCACAAATTTTGAAAATGATTTTATAAAGTCTCTAAAAATACAAGTTATTTTATGGTATAAATTTTATAATTTTTGAACTTGTATTTTATTTTATAAAAATAAATCTTTACAAATTTTATTTGTTATAATTATCAAATTACATGAATAACCTTGCATGCAAACTCTCTTTCTATTCTCTCAAAGGGCAAATAAGACTTTTCCAACCCCACTAACTCATTTGATTATTACCAAATTACTACCTTAGCCTTGCATGCAAAATGGCCTAACTTTAGCCAAGGGACATTTTTGTAAGTTCTCACTTCCACTCATTACTTGTCAACCAAATAGCATAAAACAAACAAATCAAAGTGGAGAGAAGTCATTCATCATTTCACACTCCAACACACCACAAAAATTTCTCTCTTCCCCTCCCTCCCTTTTGCTCTCGGCCGAACCCCATTTCCCCCACTCCCTTCCATTTTTCATTCCATTTCTCATCTTCCCTAGTGTAATTCTTTCACCTACATTTATTTTATATACTTCCCAAGAGTTTTGTGATTTGGAAGATGAAGTTTCATGGTTGCATGTGTAGTTTTGTGTGATCTCCAAAGAGAAACTCTTGATTCTTGTGAATTCAAGAGCTCTCTATGAGATATATTATGTATATGTGCTAACTAAGTGTTTTATGGAGATATCATGCCTTAAAATCCTTTGCATGCTACTGAAATCTCATTATAAATTTATGTTTAGCCATGCATGCTAGTTTTAAGACATTTAAATGATGATCAACCATGTTTTGCATGCTATTCTTTTCGAAATCATGTTGTTATCTATAAAATTCGAAATAGATGTGCTTAAATAGATTGTTTCCATGATGAATTTCTTATTAATACTTAAAAGGAGTTATATTTCATAATTATTAAGGATAAGTATTAGGTGCAAGTCGATTTTGTAAGCATTTACAACTTTATGCCTAGCCGAAATCTTGTTATGTGCTTTCCATGAGTTGCATGTTATATATTTAGTTGCATGTTGTTGTTTTTAGGCATGGATGATCTCACCCAATGTTATTTTGAGAATAAAGGAGTTAGTTCAGTAGATTACCATGTATAAGTCTTGGTTTAAGTATTGAGTTTTGTTAGTTGAGTTGTCAAGTCAAAACCTTGGAAAAATGAGAGTTATAGTTTCTGCAGAAAAATCAGTTTAATACCCTGAGGTTTAGAGTGAGTTTTGACCATGTCATTGATGTGCACTTTGAGGCCCAAGCTACCAGAAGTTAGTAGGGGGAGTATATAATAGGTTTTAGGAGTTGGTTGGAGGTTTGCATGTCATTTGGTTAGGTGCACAAGTAGAATAACAAAATCTGTCCAGCAGGGGACAGTTTTGTTGCAACTTAGAAATAGGGAGATTTGGCCATGTCATGGGTAGGCCCTCATTAGGCCCAATTGGGCCTTAGTTAGAGGGTATGTCAGAGAAGTTTTTCCAACCATAGTTCATAGGATATGAGCTAGAACCATGTGTCACAAGTTAATTCAAGTCAGGGCATTTTCTGCCCAGAAAAACAGGGGAACCTTGGACTTTTAGCTTAGGCCCAAGAAGGCCCAAGCCAGGCCTTTGAGCCACATCAAGCTTGTGAGATGCCCTTAGGTCAGGAGAGTCTTGTGTAAAAATTTTGAATAAAAACTTGTAGTTTAAGAGTGTCTAATGCACTCAAGAAACCTTAGTTACCATTCTGAAATTTGCACCAGTGAGCACTTTCACTTATCACATAGTTTTAGAACACTTAGAAGTGAGTATTAGGTCAACCACCATAGTTGTAAGATAGTATAAGGTCAGTAGAGAAAAAGGCACAAGTGAGGGTCAATAGGTTTTGGATAATTTAGGAAAGGCACATTGAGTTAGGAAGCCCAAATTTGAAGACTTTGTTTAGTTAGCGACCAAGTGACTTAAGTGGTGAGTCGAGATCATCCAAGCCTAGTGTGGCATTATGGTGTATATGATGTTATTTGGTATTAATATACGATATGTGATTATGTGGCTACGCGTGTACATTTGAAAATATAATGGTGGATATGAATTAAGTGCGTATAGGCCTAAGTGCCATCCATGTTTAATTTCGGGTTGTAAATAGGTTAAGATGGTAAGAATATATTATAATGAGGATTATTATTATTTATGTAGGATCTCGAGACGAGGGAAAACTTGCCATAAAAGTCGAGTGAAGCTCCAGTTGTTGCTCCTACCAGTCAGACCAGACCAGTCTATCTCAAGGCAAGTGATTCAACTTGACCTTCGTATTTACTGTAAACAGTTCATATATATATCGATGCAATTGTCCTGAGTCATTTTGATATATTTAAATCAAGCGTATCTTTTGTTTATCTTTGAGTTACATAGAGATTCCATGAACCCTCGAGTACGTATTGCAAGTAGTTCAAAAGTCTTTCATGATAGTTTAATGCCATGATAAAATAAAGATTTGTTATAATACCTTATTGATCCTTTTGATTATCATGCTATTGATCCCTGAGAAATCTTGATATTGCACCCTGATGCTTTGATTCAACTCTTGAAATAACCTCGATAGAAACTTTATCTTGATACCTAAAAGCCAATCATTTCTTAAATTCATTCATGATTGTTTGATAACCCTATCCTTACCCTAAAAGCTTGATACCCTGTTATATCTTGAGCTGATGATCACTTTCTTTATATTCTAACCCCTCTATCCTATTGGAACCAGTGATGCTTATCTTCTTGATGTTCTAATACCTATACCTTGTCTACAACCATTGCTTTAAGCCTAGTTTGGCATTACTCTTTCATATTATCCAATAGCCTTGCTCAATTTCCTTGTCAAAGTTCTTGTTTATGGAAACCTCTCAATTACCCTAATATAGTAAAGTCTAGTGGATCATGGCCCTGAGATTTAGTGTCATATTTCCAGTGTTTCAATCTCTAATCCCTTGATAAAAATGATTACAGTCGAAAGAGATTTTGTCATAAATCGGCATCAGTTTTTAAGATGATTAAAATGTGGATTTTTCAGTCCCAAAGGGGGATAAATGTTTTCTTTGAATGGTGGATCTGGACTGAGACGCGAGTCCTTTCCACACTTATATTAGGCTTAAAAGTTGCCTAGGGATTCCCAATAATGTTTTAGAACCCAGCGAGGTTCGGGATTACTTCGCGGCTGATCACCGGCTGTAATCCGTAGCGTCATAAAATGATTTTGATTAAGAATGATTTTTAAAATTTGTTTTGATGCAAGCAAAATGATGCCAACTCACATAAGTTTTATCTCTCGTTATCATTGATTATGTCTTTCCATTGTCATTCCTAAAGGTATATCTCGATTTATGTTTTGCGTTGTACTATTAGCACTTGTTGAGCTTTTGGCTCACTTCTTGCTTTACCCTTATATTACAGCTAGCAGCTATGGTTAGATTCAAGCAGATTGCCCGTAAGACCTGTGATGCTGATGCTTATGTTCGAGCTCAGGTAGAATAAGTAATAATAGTTGTGTGAGGACTCGGTATTTGTAATCAGATGTAATAGTTGGTAGTGTTGGGCTGTTCCAAACCCTAAACTGTAAGATCTTGGATTTTGGTTGTGTATTCTTCATTAAAAAGATGTAATAGCTATATTTATTTCGCTATTTAAGTTGGGGGTGTGACAGGTTTTGGTATCAGAGCTACGGTTTAGAGTCCCTGGACAGCCCAAATAGGTTATAGGATTTGTGTGTAGGTTATAGATATTATGCGAGAGAGTAGGTTAAGTAAATTATTATTAATACTCCTCTTATTGGTTGTCAGCAAAGGGCGCATTCCTCGTCATCCTCTGGGTCGGACGACACTATTGCTTTCTCCGTGTATGCTGAGTTGAGGCGCGAGTTCGACATGCTTCAGGGCAAGTACGACCGACTGATAGACCGACTGAAGAACGTGTATCCGGACAGCCGAAACTACGAAGGGAAGCCCAAGGAGCAGATGATTGCAAGACTTGAGACCTTGGTTCAGTACGTCAACACTAAGCTTGAGGAGATGCCAGCACACCGGGACCGTACCAGCCAGTATGTCATTCAGATGGTGGCGGATGAGCTCCAGAGCATTGTGAAGACGCTTCGAGAGGAAAAGACTACCAAGCCCCGTTCAGATGGAGTGGAGCCTTAGTTCTTTTCATTTACCTTTCATGTTGTTGTACTATCAGACTCTATGGAATCCCCAGTTGTTTCCGTCTTTCCTTTAAATAAGCCTGTTATTCCTAGAATCAGACTATGTCCCAATCCTATGTACTGTGACCTTTAAAAAAATTTCAATAATTATGTGCTATTGTTCCATTTGCTCTCAACTGTTATTTTATGTTTTTATCATCATATCTGCTTAATTTAGAAACTTGACCCCATATGTAAATGAGAATGCCATGCGATACCCTCGAATTATTTTATCATTCATATTTGTTATGACACAACTCTTATTTCAGGATCATGCCTCCCAAAAAGAAGAACCCAACAACCACCTTCACCACAGACCTAAATATTCTTCGACTACTGGAAACCTTGCAACAGCAAACCAATGCTATAGCTCAACAACAACTAACCCTTCAACAACGAATTGAAAACCAAGATAACCGTGAGCCACACCAACCACCTGAACCACCAGTACCACCTAGACAAATTGTCACTTTCAAAGCTTTTCAGAATGTGAATCCACCTGTATTTCATGATACCACTGATCCAGTGATAGCAAACACCTGGATCAAGGAGATGGAAAGGGCTTTTGAGTTGGTACAGTTAGGAGACGATCAGAAGACGCCGTATGCCACTTACTTCTTGAAGGGAGAAGTCATCTATTGGTGGGAATCAGTAAAAGCTATGGAAGTCACTCAGCAGGTTTCTTGGGAGAGATTTAAAAAGTTATTTCTGGACAAGTATTACCCTAAGTACATGCAGAATCAGATGGAGCTAAAATTTCTTGAGTTGAAGCAAGGGAACATGACTGTATTGGAGTATGAGAAGAAGTTCACTGAGTTGTCAAGGTTTGTGACAAAGTATACCAGCACTGAGGGGGAAAAAGCAAAGAAATTTCAGCAAGGATTGGAGCCTTGGATCAGAGATAGGGTGGCTATATTTGAGCTTGAAACTTATGCGGGAGTAGTACAGAAAGCTGCTCTGATTGAGAATAATGGGATGTAGTCAAGGAAAGAGAGGGATAACAAGAAGAGGAAGGTTCCATTTTATGGAGAAAAGTCTGAAGCTGGAAGTTCGCAAGATCGGAATGTAAAGAGGATTGGTTTCCAGAAGGGCGGAAATTTTCAAAGGAAGGGAAATTTGGGTAAAAGGCAAGAATCAAAAGGGAACCATCAGGCAAGCCAAGGACAAGTTGGAGAAAACAGGTTCCAGAGGCCAGAATGCAAGCACTGTGGAAGAAGGCACCCCGGAGTATGCAATAAGCTGAGTATGACCTGTTATAGGTGCAATCAGAAGGGACATTTGGCAAACGAGTGCAAGATGCCGAAGCCAGGAGTTACGTGTTACAAGTGTGGGAAGACTGGACACATGGCTAGGGAGTGTAAGGCAACAGGACCAGTCAGAGCTCTGATGAACGTGGCAAGTACTAGTGCAAGCATGCCAGCTGAGGTATTGGCGTTACCTCCACCACCCGCACCAACCCCGCAAGCAACAGCAAGGACATTTGATCTAAAGATGAAAGATGCTGTTCAGAATTCTGAGGTGATAGCAGGTACACTTTTACTCAATAATGTCAAAGCTAAAGTATTGATTGATTCGGGAGCAACAAGATCTTTCATATCAGAATCTTTTGTTGATAAGCTCCAATGTGATAAAACGGTTATGAGTGAGGTAGTAAATGTGGTAATTGCGAACCAAGAGAAGATTCCTGTGAATCAATTTTGTCCAAAATGTGAGATTGATATTTCGGGATATAAGTTCTCAGCCGACTTGATACTCTTCAAGCTGGGAGAGTTTGATATAATTTTAGGAATGGATTGGTTAGGAGAGAATAGCGCTCAGATAAATTGTAAGACCAAGAGAGTGTATTTAAAGACGAAGAGTGGAGAGAAGGTAGTATTTAAGGGGCAGAGGCAAGGGCAACTATTTCTTACAATTATTCAGGCTAAGAAGTTACTTAGAAAAGGTTGTGAGTCGTTCCTAGCATATGTAGTGGATTCAGAGACAGGCAGCCCCAGCATGGAAGATATTCCTGTAGTTAATGAGTTCCCCGATGTGTTTCCCGACGAACTACCAGGCTTACCACCAGATCGACAAATTGAGTTCGAGATCAACCTTGCTCCAGGCACGGAACCAGTTTTAAAGGCTCCGTATAGGATGGCACCAGCAGAAATGAAAGAGTTAGCGAGCCAGCTACAAGAATTATTGGATAAGGGAGTGATACGACCAAGTACGTCGCCATGGGGAGCACATGTTCTCTTTGTGAAGAAGAAAGATGGGAGTATGCGTCTATGCATAGATTACCGGGAGTTGAATAAAGTAACGATCAAGAACCGCTACCCGCTACCAAGGATAGATGACCTTTTTGATCAGTTAAAGGGAGCAAAATGCTTTTCGAAGATTGATTTGAGATCGGGATACCATCAATTAAAGATCAAGGAAGAAGATATTCCCAAGACTGCATTTAGGACCAGATATGGGCATTATGAATTCCTAGTAATGCCGTTTGGATTGACCAACGCTCCGGCCGCATTTATGGATCTGATGAATCGAGTATTTAAGAAGTATTTGGATAAATTTGTCGTGGTATTTATTGATGACATCCTTATTTATTCTAAGTCGGAAGAAGAACATATGCAGCACCTCTGGATAGCATTGGAGATACTCCGACAAGAGAAGTTGTATGCCAAGTTTACCAAATGTGAGTTTTGGTTAAAGGAAGTTCAATTTTTGGGGCATGTTATTGGAAATGAGGGAGTTAAAGTGGATCCGGCGAAGATTGAGGCAGTTATGAGTTGGGAGAGGCCAAAGACTCCTACGGAAGTGCGAAGTTTTCTAGGATTGGCCGGATACTATAGAAGATTCGTCAAGGATTTCTCGAAGATCGCCACGCCATTGACCAAGTTAACCAGAAAGAATCAAAAGTTTGAATGGAGTGCAGAATGTGAAAATAGCTTTCAAGAGTTAAAACAGAAGTTGGTAACAGCTCCGGTGTTGGTACTTCCAGATGATCAAGGGAATTTTGTAATATTCAGCGACGCTTCACATAAGGGTTTGGGTTGTGTGTTGATGCAACACAGTAAGGTAATAGCATATGCGTCAAGACAGTTGAAGCCGCACGAGTTAAAGTATCCGACGCATGACTTGGAACTAGCCGCCATAGTGTTCGCACTCAAGATTTGGAGACACTATCTCTATGGAGAGAAGTGTGAAATCTACACGGATCACAAGAGTTTAAAGTACATTTTTACTCAGAAAGAGCTCAATATGAGGCAGAGGAGATGGCTGGAATTGATCAAGGACTATGACTGTTCGATAAATTACCATCCTGGAAAGGCGAACGTAGTGGCCGATGCGCTGAGTCGGAAGGAGAGATTGAATATGATGATAACATCAAAAGAGTTATCTGAAGAAATCGGAAAATTTGAATTGGAACTTTGTGCTTATGGGAAAGTCAAAGAAGTTTGTCGTGCAATGACCTTTCAGCCAACATTAATGGAAAAGATAAAGAAGTGTCAAGAGGAAGTAATAGAAAAAGAGAAAAATCAGTTATTTGGAGAAGAGATTAATACTAAAAGGGATGAGCAAGGAATACTAAGGTTTTCATCCAGAATATGGATTCCTCATGTACCTGAATTAAAGAATAAGATCCTCCATGAAGCCCACCATTCGAAATTTTCAATCCACCCGGGAAGCACCAAGATGTATCAAGACTTAAAGAAGAACTTTTGGTGGCCAAATATGAAGCGAGACGTGGCAGAATGGGTTGCGAAGTGTTATACTTGTCAGAAAGTAAAGGCAGAACATCAACGACCAAGCGGATTAATTCAGCCCCTGAAGATTCCAGAATGGAAATGGGAAAATATCGCTATGGACTTTATAGTAGGACTACCGTGAACAAAATCCGGACATGACGCAATATGGGTTATAATTGATCGTCTTACGAAGTCGGCGCATTTCCTTCCAATAAATGAGAAGTCGTCACTGGACAAGTTGGTTCATCTGTATGTGCATGAAATCGTATTAAGGCATGGAGTACCCGTATCAATAGTTTCAGACAGAGATCCCCGATTTAACTCGAGATTCTGGAAGCAATTCCAGGAATGTCTTGGCACGAAGTTGAATATGAGCACGGCGTATCACCCGCAGACTGATGGTCAGAGCGAAAGGACGATTCAAACAATCGAAGACATGTTGCGCAGTTGTGCAATCGATTTTGCAGGAAGTTAGGACGACCACCTGCCAATGATTGAATTCTCATATAACAACAGCTATCATTCCAGTATCGGCATGCCACCATATGAAGCTTTGTACGGGCGAAAATGTAGATCACCAACAAGTTGGGATGAAGTAGGAGAAGGAAGAATTCTCGGCTCAGAATTGGTACAACAGTTGCATGACTCAGTCAAGTTAATTCAGAAAAGGTTGCTTGCTGCTCAAGATAGACAGAGGAAGTATGCGGATCCAGCGCGTAAGGATGTTCAATTCCAAATTGGCGAAGCTGTGTTGCTAAAGGTGTCACCTAGGAAAGGGTTGATGAGATATGGCAAGAAAGGAAAGTTAACACCTAGATACATAGGTCCTTTTGAGATTTTGAGTCAAGTAGGAAAGGTGGCCTACGAGTTGGCCTTACCACCTCAGTATCGGCATGTGCATAACGTGTTCCATGTGTCGTTACTTAAGAAATATAATCCTGACACTAGCCATGTGATAGAATATGAACCCGTAGAAATTCAGGCAGACCTGTCATTTGTGGAGCAACCGGTTAAAATACTCGACTGGTAAGTAAAGAGTCTTAGAAATAAGTCAGTAAAGATAGTAAAAGTACTTTGGAGGAACCCTAAGGTCGAAGAGTCGACTTGGGAGTTAGAGTCTGATATGCGTTCCCGGTATCCTCATCTGTTCTCTTAGATTCTGGGGACAGAATCCCTTAAGGGGGAGAGGATGTTACGACCGGCATTTTATGTAATATTATTTGTGAATTTGGTATAATATTAAGTCAAATGAAAATATATTCAATGATTGTACGGTTGTGTGAGTGAAAATTTCTGCATTATAAATTTGCTTTGGGTAGTATATGATTTTTCAAAGTAAGAGTTTATTTAATTTCTTTATTTTTGATTTATAAGGAATATTCTAAGCTTTGGAAAAATCTTCTTTTAAAAGGCATTTTGATCACAAATTTTGAAAATGATTTTATAAAGTCTCTAAAAATACAAGTTATTTTATGGTATAAATTTTATAATTTTTGAACTTGTATTTTATTTTATAAAAATAAATCTTTACAAATTTTATTTGTTATAATTATCAAATTACATGAATAACCTTGCATGCAAACTCTCTTTCTATTCTCTCAAAGGGCAAATAAGACTTTTCCAACCCCACTAACTCATTTGATTATTACCAAATTACTACCTTAGCCTTGCATGCAAAATGGCCTAACTTTAGCCAAGGGACATTTTTGTAAGTTCTCACTTCCACTCATTACTTGTCAACCAAATAGCATAAAACAAACAAATCAAAGTGGAGAGAAGTCATTCATCATTTCACACTCCAACACACCACAAAAATTTCTCTCTTCCCCTCCCTCCCTTTTGCTCTCGGCCGAACCCCATTTCCCCCACTCCCTTCCATTTTTCATTCCATTTCTCATCTTCCCTAGTGTAATTCTTTCACCTACATTTATTTTATATACTTCCCAAGAGTTTTGTGATTTGGAAGATGAAGTTTCATGGTTGCATGTGTAGTTTTGTGTGATCTCCAAAGAGAAACTCTTAATTCTTGTGAATTCAAGAGCTCTCTATGAGATATATTATGTATATGTGCTAACTAAGTGTTTTATGGAGATATCATGCCTTAAAATCCTTTGCATGCTACTGAAATCTCATTATAAATTTATGTTTAGCCATGCATGCTAGTTTTAAGACATTAAAATGATGATCAACCATGTTTTGCATGCTATTCTTTTCGAAATCATGTTGTTATCTATAAAATTCGAAATAGATGTGCTTAAATAGATTGTTTCCATGATGAATTTCTTATTAATACTTAAAAGGAGTTATATTTCATAATTATTAAGGATAAGTATTAGGTGCAAGTCGATTTTGCAAGCATCTACAACTTTATGCCTAGCCGAAATCTTGTTATGTGCTTTCCATGAGTTGCATGTTATATATTTAGTTGCATGTTGTTGTTTTTAGGCATGGATGATCTCACCCAATGTTATTTTGAGAATAAAGGAGTTAGTTCAGTACATTACCATGTATAAGTCTTGGTTTAAGTATTGAGTTTTGTTAGTTGAGTTGTCAAGTCAAAACCTTGGAAAAATGAGAGTTATAGTTTCTGCAGAAAAATCAGTTTAATACCCTGTGGTTTAGAGTGAGTTTTGACCATGTCATTGATGTGCACTTTGAGGCCCAAGCTACCAGAAGTTAGTAGGGGGAGTATATAATAGGTTTTAGGAGTTGGTTGGAGGTTTGCATGTCATTTGGTTAGGTGCACAAGTAGAATAACAAAATCTGTCCAGCAGGGGACAGTTTTGTTGCAACTTAGAAATAGGGAGATTTGGCCATGTCATGGGTAGGCCCTCATTAGGCCCAATTGGGCCTTAGTTAGAGGGTATGTCAGAGAAGTTTTTCCAATCATAGTTCATAGGATATGAGCTAGAACCATGTGTCACAAGTTAATTCAAGTCAGGGCATTTTCTGCCCAGAAAAACAGGGGAACCTTGGACTTTTAGCTTAGGCCCAAGAAGGCCCAAGCCAGGCCTTTGAGCCACATCAAGCTTGTGAGATGCCCTTAGGTCAGGAGAGTCTTGTGTAAAAATTTTGAAGAAAAACTTGTAGTTTAAGAGTGTCTAATGCACTCAAGAAACCTTAGTTACCATTCTGAAATTTGCACCAGTGAGCACTTTCACTTATCACATAGTTTTAGAACACTTAGAAGTGAGTATTAGGTCAACCACCATAGTTGTAAGATAGTATAAGGTCAGTAGAGAAAAAGGCACAAGTGAGGGTCAATAGGTTTTGGATAATTTAGGAAAGGCACATTGAGTTAGGAAGCCCAAATTTGAAGACTTTGTTTAGTTAGCGACCAAGTGACTTAAGTGGTGAGTCGAGATCATCCAAGCCTAGTGTGGCATTATGGTGTATATGATGTTATTTGGTATTAATATACGATATGTGATTATGTGGCTACGCGTGTACATTTGAAAATATAATGGTGGATATGAATTAAGTGCGTATAGGCCTAAGTGCCATCCATGTTTAATTTCGGGTTGTAAATAGGTTAAGATGGTAAGAATATATTATAATGAGGATTATTATTATTTATGTAGGATCTCGAGACGAGGGAAAACTTGCCATAAAAGTCGAGTGAAGCTCCAGTTGTTGCTCCTACCAGTCAGACCAGACCAGTCTATCTCAAGGCAAGTGATTCAACTTGACCTTCGTATTTACTGTAAACAGTTCATATATATATCGATGCAATTGTCCTGAGTCATTTTGATATATTTAAATCAAGCGTATCTTTTGTTTATCTTTGAGTTACATAGAGATTCCATGAACCCTCGAGTACGTATTGCAAGTAGTTCAAAAGTCTTTCATGATAGTTTAATGCCATGATAAAATAAAGATTTGTTATAATACCTTATTGATCCTTTTGATTATCATGCTATTGATCCCTGAGAAATCTTGATATTGCACCCTGATGCTTTGATTCAACTCTTGAAATAACCTCGATAGAAACTTTATCTTGATACCTAAAAGCCAATCATTTCTTAAATTCATTCATGATTGTTTGATAACCCTATCCTTACCCTAAAAGCTTGATACCCTGTTATATCTTGAGCTGATGATCACTTTCTTTATATTCTAACCCCTCTATCCTATTGGAACCAGTGATGCTTATCTTCTTGATGTTCTAATACCTATACCTTGTCTACAACCATTGCTTTAAGCCTAGTTTGGCATTACTCTTTCATATTATCCAATAGCCTTGCTCAATTTCCTTGTCAAAGTTCTTGTTTATGGAAACCTCTCAATTACCCTAATATAGTAAAGTCTAGTGGATCATGGCCCTGAGATTTAGTGTCATATTTCCAGTGTTTCAATCTCTAATCCCTTGATAAAAATGATTACAGTCGAAAGAGATTTTGTCATAAATCGGCATCAGTTTTTAAGATGATTAAAATGTGGATTTTTCAGTCCCAAAGGGGGATAAATGTTTTCTTTGAATGGTGGATCTGGACTGAGACGCGAGTCCTTTCCACACTTATATTAGGCTTAAAAGTTGCCTAGGGATTCCCAATAATGTTTTAGAACCCAGCGAGGTTCGGGATTACTTCGCGGCTGATCACCGGCTGTAATCCGTAACGTCATAAAATGATTTTGATTAAGAATGATTTTTAAAATTTGTTTTGATGCAAGCAAAATGATGCCAACTCACATAAGTTTTATCTCTCGTTATCATTGATTATGTCTTTCCATTGTCATTCCTAAAGGTATATCTCGATTTATGTTTTGCGTTGTACTATTAGCACTTGTTGAGCTTTTGGCTCACTTCTTGCTTTACCCTTATATTACAGCTAGCAGCTATGGTTAGATTCAAGCAGACTGCCCGTAAGACCTGTGATGTTGATGCTTATGTTCGAGCTCAGGTAGAATAAGTAATAATAGTTGTGTGAGGACTCGGTATTTGTAATCAGATGTAATAGTTGGTAGTGTTGGGCTGTTCCAAACCCTAAACTGTAAGATCTTGGATTTTGGTTGTGTATTCTTCATTAAAAAGATGTAATAGCTATATTTATTTCGCTATTTAAGTTGGGGGTGTGACAATTCGCGGGGTAAATCCTTTCTTATAAATCATTTATGCTTTAAAACCTTGTACTTGGATTTTGATTTGTATAATTCTAAATTTTTAATTGTAATGTGATTCTCGTATTCCTCGATAGTCCGCAAGATAAGGTCATTTTACAAAGTTCGTTTTCTCGGAAAATGAATGGCTTTTACATACACTCATTTGGTACGTATAATCACAATATCAAATTGGAAACTAAATTTTCCATGCCTAACAAAGTGTGGTCTAAAAAGTTTTCCCCACTTGTCAGGGTTACTATACATCGAATGTTTTATAAAGTCACAAAAAATTTGGTTATTACAGTACGTTCCTCTCTAAACTACTTTCATCTGTGTTTTTATTTCAACCAGTATGCAACATGAATATATTTTACAAATACTATTTGATGTCCTCTTTACAAGTCAATATAAGTTTTCATGACTTCTGTGAAAGTATGTTTGATTATGTGTGTTTGTTATAATACATGTCTGATAAGCTTATCTGCAACACCTTTATACTTATGCTTGATTTATTGTTTCTCATTTACATGTTGCATTTAGTTAATTCATATGAATTGTATATCATTATAGTATGTCCAATACTCTATGTACACAATGAATATGACGCACATGACTACACCCTATACAGTATATGAAGGTCATCGTATTTCACTCTACTATCATAAATGATTGATCATCCTACCAAGATATATCGACAGGGGCACACCCTTACCTATGCATAATAGAACGAGGGACATAGTATCCTGATTTTTTAACATAAATACTACAAATAATAGGTGAGTTTCAAGAGGGAAAGGCCTCTTAGCCACTCTACGAGTGCATGCATCAACATATTTTAACAAATAATACAACTGCCATATCAATTCATGATACGTATTCTAATACATAACGAGAAATAAAAAAAATAAGGATACTTCATAATAATTATCCAATCGACATAAGACAAGATACAAATGTTAAATCGAATGCACTGACAAAATACTCATTAGCCGAGAAGGTATTTTTCTCTTGGTAAATCACGTCTGTATGTGATATGAAGATCATGCACTTTGCAATTGACTTACGTCCATAAGGACTTTAAATTATACTGCAATACTACGTCTGATAAACGTGTTAAACAGTATAACGAAGTTATGACTTGACAAATGAACAAGAATAAGACATGACAAACTAATGTGGAAAGAGAGTGGCTGCAATTGAGAACTAAGCTAGCTATGGTTCGTGGAATGACAATGACCTCTTCAAGGTAAGTGCTCAATGTGGAATTCCAGAAGGTACTACTAACAGCCTCGTGAAAATACATAATTGTGCAACATCGATATCGTACTTGAAAATAAAAATATTTTATGGTGACAATCAGATGAAGAAAAATCTTTTAGTTCATCCTATAACACGATTAGTTTTGCTTCAACTAACAAATAACAACATCAATAAGGATAAACTAGACAATAAAGAGAAATTGAAATGACGATAGTGAGATTCATAAAAATCGAAACATGACAGATGCTTGTCCCATATCAAACTTAAAACCAACAAAATAAACCAACATTCCCCGCTATAAGGCGAAATCGTGGTGAGAAGCAGCAAAATCAACGAAATACTAAAAGGGGCATTGTTCAAACGACTTGAAAGTGTAAATTAAAATAACTTAAAGAAAGTAGATGTATGCGGGCTACTTCACTTGTCATTATGGGCACTGCTCTTTGGAGACTTCATTTCAGCATCTTCACCACTAGGGTTATCAAGACCATCCATCAAGAAATCATCATCTGGGAAAGCGTTATTATAGATCTTCACTATTTCAGCAATCTCCCAGGATCTCCATTCTTTTTTATGACTTCAAAATTGAAGCAGCATGCTCTTCTACTACACGAATCTTCTCAGCACTTTTAGCTACTTTGGGTTGCAACAATAGTGACACCAGACCTTAAGAGCAACGACTTCCTTCAAACGGGATTAATGAACATGGCGAGCAAGTAAAGTATTTTGAATAGCATACACATATGAGACAAAAAGGAGTACAATTAATCAACCACATCATAAAGACTATAAAAGTGAGGCAACAAGTAAAATGCCCGACAATTTATGATAAACGAAGAACCGAAGAGTGCACACATATGCTGATTCTACAAACGTCGCAATATGACAACAACTTAGATGCAAATTTCCGTGACTCTAAACAACCGAGAATGTTCAAATCATGGAGAGACATGTACAATGGCTGGACAATTTGTCTATGAAGAACTAGAAAATAACAAACACATCTACCTGCAAGTCTACTCGGCAAGATTCGATTATTTCATCAGAATAAAAAGTCAATACGAAGGTACATCAAGACAACAACTGCAAAGAAGATCAAGACATTACAATGATAGATCAAGAAAATGCACATACAACTTGAGCCATAAGCCGAACAGATGGACCATCAAATCAGATCTTCAAGACAAGACTACTCTAAAGAAGTTAATACATCATTCCTCTATGAATCAACAAGTATGGAAGTTGTACGCGTCAACCTCACAGCAACTTGACATGCAGTGTTTTGCGTCCCGGTAAGACAAGGAGTAAATCTGAATACAAATCCACTAAAGTATGTTTGAAAGTGAACTATCCTTTGAAGATGATGTTATGAAAATCAGAATTCACATGAACATGCAATGAAGATAATTTCATTAAGTGTTCAGTACTCCCAATAAAATTAGGGGCAAATGTCGTGGCCATATTTTCATCCGTCATGACAAGAAGATTTCTAGACATGACGACTACTTAATCGACATGAAGACTTGCTGCTGACATACGGGACACACATGTGAATACTCGACATCAACTTGAGTGGACATGACAGAAGCAGAGCTCGTGGACGTGAACGTAACAGCTTCAAGAATTGGTCATCAAACGTCCTAAAAAATAGGATGTAATAACAATTTTATCCCTAAAAGATTGGATCATGGAGAATATGACTCCTACAATTAAGGAACGTGCTTATGGAAGCTGGGGAAGTAATATATTTTGAAATTACAAGCTAATTAATCATTCTCTACATGATATATTGAAGCTATACACAAAGCTGATGATCGACACCTTGGTTAAGACATGACATGAAGGTACTCGACGGGAACGAAACTGCATGAAAAAATAGTCTTAAAACATGAGGGGGTTATTCCGTATCCCTATACTGCATGAACATATTTTTGTGCGCGAGCTCCTAATGAACCAAGACAAGCAGAAGCGAGCTCTCAATGAACCGGGATCAAACTTGTCCGCAAACAACTCTATGGCTGATCGATAAAAATAACCAAAAATATGATAAATAAATGTCCCTTTTACCTTTTTAATTAATAACTTATCATATGTATACCTTAGAACTTCACGCAACAAAATATATGTTCCATCAAATCTCGCAACGAAAATAAACAAGTTCTTTTTGGTGTAATATTTTAAAAATGTTGTGAATTGATTTGCCATGTGGTCAAATATTGTAATAGTAGGGCTAAATTTAAGGAGTAGAAATTTTGATAATACATTGATTGCTTTTGTTCTTCACCTTGGCTATAAATACATGGCCTTGGTGAATGTAAAACTTGCACCAAGCATCCTAATACATGCTTTATATCTCTCTCCGATTCATTCTTTCCCTCTTAGATTTAGTAGCCCCTTCTAATATTATTAAAGCTAGTATATTACAACACGTTATCAGCACAAAGCCCTGCCGAAACTGAGAAGGTATAATTTTAATTTAAATATACATATATATAAGTAGACGTGGTTACACCCTCTACATATAATTCAAATATATATAACCAGAGTAGACGTGGTTACACCCTCTACTAATAATTTAAATATATATGGCCGGAGCACCGCCTATTAAAATTATTTTACGGTACCATTTAATTTTGGGTAATACCGAAGTATAGTGGGAACCTTAATTTATAAATTACATACTTATCGGATAATAAATTTTTTTTTGCCCCTAACTAACTTATGTAGGATTGTCCACTTTAATTTATTTTTGGTCGGAGATAACCTGCATACGCAGACGTCCGTATGGCGGGAGAAAATCCATTTGTCATTTTATATATAGATCTGTTTATAATATTAATGATAATAATGATATATACATTGATTATTAAGTACTTGTTAACGCACCCGATTAACTAGGATTTTATGTAATATTTACATTAATGAATTAAAATTTAATAATTTTCATGTTAATTCAGATTTAGTATTACAAATATTACAAGCTTGTCGTTCGTTGCCTTGGACATTTCTGGCGATAATTATTTATCATGGGTACAAGATGTAAAGTTGCACTTGGGTTCAAAGAAATTAAGCGATACAATAAAGGCATAAAATAAATCCACAGCCGGAGAAAACTTTACCTCTATAATTTTTCTCCGACACCACATGCATGAAGATTTAAAATCTGAGTACTTAGAAGTCGAGGATCCCTTTATTTTATGGGAAAATCTAAAGGATAGGTTCGATCACCAGAAACTAGTTTATCTACCTGCAGCTGAAAATGATTGGGCTAATTTAAGACTTCATGATTTTAAGAGTGTTCGAGCATATAGCTCTGCTTTGTTCAAAATAAGTTCTAGGCTTATTATGTGTGGTGAGTAAGTTACGGAAAAAAGAAAAATCGATAAAACACTATCAACTTTTCACCCCAACAATATCAACTTAGCAGAGATGTACAGGGAGCGCAAATTTACTAAGTTCGGGGATCTTCTATCAACTCTCCTCGTTGCTGAACAGAATCATGAATTGGTGATTAAGAATCATCAATCCCGTCCAACAGGATCTGCCCCATTACCTGAAATAAATAACATGTCATTCCAGCAGAATGTACGTGGAAAAGGGTATAGAGGTGGACGGGGCCAAGGGCGGTACCGTGGATGAGGTCGGAGCCACGGGCATTTTCGTCCATATAACAACTCTGGTCACCGGAAGTGGCAATCTGAATCACAGAGTAAAAGAAAGGAACCATGATGAGGAAAAACTGAAAATATTTGCTATAGGTGCGGCATGGATGGGAACTGGACACGTAATTGTCATGCCCCAGATCATCTTGTTAAGCTATACCAATCTTCACAAAAATCAAAAGAGAAAATGGTAGAAACAAATTTCGCCAACAATAACATAGATGATTTCCCGAGAATCACAACTGGAGGAATAAGCATTAATGGTCCGAATGAACCTAACGAAACTCCCATATGGGAGGCTGAAGATTAGTTTCATATAATTACTATAGTAATGTGTATTGTGTGCTTTATTTTGTTTGAACTATGTAGTGTGTTATATTCTTATCAAATAAATTATGTTTCTTAATTATATACAGAATGGATTCTGAAGATATATGCATTGCTGATTATGGTACAACTCATACGATTCTACAGAACCGAAAATATTTTACCCAAATAACCAAAACCGAAGCTCAAGTCGGAATGATTTCCGGCGTATCTAATATAATCGAAGGTTTTGGAAAAGCTAGTTTTATCCTCCCTAATGGTACTCACATACACATTTCAGATGCATTATATTCTAGTAAGTCTACTAGAAATCTTCTTAGTTTTAAAGATATCCGACTCAATGATTTTCACATCGAAACTACCTCTGAGGCTGATAGAGAATATCTTCTTATTACTTCCGCTAATTCTACAAACAAGAAAATCTTAGAAAAGTTTCACTCACTTTCCTCAGGATTATATATGATGAAAATTAGAACTATTGAGTCACACAATGTCATTGCTTCCAAACTCATAGATCCAAAATCTTTTACACTTTGGCATGATAGATTAGGTCATCCTGGCATCTCTATGATGCGTCGTATTATAAAGAATTCTACTGGTCATCCTCTTAAAGTTTTTAAAGTTCTTTCCAACAATGACCTTCCATGTTCAGCATGTTCTTTAGGAAAATTGATTACTCGACCATCCCATACTAAAGTTCAGCTTGAAAACCCAACTTTTCTAGAAAGGATCCAAGGCGGCATATGTGGACCTATACACCCATCATCTGGCCCATTTAGGTACTTCATGGTATTAATCGATGCCTCAACTAGATGGTCTCATGTTTGTCTTCTCTCAACTCGTAATGATGCTTTTGCAAAATTACTTGCCCAAATAATCAAATTACGAGCTCAATTCCCAGATCATTGCATTAAGTCAATTCGTTTAGATAATGCCGGCGAATTCACATCTGCAACTTTTGTCGACTATTGCATGTCTGTAGGAATCTCAGTTGAACACCCAGTTCCTCATGTACATACACAAAATAGGTTAGCCGAGTCCTTTATCAAAAGACTCCAACTTATTGCAAGACCGTTGTTGATGAAAGAAAAATTACCTACATCTATTTGGGGTCACGCAATACTTCATGTTGCTAATATTATTAGGATTAGACCAACTTCCTACAACCAACATTCTCCGCTACAACTGGTACTTGGTCAAGTTCCTAATATTTCTCACTTCAAAATTTTCGGAAGTGTTGTATATGTACCGATTGCTCCACCACAAAGATCGAAGATGGGAGCTCAAAGAAGAGTGGGTATCTACGTTGGTTTTGATTCCACATCTATAATTAGATATCTGGAGCCTCTAACCGGAGACTTATTTACCGCAAGATATGCAGATTGTCATTTTGACGAGTCTATGTTTCCTCCCTTAGGGGGAGATAAACATTCAAATAAAATTAATCTTGACATAACATGAAATGCATCAGGATTATATTTTCTAGATCCACGTACCGGTCAATGCGAACTTGAAGTTAAAAGAATTATTCATATGCAAAATATCGCAAACCAAATGCCTGACGCATTTAACAATTCTAGAAATATAACTAAATCTCATATACCTGCAGTAAATACTCCAGCCAGAATAGATGTACCAATTCAAAAATCAGATACAAAAGAATTGGTTACATAATCAAAGCCACGCCTGAAGCGTGGTAGACCGGTCGGTGCAAAAGATGTGGCACCACGAAAAAGAAAAATAAAGAAAATTGCCCCTGAAATGGCACATGCTCCAGAAGAAGCAAATACCCCTGAAGTGGTATTATCTCCTGAAGAGATTCCAGTCCCTGAAGATACGGGGTTAAACAATCACGAAATTTCAATAAATTATGTGCATGATATGAAATTATGGGATCGAAGTAAAGCCATAATCGATGATGTATTTGTGTATTCCGCATCATTGGATGGAATTACTTTTCATTTTATATTAGGTATGGCATCTAAAGAAAAATTAGAAACACGTCTTATGGACGTCGTTACTGCATACCTATATGGTTCACTTGATAGTGAAATTTTTATGAAAATCCCAAAAGGGTTAAAAATGGATGAGTTCAAGAAACCTCGTCATATATACTCCATTAAACTTCAACGATCATTGTATGGGCTGAAACAATCTGGTCGTATGTGGTATAACAGACTAAGTCGTTATTTACAAAAGAATGGGTATATTAGTAACCAAATTTCTCCATGTGTTTTTATCAAAAAATCACAATCTGGTTTTGTGATTATTGCTGTATATGTGGATGATTTAAATCTTGTAGGAACAGCTACGGAGGTTAATAATGTTGTCATATACTTAAAAACAGAGTTTGAAATGAAATATCTTGGAAGGACAAAATATTATCTTGGGATACAAGTCGAGTACTTGTCAACAGGAATTTTCCTCCACCAATCCACATATACAGAAAATGTTTTGAACAGATTTTACATGGATAAATCTCATCCATTAACTACTCCAATGGTGGTTAGATCTTTAGAGCCTGATAAAGATCCATTTCGACCACGAGAAGACGATGAAGATGTTCTTGGTCCTGAAATCCCATATCTAGGTGCAATTGGTGCATTTATGTATCTTGCAAATAATACAAGGCCAGATATTGCATTTGCTGTGAATTTATTGGCTAGATTTAGCTCTGCTCCGATGTACAAACATTGGAATGGGATCAAACATTATTTCGTTATCTTCGTGGAACAACTGACTTTGGATCATTCTTCCCGGAAAAATCAACATCTCAGTTGATTGGATATGCAGACGCTGGATATTTGTCAGATCCTCATTTTGGTAAAATACAAACTGGATATGTATTTACATATTGCGGTACAGCCATTTCCTGGAAATCCACGAAGCAAACTACGGTGGCAACCTCAACAAATCACTCAGAACTCATTGCAATTCATGAAGCCAGTAGAGAATGTGTTTGGTTGCGATCTATCATCAAGAATATTCGGGAATCATGTGGATTACCAGACATCACTAGAAGTCCTACCATTATGTTTGAGGATAACACTGCATGCATTGATCAACTCAAGGAAGGATATATCAAAGGAGACAGGACGAAGCACATTTCACCAAAATTCTTCTACACTCATGAGCTTCAAAAGAATGGTGAAATTGATGTACAACAAATTCGGTCATGTGACAACCTTGCTGATTTATTCACGAAATCATTACCGAATTCAACCTTTGAGAAATTACGACAGAACATTGGAATGCGTCGATTCAAAAATTTGTTTCAACAAAATTCAGAGAATGATTAGTTTTTTCAAGGGGAGATTATACTCTTTTTCGTTCTTCAAAGTTTTTATCCCTCTGGGTTTTTCTTTGACAAGGTTTTAACGAGGCAGTCTAATCAAAGGGGAGTGTTGTGAATTGATTTGCCATGTGGTCAAATATTGTAATAGTAGGGCTAAACTTTAGGAGTAGAAATTTTGATAATACATTAATTGATTTTGTTCTTCACCTTGGCTATAAATACATGACCTTGGTGAATGTAAAACTTGCACCAAGCATCCTAATACATGCTTTATATCTCTCTCCGATTCATTCTTTCCCAATTAGATTTAGTAGCCCCTTCTAATATTATTAAAGCTAGTATATTACAACAAAAAATAATTTTTTTGACTTTATCCGGGCAAGTGTTTTTTGAAGAAGAACAAGTAAAATATGACTAGGCTAGCTGCAGATAAAAGCGCGGGAAGATTTAGAGGGGGAATTGGGCGGGAAAATAAAATTTAGATGGTGAAATATGATGGAATGGATCCAGGGCAAAGCCGTAGTCTAAATAGGCGGCTGATTGGAGATGAAGAAAGTGAGAATTGCTGAGAAGAATAAACTTAGTGGTATAGACAGAATCGGTAGTTTGTCAGATGAGGTCATTCATTACATTCTCTCCTTTTCCGATGTGCAGTCAGCGGTTCAAACAAGTGTTCTCTCGAAACGATGGAAGTTTATTTGGACTACGCTCCCGTTTCTCAATTTTTTAAGGTATGACGACGTAAAATACCGTCCACTTATTTACTTTTCAAGGTCTGACGAGGTTGAGTTTTTCCAAAGTTTTTTCTGTCATCGAAACCATGAATCTCGGATACTGAAATTGAATCTCGCTTTTCAGAATTCCCCGACTACGCATTCGATTGAAAATTATATTGAATATGCTGTTTTACACAATGTTTTTGATCTAGATGTTTCTGAGTACGGTTATTTCGAAGCTTCCAGCCCATTTCGCCAGGATTTTCATTTTGTGAAATTAGGCACTTTCAGTTCTACTATCATAAAAAAACTCAAATCGAGGCTAATTTTAGGTGAATTATCGGATTCAAAGTGTTGGGATTTACCTGTTTTAACAACCATATACTTGAAACATGATGGTGGTATATTACCCTACAACTTACACAAATCGTATTTTACGTGCCTGCCTTGTTTGCAAACTCTGACTCTTAATTATTTGGACTTGCCGGAATCTATTTGTTTGCCTGCTTTGACAACACTCTATCTAATAGACTGCACCTTGCCAATAGGAGTTTGGGATTTACCAGCTTTATTAACTCTTCAACTGGATGCCATTGAATTTCCCGAAGACAAAAGCAAGTTCTTCTCTGCACTTAGTCTACAGAATCTGACCTTGTCTCACTGGAATATCATGATGACTGATTTCGTTATAGATTGCCCCCAAATAGTGAACCTGGAAATCGATGGTGACATGATTCCTAATCATGCCCCCGGTAAAATTATATTTTCGTCTCAGAAAATCTCTAATTTCAGTTATACTGGTTTCTTTCAAATCAGATTTGGAGATTCTGAGTTAGAGAACGTGAATATAAATTTACGGCACGTTAAGACCATTTCACCTTTGGAGAAGAACCGGGTTAGGGAAATGTTCTGTGCTCTGGGAGGGGCCAAAATACTTACTCTTGACTTGGAGACCATTGAGGTAACTTAAATTTTAATAGCTTTTAACGATATGGTCATTATTTCATACCAATTTATTTTCCTTCTTTTATTGAAGTTATTACATAAATCTGACTGTATAACTAACAACTTTGATGAAAGTATATTATGGACATGCCTTGTATTCGTTTAGAACTTTTGTTGGTCATCGGTCTTTCATGAATTTGAATATGTGATCCTCCAACCTTTATCATTAATGCCCCTTTCACGTAAACTTTTGTCTGTAAGCTTAGCACTAATTACTGGTTCTGGATTAGCATTAATATTCCACCTTGCAAATTAATGTTGAAGCAGTTGTAAACTGGATCCTTTAGCTTTAGTATTCCACCTTGCAAATTAATTTTGTAGTTGAATAAAATAAAAAAGTTATTCTTCTTGTTATCACTATGGAATTACGTATTGTAGAACTCATGAAATAAGAAGCCTCACAACAAGGTCTAACCAAAAACTCATGTTGTACTTATGTTCAGCTTATCCAGTGATTTTTATTTGTGCAAAAATCAAATACTGCATAAATAGAACTCGTGTCCTACTGGCTGTTTACCTTTGCTGAGTACTTGAAATATAAATCTAGATATTACTTGAGGTCCTCATATATCATATTGTTTTGTTACTTTCCAGGCCTTTTCTGTTATCATGGACTTTCTTGTCAGTTCTTCTTCTCCATTCTGTAATTTGAAGTATGTGATGGTACCACAGGAGTATAAAGAATCAAGTATGTCCAGTGACCTCAGATGCTACTTGCTTGGACGCTCTCCAAAAGCCACCATTGTGACCGCATTCCCTCAGGTAATTAATAATCTTTGCAGCTTCTTGATTTATCAGTGAATATCTGTTGTCTTATAATTTATAGGCAGATACAATTCATGTTGCATTTGGTGACATCTCACAATCATGCTCTGCCTTAATATGATTTTTTAATTTAGGATGCTTTTGTATAACTACAGCTATGACATTTAGGCAACATTCTTTCACAAAATTTTAGATGTTGTAAACAATGCCTTCTATCATATATTGATAAATCTAAGCGTAGGATTATGTCAAAATAATTAAGTGAAACATGATTCTATGATTGTTTTTTCTAGATTTAAAGTTGAAATCGACTGTGCTTTTTGGCATTGTTGTAGGTGCAGCCATACTAGGTATCTGTTCTTCACAGTATTGTTTTCAATTTAGTGTACGTGAGCCTGAAATAGTGGATCTTTAGATATTGCTTCATAATGCTTTATGGAATGATTGCATTTTTGTTTAATTTTGTACTTGTATGTTCTATATATTTTCACCAAAAAAAAGTTGTACTAAATTACTATAGTCTTATTGATAATCTAATTTAGCTTTCAATTATATGAGATGTAATTGGTTGTGAACAATTAGATTTGATAATACAATCTGAGTAATACATGAGAATAATCAATCAAATGATTTATTCTATGAAATTAGATTACAAAAATACTTGTAAACGTAAATAAAGTAGGCACTCACCATTGTTTCCTGCTAGTTCATGTCCAAATATCTGGAAAAACAAGTTTACAACACAAAATTTGTCAAAAGCTTGACCCTTAAGATTAATGACATCACCCACTTTCCTGTTTTGTGCCACACATTCGAACACAGAAAAACTTGTAAATAATGACTAATCTTAATGCTTAAACTTGTGAATACGTAAAAGTTAAAACCATAATATTTAAAATAGGCGTACTTCACTTGAACTTTATTTATAAAAAGAATTTCTAAAAAGT
The DNA here is from genome assembly GCF_009905375.1 of Apium graveolens. NCBI lineage: Eukaryota > Viridiplantae > Streptophyta > Magnoliopsida > Apiales > Apiaceae > Apium > Apium graveolens. Next base: position 195,536,367 of record NC_133655.1, on the reverse strand, counting down.
TTTATTTAATCTTGAACTTGGGTTTCTTTTACCCTAAATTGCATAGTATATCATCATATTATCTTAAATACATTTGTTTTCTAATAGATGGATGCAAAAGTTTAGAATTTTAGTGAGAATAATTCCACTAATTTTTATGTTTTCTTCCCCAGAACAATATGATTCTTCCCGCAGAGGTAGCTCCTGTGACAGCTCAAAATGTGATGCTAGAAGAGCCCTTGTCAGCTCCAACCAAGGTGCGGGTTGATTCTGAAAAAATACGTAAAACCCTGTCCATTGACAACGTGGACATGGGGGTGCAAGAAGAGCATGTGGTGCAGAATCCAGTAGTAGATGTTCATAGGGTTGGATGAATTGGTGCTCCAGTTAAAAGGACCAGCAATGATCGGGTGAGCTCTTCTAGGTGTGATAATAATTTTGGTTTATGGCGAGGGCATGAAGTTAACTCAGAGTTTGTATTTCTGCTCAATATCATTATGAATAAGTACCCAGAAACCTTTGAGCACTTCACCACTAAAAGCAAAAAATTTTGTACAATGAAGCTAAATCTGTTGTGCACCTCAGTAAATGTTCTATGGCTGATGTTGGTACTGAGATGATTGCTGAGTATAAAGATGTTTTTTTCCGAGTTGCAGAAATTTGGATTCAACGTGAGTTGGCTTGTGAGCCGTCTGAACTATATAGAACAGGTCCGGTTCTCCCAGCCCCTACTTTCAGAGCTTCATGCAATTGACTGTCATATTGAGGATGCCAAAAGTGAGTTAAAAGAGTTTCAGATTCGTGTTGATCATACAAAAACAAAATTACAAGATCTAGAGACTCTTCGAAAAGATGCAAGAGATTCAGAAAGCTTTTGGAACTGCGGTTACAAACCTTGTTGTTGGCTACATTGGAGATAATCTCTTGTCAAGTCCTTAGGTTTCCTGGGATTAGTCGTATGTTTAAGTGTTTTTTAATGCCTTATCATAGTTTCTTTTGACAGGTACTCAAGTTTCTAGAACCTTTGACGTATCATGCTTATAGATTTTGTATCGAACTGTTCTTATGTTTGAACTCCTATTAGTTGTCATGGAAGTGTTGTTTGTAAAGAGATACAACTGATATAAATCTGCAGATAGATTAGTTTGAACCGTTATTTAATGTATGCAATTGTTTAAACAATTATTAATTGATGCACTCCCTAATTCCATTGCCCCATCAGAACCTCATCGTGCTTAATAGTATATGGAATTTTTGTCACAATTCTTGTCTTTTTATATGAAGCCTGTTATATCTATATGTGTTTATATGTGTTTGTTAGAAAATTAGGATTTTAGAGCTTAATTTAATTATGTTCTTGATGTTAATCCTAAAATCTAATGATTGCAAATTGTTCAATGATATTTGAACTTAAATTTTCATATATGGTTTTAAGAATTTTCTTAATGAAATCCATATGAAATGAGAGTTGAAAGTAGCTTGGAAAAGCTTGGAAAAATTTGAGAATGTTTGTCCCACATTTAAATAAATAAAGGAGGGTGTGTGCTTATATATGGTATTACCCACATGAGTAATATACATCTACTAAGGTGTGTGATGGTCCATTGTGTTGTTGTGTGCTTCACGCGCGCCCCGCCACGCACCGGACCGGGTCGAAGGGCGATTTGGGCGAATGTCTCGGCGTCTCGCGTACGCGAGGCGACCTGGGCGAGGATTTTATTTATTTGAGAATTATTTTAATTCAAATTTATTTATCGGTGACTGGATTATTGGGCTGGGTACTCTGAAATAGGCTAAGTCACTTTGTTAGTGGGCTTAGTCTAAATATATTGAACCTGCAAATAATCTGATCTGTAACAAGTTCTGATATCAGAATCAGAACTTAAGAACTGATGAATAAAATCAGAACTTAACAAGTTCTGATATCAGAATCAGAACTTAAGTACTGATGAATCAAATCAGAACTTAACTTAAGTTCTGATAATAATGTGGGTGTTAATGTGAAAAGCTGTTACAAATAATTTAAATTCAAAAGCTGATCAGTTTTATTTTTTCATTAATGAATTCAAAATCTGATCAGTTTTGATTTTTTCATTAATGAAGCAGTTTAATTCAGACATTAAGTGTGTGGACAGTTTCATTTTTCCTCTCCTATAAATAGAGGCTAAACTGAATGAATATTTTTGAACACACTACATTCTCTTCTCTTCTCTTCAACCTCTCTGCATTTCTCTCCCCACAAATCCTGAAGTGCTGATATTTTCCGGTGACTGAGGTGCTGGTCGAAGTGGAGCTTTTGTTGCTGCTGTTAACATAAACTCCGAGCTGTTTTATCCTGGTGGAGATATTGTGCGCATCCCAAACGCAGCAGGTAGGGGCAATATTCTCTTCAAGAGCAGCCAGGACTTCGAGAAAGGCCTGGTGACTCAGCTGTGATCATTTTTCTTGGCATTTTGTATCTGTGAACCTGTATTTCATTCATTGTTAAAAGCTATGGTTTCGGGTACATCTTTCTTTCTCTCTACGTTATTTCAGTTACTGATTTTGTTTACCTGCATGTTTTATTTTGTTAACTGTGGTCTTGGCCTAAACTTGTTAAATTCTTTATACACTTGCTTCTATGTTGCTATATTTGTTAGTGAGATTACAACATTCTTGAAGAGAATATTAGTTATATAGAATTTAGCATAATGGTTAACGAAAGTGAGGTTATCGTTGGTGGTGGTAGCAGTTCGGGTGCAACTGCTGGGGCCATTGACTGGACCACCTATAGTTTCCCACAAGCTG